>NW_008805076.1:110308-710308 GCF_000004825.1 Heterostelium album PN500
CATAATATTTATATTTGTAATATTTATAAATGTGATAAAAAAAGAATGAAAAAAAAAAAAAACAAATTTCAAATTTTTTTTAAAATTTATCATAACCTTATGAACTTTAACAACTATAACAACTATAACAATATAGTATAGTATATAGATATATATTTAAGTACTAAATAAGATTTTATTATTAAAAAAATATATAATTCTCATAAGATAATATGTATTTCTAAGAAATAAGTAACTTTTTTTTTATTTTTTTATTTTTTTGTTTAAATTTTTAAAAAGTACTAATTTTTTTTAATTTTTTATTGTTACAATGAATCAAACAGTAATTACAACTGTTTCAAATTCAAATTTTTAAATAACAAAAAAGCTATTATTTAGATTAATAGAGATTCATAGAAAGTTTTGAGTAGGATTGAAAATTGGCGCCAACCCAAAAAGATTGCTGGAAACTCAACAAAAATCCGTGTTGATTCCAAAAAATTTGACAGTTTTATGATTTTTGAATGATTTTAAATTTAAATTTAAATTTTGTATGGTGTGAAACAACAAGTGGCGCTTTAAAAATCAGAGTGACTGTTGAAAAATAGCAAAAAACAACAATTTTTTGTGTTGAAAAAAATAATTTCCTACAACAAACACTCTCAAATTTTGCTTTATTTTTTATTTTCCACAACAAAATACATACATACACTTGCTAATTATTATTTATAACAACAATAAATACTATATACTTATTATATCAAATTAATATTATATATAGTTACTTTAAAGTTTAGATTATTTAAATAATTATTCATCGCATCAAACAAAACAAAACCAATCAAATCAAATTGTAGTAATTATACACAAATCAACAAGCAACCAAACCAACTCTTATTCTTGTCAATCTACTCGCGAACAGTTAATAACAAAAGAACAACAAACAAACAATGTCAACCAAATCAAAATCAACTAAATCAACTAGCACCGCCAAGAAGTCCTCCAGCACCACCACCAAGAAATCGACTCACCCAACCTATCAGGTTATGATCAGTGAGGCTATCGAACACTACAAGGACAGAACTGGATCGTCGATCATCGCTATCAAGAAGTACATCGAGGAGCACTACGACGTCAATCAGACTGTGTTCAACACTCAGTTGAAGTTGGCATTGAAGCGTCTCGTTGAGAACAACTCACTCGTCAAAGTCAAGGCAAGCTACAAGCTCCCACCAAAGTCTGCCAAGAAGTCAACTACCGCTGCCGCCACCACTACCACTGCCGCCAAGAAGTCAACCACAACCTCCGCCAAGAAGAAGACTACCACCACTGCCGCCAAGAAGTCAACTACAACCGCTGCCGCCAAGAAGACTACTGCTCCAGAAGCCGAGAAATCCGACGACTCTGGTAGTGAAGCTCCCGCTGCACCAGCCAAGAAGACCACTGCCGCCAAGAAGGCCGCCCCAAAGAAGAAGGCAACAACCACTGCCGCCCCCAAAAAGAAGGCAGCAGCAAAGAACGCCACCAAAAAGAAGACCGCCAAGAAATAAGAAGCCTGACCATAATCCTTAACCTGTTGATAAGAACGACTACACACCCAACAACTACCTTGATTGATGTTGTTGAATGATGGTTATTTTTATTCATTATGAAATTTGTTTCACCAAAACATTTTCAAAACGGTGTTTATTCAACACCACCCAATTATCATTGAACTCTTATCTTAAAAAAAAAAAACAATCGACTTTCAAAAAACTACTACTAACAATCATTCATTCATTCATATTAAATTGTAACAGCTTTGTATCTAGGTTATTTATTTATTGTTTGTTTTTGTTATTGGTCGGTTGGTCGCAACCTTTTCTAAATTAAATAAATAAGTTTCAAAAAGTTGTTTACCTTTTTGGGTCAGAATGATGTTTTTTATGCTTTTTTTTGTGGTTATTTTTTTTTTTTTTGGACATTCTTGTCTTCCATAATGGTTTTCATCTTCACAACTCATGCAAAATTCAAAGATTTTTTCTATTTAATATTTTTCATTTGATTTTGTTTTTTTTTTTTGATTATTTTTTTTTTTTCATAAAAGGTTGATGAAAGATTATGATTTGTTTTTAGTTTTTTTTTTTACATCATTATTAATCATTTAAATATAAATATAAAAAGGTAAAATAGATCAGAGAAGAGAGATAGAGAGTGTGTGAGAGCATGTGAAGTTACAAAAACTGTATAAATCCAAACTAAAAATTAGAACAAAGTGGAATCAAAGATAATATCGAAGATCTTGATTTCGTTTTTCAAAAAAATTATCAACATATTAGTTAGTTGTGCAATGTTTACCCAATTTGTTTTATTTATTTTTGGGCAATTAATTGCTTTGTTGCAAAATAATCAATATATTGAATGGAATGAAATGATCATTTCAGATCCTCTCATGCAAATTTACAATTATGTAAATTAATCTAGGTTCATTTATCATAAAAATAAATAAGAAAGACACAATAACTTACTAGCAATAAACACAATTCAAAAAAAAAAAAGGTGAACTTTCAAAATAACTAATTTATCTCAAAACTTAGAGTCAGAAGTGGTGTGTTTGTTGGTAACGAAGCAACCACCACACAAACAACACAACAAATACAACAAAGATTTTATAAACTTTTATAAAACAGTTTGTTTTAATTAATTATTTATCGATTTCAAAACAAATATACTTCTTTAATATCTCTCCATTCTTGTTGTTATTATTTTTCTTGTTAATAACTTTGTTTAATTATTTATTGTTTTATTATTGTAGAAAGTTAACTTTAGATTAAGATTTTATCCCATTATTTTATTTATTAAAACAACAACAACAACAACAATTAACATTAATAATTCAACAAAAACACAAACAAACAGATATAGATAAATATGATTACCGATTTCTTACAAAGTTATCCAGAGGCTAAAGTAGGTATTTTAGTTGCAGCTGTTGCAGCCATATTGGGTCTAAAGTTATTGATTGGAGGTGGTCCATCAAAAGAATCCGAACAAAAGAAAGAGTCAAAAGGTAATAACAATAATAATAGCAACAACTAAAATAACCATTCAATTAACATGTTACTAATTTGACTTGACTTAATGTGTGTTAATAGTTGCTCTCGACGCCAAAGAATATAAAAAGTTCCCACTTAAAGAGAAATTCATTGTAAATCATAATACTAGAATCTTTAGATTCGGTTTGCCACACCCAAGCGATCGTTTGGGTCTGCCAATCGGACAACACATCTCGGTGCGTGCCACCGTCAATGGCAAGGAAGCATACCGTCCATACACCCCGATCTCATCGGACGAGGATCTCGGTCACTTTGACCTTCTGATCAAGGTCTACGACAAGGGTGTCATGTCGGGCTACATCGACAAGATGTTCATCGGTGATCTCCTCGAGGTTCGTGGACCAAAGGGTCTCTTCAACTACGAGCCCAACATGTTCAAGAACATCGGTATGTTGGCTGGTGGCACCGGTATCACCCCGATGTACCAAGTCATCAAAGCAATCTTACGTAACCCTGCCGACAAGACCAACATCTCGTTGGTATTCGGTAACATTGCCGAAGAGGATATCCTCTTGAGGAAGGAACTCGACGAGTTGGCTGCCGCTCATCCCGAGCAATTCAAGCTCTTCTACGTACTCAACACCCCACCAAAGGGATGGTCGCAAGGTTCCGGTTTCATCACCCAGGAAATCATTCAAACTCATCTTCCAGCGCCAGCCGACGACACCAAGGTTGTTCTTTGCGGTCCACCAGTCATGAACAAAGCTATGACCGGTCATCTAACACAACTTAATTATCCAGAATCCGCCATCTTTTCATTCTAAACAAAAACAAACATAATAAATAATTTTTTAAATATATATATATAACATTTTTATTTACAGATTGATGATGTTTCGTTTCATTTCATCGATTTGGTTTAGATTTAGTTTGAACATCTTCAATATTAATAGATTAAAGGTAGATAATATGAAATGGTTAAATCTCTTTGCATGACATGCAAGACAAGCGATGAACCTTCATAAACACAACAAACAACATGATTCGCTTCGATTTGATGTGATTGCAGTGTTTTCAAAAACTTTTTGATGTCTACTTTGACGGTGGCGCTGACGTCGGGTGGAATAGGATTGCCAAGTTCCGGGTAGGAGATGTCGTAGAAGGTTTTGATCGATCCTGTACCGGTCTCCACTGAGAAACATAGTGCTTGTGTAGAGTTGGTATTCACTTCGATCGTGAGATGATCCGATATGTTCTTCATCTTCTCTACGACGTTCTGTACATGCTTGAGTGCAGGCATGAAAAAGTTTAGATTATTGGTTGGCAGTACGGGCTCGACGAATCCCGAGAGAATCTGTGCCGATAGAACAACCACTGGGATATCTTGAGTTAGGAACAGTGATCTCGATGATTGAGTAATGGTGAACGTTAGGAACGGAACGTTGGAACCGTCTTTCTTTCTCAGTCGAACGAGTGTATCGCCATTGACATTGACAGCCGATTGCAACACCTGCTTCAAGTGGTGCAGCTGAATCTGCATCGCTATCATATTGTGATTCAAACTTGCAATGACAGTCTCCTCAAAGAATAGATAGGTTTTCGCTTCCGTCCAAACTTGCATAGTATCGTTTGCATCTGATGTGATAATGAATTTAGTTGCATCCGGTGCAATATGTAATATACAATCATTCTTTATCTTCATAATGATTTGAACAACCTCTATATAAATAATTATTGTTTTTGTTTTTTATATACACATTTATGTTAGTTTTAACTGTTTAATTGTTTGTTTATTCATTCTACTTCTCAATTAACTAACAATTAGTAATGCATACATACTCAATAGTCGTTTTGCAGTTGCTACTTTTGCATTGAATCTCATTCTTTTTAAAAATATAGTTATAATAAATAGTATATATAAATAATTGTAATATAATAATAGCAAATTAAAAAATGTTGAGTTTATCGATCAAAATGTTACATTAATTTATTTAAAAATCTGATACATAAAATATTTTCTAAGAATTTTTAGTTTTTTTACAATTTTTATACAATTTTTTTTTAATTATTACTTTTCTTTTTTTAATTAATCTTTGCACTCTTATCTGTATTATTTTAGATCAAAAAATTAATATATTAAAAAACTAGATTTTATTAATATAATTCAAATTAGACAACTAATAAAAATGATTAATTAAATATCAAATTAAAACTTGTTTGAGAGAGAATCATAAAATTAAAATAATTAAATAATATAAAATAAAATAAAAATCAAAATCGTCTATTGATGTGTTTCTTTTGGATAAAGGTTCAGAAATCTCCGACTCCACAATTATCGATCAAATGTATTCTTTTAATTTGATTATTCCCTCTATTTTTTAATTTTATTTTTTTGAATTAAAAAATTCAAAGATGTCAAAACAAAAATTATCGTTAAAAATAAAAATAATTTAATTCATTCAAGATACATTATCATCATATTTAATCACATCATTGCTAATTTATGAAGATAGATAGTAGCACAGAAGATAGATAGATAGATTAAAATAGAATAGAATAGATTAATATTTTTAATATTAAAAAATATTATTATTATTTTCTTTTTTAATATTATCTATTTAAACAAAGAGATAATAATAATATAATAAATAGCATTCAAATTCACTTTATATAGAATATATATATAATATATATTAAGAGTGAAATTTCATTCATTCATTCATTCATTAAGAATCAGTGTTGTTTAGGAGACATATCAGATAACAGATAATTAGATAGATTTTTGTTTTTATTTTTATATTTTTATTTATAATTTATATATATATAATGGATCAACACCATTTTAATAATGGAGGTGGTGGTAGTAGTGCAGATACCGATACAACAGAAGCATTGAAGAAAGCAAGTATCTACATCTTGGAGATCGAACAAATGGTGAAAGATGAACTAGCGATGCTCGAGAAATTCTATGTTGCAGATCATCAAGATGTTCCATTTGAGAAAGCAATCAATAAAGCAAAGAGAAAGGTAAGTAAACAATAAACAATGAGCAATAACAAGTTGTAATGTAAAACAAAAAAAAAACAAACTAATTATTATGATAATCATTATAATGAATAGTTTGAAAAGAGAAGAGGACCTACTTTAATTAAACCACTTAATAAAAAGAAGAATAGAGTGGTTGTAGGCGAGATGGAGTTCGATCCGGTTGCACAGCTGTGGAAGGGAAACGACTCTGATCTAAACAACTTTCCTAGAGCTGGTGCACCTGCACTCATCACCAACATGGGTCGTAACGAAGAGAAAGTAATCGGTAACATGAAATGGGATCCCAAACAAAAAGAGTGGCGTGGTAATGAGAGTGATCTATCGAAATTCAGAACACTAAAACCCGGTTTAATCACTCAATTGAATGCTAATTTCGGTATAAGAGGTATGTTTGTTAAACTAACTAAAACTTACACATACATATAGTTACTAAACATTAATGTTATTTCTTTGTTTGTTGTTTGTTTCTGAACAGTTGAGAATGGTATGGTTTTAGATCCAGTCTCAATGAAATGGCGTGGTAATGAAGATGACCTAGATGTATTCGATGCAATGGATGATCAAAACAATGATAACAGTATGTAATTGAATTGAACAAGCGAGATAAAGAATGTTAAGATTAATTAATTAACACACAATATTACATATGTACAACAGCATTCAAGGAAGAAGGAGAATTTACACTTTCAAAGAAACTACTGGAATCACTTAGAGAATCACAGAAATTACATAGCAATTTAAAGGGATGGTTCCCAGAGGAACGCGATCTTGATGATAGAGACCATTTCCACTCGATTCGACAAATGTCAATCATGAAACTCGTAAAGAATACATCGAGACAGTACTATCAACAACAGGCAGCAGGTGGATCAGGTGCTATTTCTATTGCTTCGGCAGTGTTGCCATCGGTATTGCAAAGAAAAGCGGTTGTCGACGAAACCAACGATTGGGACGACGTTGACTTTGTCGAAGAACAACCATCACTCAAACTCAACCTGAAAGTACATCAAGATGCCAATGACGAAGATGACGATGCATCGCAGTGGGACAAGGAAATGGGATTCACATCTGAAGATGATTTCACTGCATCCGATCATGGTTCAAGAGTACAAACACCAAGATCAAATAATAATAATAATAGTAATAATAGTGGAGGTAGTAGTAGTAGTAATAATTTAAGTGGAATATTTAATAATAGTATAAGTAATAATAATAATAGTGGTAGTGGTGGAAAACAAGTCGAAGAATGGAATGATTTCGGTTCTTTTAATGCCGATAAACTTAGTAAATATAAAGAGAGTAAAGATGATTTGTCGGATGAGGATTTGGATTTTGGAAGTTTGAACAAGAGTATAAAGAAAGGGGGAAGTACAATGAAAACAATATTAGCAAGTGGTGGATCGATTACAAAGACACTCAGTAATTTGAATGCCAATACTCAATCGATGAGACGTGGTGGTACTTTAAATAATATTCCACCATTGCCAACTACTTCTACCACTAGTGCAGGTGTTGCTGTCGGTAGTAATAACAGTACACCGCTCAGTGCAAGCAGTAGTACTACTCCCAACAGTATAGAGGAGTACGATGATATGGAGGTGAAAGGACCGCTTTCTCTGAAGCAAAAGATGCACTCTGACAACTTTAGTATATTGGAACAAGAGTCGGCTTTGTCGACCTCCAAGCGATCCACGCCAACTAGCTTTGCCAATCATTTGGAGGAGCGTGATATCATTGAGGAGGAATGGCCAGACGTTCACATCCCGATGGATCTCGGTGCGAAACGACCGAATGATCACTCGAGAAAGTCGCCACCCGTTGGCAAGCTTGGCGCCGTCGAAGACTATGGCGATGAGCTATCGATCAACACGAACGCACCACTCGTTCTAAAGAAACATTTGTTGGAGGACAATCCGTTTGGCGATGAGAGTGACGACGATTGGAACGATGTTTCCTTCCCCGACAACTTTAAAGCGTCACCACTACAAGCACCAATCGCACATAGCACACCATCGACACCACTCACACCCCTGGCAAACTACAATCTCGACAACTCATTTACACCACTTTCACCGGCATCTCTTCAACAAGTATTTCAACCACCGACATCCAACTCACCGATTACACCATTTAAATTTGTAAAGAGATCCAACACCAATATATAGAGAGGACCTGTGTGTGTGTGAACTCAAAGTTAAGAAAACAAACAAATAAATTGTATTAAGATATTGTAAAATATATTTATTTATTAATTTTGTTAATTTATTTCGTAGGCGTGGCACTTTTTAAATTTTAAGTTTCAGAGGTAGCTCACAGCAGTTACCTCACTGACGAACTTAAATCTGAAAAGTTGAACCAAATAAAATGAATATCATGTTTACAATATTTAAATAAATTATTATTTGTTTTTTATTAAACTTTGGTAAAGTTCCATAGTTGAGGATACCTGTATCCTGTGCAAGTAGTGAACCGAGCATAATAATCACATCTTTCCATCAATTCAAGACAAAGATTTGTATTTACATCTTGAATTTGGTAAAGATCTGGACTCTGTGGTACGGCAAAACTAGTAATATTGAGAGCGTTTGGGTTGATTGTCGAGGTACTACTGTATTCCCAAATAAATTCGCGAGCACCTACGGCTATATAATAGCTTGTATTGTTATACATTCCAGAAATAGTAGTTGAGTTGATGAACCAGCTGGAAGTGCCAAATGAACAAGGTACAATATTTACTTCTATTTCATTTGGATTGGGACCACCTGCATACATTTTACCTATTAATGTAAACATTGTTTATCAATATGTATAATAAACTGTGATTTGGTAATAAATACCAAGAGAGAAATAAATAATAATAATTTTGATATATTAATAATTTTTATCATTCTAATATATAAAATTTTTTGTTTCAGTAATCAAACTACCCTTTAATTGTCTCTCTTTTTTTAATTGAGGGATAAAATTGATGCTTTTCCCTCAACCAGATAGACAAAACGGATCTAAATTCCAACCCCTTTCCCAGGCACAAAAAGTGTAAAAATCAAAAAAAAACTTGGTTGGTCTTTGGCATTGAATACTTTTTTAACAATGGCGATAGTTTAATTAAAACTAGATCATTTACTTCTTTTCCAACACTTTCCTTCCTATAATCCTTTGAATAATAGTGTCTTATTCTGATTGTGATAAATTACAAAGATATAATACACCTATATTTGTTATATTGCATTTTTTTAAATAAATTTGTTCTTTAATCTCATTAATAATAATAAAAATACATACGAATAGTATAATAAAGTTGTTCCTTTTCATCAACAGGTATGATTCTCTCTGAGCATATGCTTTTTCCTATTAATTGTTTCTGTCGATAAAAGACAACTACTAAGGTTATTGGTTTTAGAGATAAAAAGAGAAATAAGTTTATATATTAATGGTTATAATACTATCCTAACCATTTCATATTTAGTATTCATTACCAATCTATTAAGATTTATGATATCATATTTTTGATAATAACAAAATTGAATTAACTTTCTCTGTCAAAGACACTGGGTGTGTCATCATTGTATACATATTATCTGATTTTTATCAGTGATGAGTATATTTATGTTTTTTTTAAGATAAAGGGGTCCTGTTGTTTTTATTGAAAATATTTTTGGAAATAATTAATTGTTAGATAATGTCGCAATATAAAGATAAAGTAGTTCATAATAAAGATAAAAACTTTTCACTCACTTTAGAGAATGGTGGTATGTTGTATTAAAAAAGAGACATAAATTAATAGAAAAGAATTATTTTATTCTATATATTCAACGAATAATTATTGTTTTGTGTATTCTATTGTGTATATTATTATTTAGAGGTTGCACATTTAGATTACACTAGACGATTGAATGAATTTGATTTCTATCATACATTCGTACCTGTTTCTGCTCGTGGTAAAGGTATTGCAGAGATTCTAGCTGACTCTGCAATGAACTATATTAGAGAAACAGAGTCACGTGTCATACTATCATGTTCATATCTCTCAGATCGTTGGTTACCAAAGAACCCTGCCTATGCCATGTATGTCATAAGATCATTCACAAAAAGATAACAACAACAACATCATCATCAAATCGATAGCAACAAAAACAACGACAACAAATCAATTATAATAATAAATAAATAAAATTTTACTTTAATTTATTTTAGTAAGAGTGGATGAAGTTTAGATATGATATGTAAAAGTGTCTTTACTTGAGTTAGTATTGATTTTCTTGAACCAAAGTGTATTTGGCTTTGTGTGATATTTCTGAGGGTTATCACTTCAATCACATTGTTATTATCATCAATGACAGTGATCAGTGGTGACAATTATTTCTTTCTGATGGATTAATGAATTAAAATTTATTAATTAAGAATAGCTTTTCAAAAAAGAAATTTGAACATTACATAGCAAGAAATGATTAAAATAGGAATAATAATATAATGGTAATGAATAAACATCTTAGCTAAAATTGGTGGTGGAAGCTGCAAGAGTAAGTATCTTTCAATATCTTTGTGTCCATATTCTTTAGCTTGAATGGCATAGTGTGAAAAGTCAAAGTGTTCATTCTTATTCAGCCAAACCGATTGATTCTGATATAACCATTTCACCATATCAAGGTGGCCTTTGTAAACTGCATCTTGGAATGCAAAGTGTGAACCCCTTTCAGATCGATTACGAACCAACCACTCAACTGTTTCGACATGACCGTTGGCTGCTGCATAGTTGAGAATCTTTCTGGTACCACCTTCCGTTCGATTTTCATGAAGGAATTTAACAATGTCAAGGAATCCATTCTTTGCTGCATCATCCATAGCTCTATGAGAACAACTGATATCTTCAATATTGAAGTGAAGGTATTTCACAACTTCCAGATGACCATTTCCAGCTGCACCGTCCAATGCATCGCCAGAACAAATTGCATTCACAACTGAATGGAGCCACTCTACAATTAGCAAATGACCTTTGGTTGCAGCATAATCCATAACTAAATAAGACACATATTCTGAACTGCAATTGAAATGGATCCACTTTACAATTTCTAAATGCCCGTTGTATGAAGCGTCTTCCATTGCCTCAATAGCTGAGCATCCTTCCGTTCGATTCACGTGTAGATATTCTACAATATTCAGGTATCCTTTTCTGCAAGCATCGTCCATTGCACGATGTGATGCTCTACCAACTTTATTCTCATGTAGCCATTTAATAATCGTTAGATTTCCTCTTTCCGCTGCTACATTAATAAGTTTAACATTATCTTTTTCTATTATATCTTTTTTCTCTTTTTTCAAGTACTCAAGTACATGAATATGATTTCCAAACACCGCATGATAATACATGGTATTTCCTTCTCTATCTTGTGGTCTGTGTTCAGCCAGCCATTCGATCATATCGATGCGACCAACTCTTGCTGCGAAATCAAAAACATCCCAACTGTTCGCCTGTCTACTGCTACGACCTTTCTCAGCCATACTATCAACCTTGTTCGATAGATATTTCAGCATCTCGATGTTCTGGGAAAACGGTGATTGTGATAAATGCGATCGGTATGAAAGGTTTTTAGGCTTGAACAGGTTCTCCAGGTACTGGAATATCTCAAACTTTCCAGAGACCACTGCAAAATTTAGAATATCATCAAAGCATTGATATCTGAGGTAATGTGACTCTAGACGTTCAATCAGATATTTTACTACTTCGAATGAGTTTGGATGTGATGTTTTGATGGCATTCCCCAAGATACGATAGAAATCAAACTCTGTTATATTGTTGATGTCATTTTTTTTAAACCAAACTTTTAACATTTCTAAATAACCATTACCAGCCATAACTCTTGGTTGAGTTACTACTTCACTCCATTTGTATACCTTTCTCTTTTCATCATTATTGTCATCTAATAAACATCGATGATTTCTAACTTGATCGAAAATCAATCGATTTAAAATACGATTGTTAAATATACATATAAATAATGATTTATTCATTTCTCTTATATTTCTTTCTTTTTTATGCAATTTTTTGGTGAAATTAACAATTTTTTTTTGTTTGGACAACAAATTTCTGTCTTTTTTTTCTATCTCGGATATTTGTTGATTTGGCCACAAAAACGTTCCGGATTTTTTTTAGAACAGTTCGGATTCACTTTTGCTAAAAATGAATTAGATAAACACTTTTTCATTTATTTATTTATTTTTTTAACTTAGTAAATACAAAGTAATCTCCATGTTTAATAATTTAATTCAATCAAGTTATATTCGAAATAATATTTTTCAATTCGTCAAAGAGATTCATAGTGAATCTTATAAAAGATGTTTCAGCTGGCAACAACTTATCAATAACCCACAACAACTCATTCTACACAACTATAATGAACAATTCTATCAGTTTATTAAAGATTTCATTAGTAATAATGGAACAACTAGTGAAAGAAACTATCAAAAGATGCTTGAGTATATGGATAGTTCATTTCTGTCGGCTATCAAATGTAATAATATCGATATCATTCGTTACCTATGCGATCATCATCGTAAGTTTGTGTTGAACGATATGTTTGTATGTTCGCTAAGTCTATCGATTAAATACAACCGTTTGGAAATCGTACGATTGCTACACAGCTATATCGTTGAACCTATCAATCTGCCAGTGATGGTAGTAGCAGCGGAGAACGGACATTTGGAGATGCTCAAATACCTAAATTCCTATCCGTCGGTGTTTCCATGTAGCTATGAAGCTATCGATAAAGCAGCGACCAACGGGCATTTCGAGGTTATTCGTTATCTCCGCGAAAACCGAACCGAAGGTTATCTGCATGCGGTCGACGGTGCTTCGATAAATGGACACTACGAGATTATCAAGTATCTCGAGAGTGAATACGGTCCGCTAACGTTCTCTGACGATGCCGTTAATCTAGCGGTGATGAACGGTCATTTAGCGATTGCCAAACACTTGCATGCGATCAAGCCAGCACCACGCATAACAATTGAACATTCAATCAAGAAGGGTCAACAAGATGTATTGGAATGGTATCTAAGTATTCATCCAAACATTAGCAACTATAATTTACATGCTGTTCTATCGCTCTCTATTAAATATGGACATATGCACTTGGTACGATTCCTGATAGAGAAATACGATAACATTCTTTTACCTTCGCATTTTGGCGATGCATGTATATGTGGTCACATCGAAGTAGTGAAGTATATCGAAAGCAAAACAACAGTCGAACGACTTGGTAAAGATATAATCGCCATGATTGCATTTAGAGGTCACCTAGAAATCATCAAGCATTTACATCAAACCGATAAGAGCGTATGGTCCATCAGAGTTCTCAATCAAGCCAAGAAGAGGAACAACTATGAAATAGTTCAATTCCTTATTGAAAATCGTCCAGAGTTTTCAACACAATAAATTAATTTATCTGTAATATTATTATTATTTTTTAAAGAAATTAAATGTTTATTTATTTTATGCTATTGTATTCATTTGAATACCAAGTTTTAATTTTATATTTCTCTTATTTTTTATAATGAAAATGGTAGCTACTGATAGAATTGCTATACCAACAACACCACATACCACCGCAATGGTAATGATCACCCAAGTTCTTGAGGATTTACCAGAGATTGAACAATCTTTGTTTTCGGTTTGAATTAGGAGTGAAAAATCAGGATCTATACTACAGGTCTGACATTGTGGTAAATGGATTCCAATGTAGGTGACACCGTCTTGAGTGCTGTTGATAACTTCATTTCTTGAATAGGTCGATCTTCCATCAGAGAGTGAGAATGGTAAGAACTTTCCATAAAATGCCAATCCATTCTTGATGATCTTGAAATATTTAACGGAATCATCAAGAGTTCCAGTGGCAATTGGTGACTTTGAATCACAACCATAATTGTCTTCCTCTTCTATTTTTGTGTTGAAAACCACTCTCAAAGTGTTTAAGTTTGATGAATACACCCATCCATTGATATCAACTGAGAGTTTAAGTCCATTTGGTGGAATTGTAAATTGTTGGTTGGCAAATGTCAAATCTCTTGATTTGTTTGAATGTTGAATCAGTGCCAGAATATTTACTTTACTATCGGTTTGAATGGAATATCTTAAATAAGTTACATCATCCAAGCTATAATTAAACGTTGTCCATTCTGAAGTTATTAATTCATTGACAATGATTCCACTTGGATCTAACTCTTGAACTCCAACCATATTGAAATTGAAATCATAACCATTCGCTATTATTGATGTAACTGGAGTAGTTTGATTTAGATTGATATGGCCACCATCAAAAATTTCTAGAGAATGTATTTAAAAAAAATCATATTAATTTAACCAATTTAGTATAAATATTAAATTTTTAAAAGAAATATTAATTACTTACTTAATTCACAATATGAACCATAGAAACCAGTAGAACAAATACATTTGGTATTAATACATCGACCATTTTCATTACATCTATCATTGAAACCAAAATCATTAGGAATATCGATAGCTTCAACAAATAGACGGGGCATAACGAATTCAAAGTTATTCAGAATAATCTTAACGTCCAAGAGACCACTGGAAATCATACCAATTTGACAATCCCAATAAGTTGCATTGATTGGGCCTCCAACTATTCCTGATATCATCAATTTACCCACTTTATATGTACCAAAATTTCCACTTGCAATTTTCCTCCATCTGAATTTATTTTACTATATGATGAAACTAATGGGAAACCTATAAAAAAGAAAGTTGAATTTTATATTAATATTAATTTTTTAATATTTAATTTAACAACTTGCTTGTAGTTTTGGCTAAAAAGGGATTATTAAATAAGTATGATCTCAGAGAAACGTTAAAAATATTGGCGATCAGAGGATGTAGTAAAGTGGCTGTACAAATCATATATGTACTGTTGAAATAGTTTATGTCACAAACTCCATTATTTATGATGGTAATTGTATGATTTGGAAAGGATTGATTGAACTGTCCAAATAATTCCAATTTGAAATTGGTCAAATTGTAAGAGGTAACCGAAGTTTGAGATATATAGGTCACTACATTGATTAGTTTGTTAGTTAGTAGAGTATAAAACGATGTGACATCAATTTTACATACTATCTGATACCCAAGAAATATTAAATACTATATTTCTTGATGTAGAGAAATAAAGTGTTGTCTGACCAGTTGGCACTGTAGGTTTATAAGAAAACAATATGTTTGGATTTATGACTTGAAGTGTTGACGGTGAAAAATCACCAGGTGCTCTATATCCTAGAAGTTTTCCCTTTAGAATACAAGTTGAATTTGAATATCCCAACATAAAAAATTTTGAAAATAACTGTGGTTCTAAAGTATTAAAAAATTAATAACACCTTTAAAAATATGATTTAGACCAAACATACCACAATCTACACCAGGTTTGGTTTTTACTACTTTCGGTGGTAATTGAATATAACTTGGTAAATTTCCTTTTAAACAATAAATACAATCTGGTAGAGTGGTGATAGATGTATTTCTAAAACTTAAAAGATTTGCTGTGCAAAAAGAATCTGGAATTTTTCCTGTAATAGAGGGATTGTTTTCAAAATCTATTCTATTGGGAGTAAGATTTGAATACTCTGGAATTTGGCCTGTCATATTATTGTTGTTAAGAATGAAAAATGTCAAATCTCCATCAGTGCTAATCCATCTTTCATCAGGAAATTTAGTAGCCTGCCTGTTGTTAATAAATGAAAACTTGGGGATTTTATAGGCATCGGTAGGCATAGTGGAATTCGAAAATACCCTAAAAACATTTTAATATATTAGATTATAGTTGTAAAATGAAAATAAAAATACTTACAACATATTCAAAAATTTGAATATTGTTAAATTCCTGGGAGAATAGTCTTGCATATTTACTAAATTTCTTTATCTTTTAGGTAAGTATTATTGTTTAAATATAAAATATTAAATTCTTACAAATTTAATAAAAAAGGAGTGTCCATTTGCAAAATTCTATTATTATTATATCGTGTAATTGACCTTAAAAATAGACTTAAAAAACTTAATTGATACCAATCTTAGTAGATTAACTTACATATCAATATAATTTGAGGTTTTAATAAAATATTTCACTTTTTCGAAGAATATGATTCTGTAAACATCCTGTTTTATAAATGTAAGTTTGATATTCTAATATTATTTCATCATTGAATACTTACAATTTAGTTAACATTGGGAAAAGAGATTTATCGATTGTAAAAAAGCTCCCACCAGTATTATTAAGAAATTGGCAATTTGTTTCACTAGTGGAAATCAGTATTGATAAACATTTATTAGAGTAAATTTTTTATACTTACAAAGATCTTGTAGGATAAATAGTATTAGAAATCTTTAATTCACATAAATTGTTTTTGAATTGTATTGAAACAAAATCTGCTTTAAAAACAGATAAAGGAATATTAGGTATTATAAAATCTGATAATTTTCTAAACAATGCAAAATATTTAAATAAGTTATAAATTGTTTTAACCTCTATTTCTTTATTTTTATACTACTTACAAAGTTGATAGTTTTAGATAAACTGGGAAGTCTGGTGATATCATTCCAATATAGTTTGTTATTCTATAATTTAATAGGTTAGTTTGAACTATTTTTTTCTATTCTAAAGATTTCAATCTTACTGTAAACTTTGTAACTTCACATTTGAAGGGGTATCAATTAAATACAATATATCAAAATCTGTATTAATATTTGAATTGTTTCCAATAGTTCTTGCATCGAATGTAGTTAAATTTGGAAAATACAATTGGTTGATAAACGAGGGTATTCCTTGGTTTGTTACTGTAAAATTATTTGGTAAAACTCTATAATTATTTAAACTAATATATCGTAAAATAGTAAAATTTATAACTATAATTACATTTTTGTAATAGTTTCATCATTTCCTGATCTCAAACAAATCAGAGAACCCAAGCCATTCGTAATGAAATCACACTCACTACTGGTCATATTCCATCCAATTTGATAAAATTGTGCTACCCATCTTAATGAACTCACTAAATATATTTAAAAATAAAAATAAAAATTTTTTAGATCTACATTTTTTAATTATCTTAAAATAAAATTGTATCTTACATTCATCAGAGTCAATTTCACCTTTGATCACAATAATGTTATAAAGTAAAAATAAATATATCAATTTTTTCATATTAATTTTTTGTTTATTTGTTAAAATCATTGTCTTTTAAAGTTAAAAATGATCACGTTTTTTTTTTCTTTTTTTTTTTCGATTTATTATAAATTTTTTATTTTTTTACAAACAATCTATTTTTTTTATTTTTTTTATTTTTTTCTATTTTTTTCCATATCTTTTCAAGAATTAAAAAGGTTAACCTTTTTCTCCTTTTCCGAGTTTTTGCATTGCCACATTGACCAATAATTTGATGTTTCTTCTTTTTTTTCGAATATAAAAACCAGCTATTATTAATAAAGAAATTCCAACAACACCACATACCACAGCAATAGTAATGATTGCCCATTGTTTTAAACCAGATTTCGCACAATCCTCTCTATCTCCTTGGATAAGCAAAGAAAAATCAGGATCTATACTACAGGTCTGACATTGTGGTAAATGGATTCCAATGTAGGTGACACCGTCTTGAGTGCTGTTGATAACTTCATTTCTTGAATAGGTCGATCTTCCATCAGAGAGTGAGAATGGTAAGAACTTTCCATAAAATGCCAATCCATTCTTGATGATCTTGAAATATTTAACGGAATCATCAAGAGTTCCAGTGGCAATTGGTGACTTTGAATCACAACCATAATTGTCTTCCTCTTCTATTTTTGTGTTGAAAACCACTCTCAAAGTGTTTAAGTTTGATGAATACACCCATCCATTGATATCAACTGAGAGTTTAAGTCCATTTGGTGGAATTGTAAATTGTTGGTTGGCAAATGTCAAATCTCTTGATTTGTTTGAATGTTGAATCAATGCCAAAATATTTACTTTACTTTCAGTTTGAATCGTATAATTTAAATAGGTTACTTCATCTAAATTATAGGTTGTTGAGTTCCATTTTGTTGTTATCAACTCTTTAATGATTGCTCCACTTGGATCTAACTCTTGAACTCCAACCATATTGAAATTGAAATCATAACCATTTGCAACAATTGATGTAACTGGTGTTGTATGATTAAAATTAATTTGACCTCCTTCATATAATCCTAAATTATTAAACAAAAAATAAGAGTTAGAAATTTTTAATTTTAAAATAAATAAAGATTTTATATATTCTTACTTGATTCGCAATATGAACCATAGAAACCAGTAGAACAAACACATTTAGTATTGATACATTGACCATTTCCATTACATCTATCATTGGGACCACAATCAATTGGCTTATCAAGTGATTCAACAAAAATTTGTGGCATATCGAAATCAAAGTTCTTCATTTTGATCTTTACATCCAACAGACCACTCTTGATTGGTTCGATATCACACTGCCAATAGGATGAATTCTTTGGAGTTCCTAAACACTCCTTTCCTCCTATCAATATCGTTCCAACTCCTAAGGAACCAAAATATCCAGTTACTTTCAAAGATCCACCAGTTGAATTTAATTGACTATAGGATGAAACCAAAGGATAAGCTTTTTGAAAAAGAAATTAATAAAACTATTTGATTATCAATATTTTTTTCTTATTGATTACATACCCTTTACATTTACTATTTTTTCAAAAGTAAGGTAATTAGATTGCAAAGTGACTACAAAATCTTTATTTGTGCTTAAGGGTGTTGGTAATGGCATTGTACATTGAATGAAACTTGAATTACCAAAAGAGGCATTAAAAGTAAAATCATTATTAATGGTTATAAGGTTTTTTCCTGAAACATTAAAAGTACCCTCAATATAGAATGTTATAGAGTCTAAACTATAAACATGATTTATATATGATAGAATCGTTGCTATTTAAGAAAAGAAAAAAAAATTAATAAAATTTCCTTTTGTTTTTTTTGTTTTTTCCTAATTGAACTTACTATCAGTTACCCATTCAATATCGAATGAAATTTTTCTTTTGGATGAAAATACAATAGTTTGACTACCTGAAGGTGTTGAGGTTTGATATGTAAAAAGTGTATTGGCACGAACAATTTGAAGTTGGCTAGGTGAAAAATCACCAGAATCAAGATATCCCAACATTTTTCCAGATAATGGAATTATTTTACTAGAAATATCCAAAACAAAGAATTTCTTTTCTAAATTTGGTTCTATTGTTTAAAGATTAATATTAAATATATAAAGAAGAATTTATCAACGAAACAAAACAACTTACCACAGATAAATCCTTTTTGGGGTATAATAGAAGTTGGAAGTTGTACAAAATTTGGATATGAACCATTCAAACAAAGTAGGCAATCTGGGAGAGTGGTGAGTGATGTATTTCTTAAATATAGTTGTTGAGCAGTACAAAATGAATCTGGGATTCTACCTGTAATCAAAGGATTATACATCATATCGATTTTAAAGAAAGATATACTTGAGTACTCTGGAATTTGACCAGATACACTTGTGTTTCTCACATCCAAAGATATCTTCATATACGGATCGTCTCTATTTGAAATAAGCCACTCCTCAGGAGGAAAAGTTGACACATAAGGATTATTAGAAATAGTCAAAGTTTCAAGTGGAATCACATCAGTTGGAAGTACTGAATTATCAAAAACTCTGTAGAAACATACAATATTTTATTAGATATTTCCAAATTTAAAGTTATCACTAAAACAATTAATACTTACACAAATCCAAGCCTTGCAAATTTCTTCAAATTTCTAGTATATTTATCTATATTTGTAAGAGTTCTATACATATTATTAGTACTATGACTAAAATAAAAAAATAATCCTTTCCTACTTACAAAAATCTCAGTATTACAGCTCTATCTAAATCAAGTAACCTATTTCTTTTTGGTCCACCATCCATTGATCTAAAATTCTTTTAAGATTAGTAGTCATTCAATAATTTATCTCTATTTGTTTAATTCCATGGAAAAACAGAAGAAAATTAAAAAAATTTGAGTGGTTGACACCCAAATTTTAATTTTTTCCATCTGTCATTGAATGGAATTTAACATTTAAAAGTTTTCTTACACTATTCCTTGTACAGGACTAGCACTATATTTTACAACTCTATCTGATTCACCATCATACATCAACCTAGATTGAGATTGAAAAATTAAATTAGCAAATTGAAATTTCAATTTTCAAATATAAAAGTTAAATACCTACAAACTGGTTAAAGATGGAAACTGAATCTCATTGAAATCAAAAACATTTGAAGTTTCATTATTAACAAATTGGCAATTGGTTTCGCTATATAATGATAAAATATTAGAAATTTTAACAATAATATAATATATTATAATGCTCACATGTGTTGTAATTTTGGATAAATAATTGGTGCAATCTGTAGAACACATGGATTTTTTCTGAATTGAATATCAATTTGATTTGATGTATTTAAGAATTTCATCTGAGAGTTTGGAATATGAAAATCATATAGAAGTCTAACAGAAAAAGATAGAAATGTTAAAAAAAAAAAAAAAGTTTTTCATAATTTAATAAACTTACAATTTAAAAAGATATGATAAATATCTAGGGAAATCTGGAGAAATGGTGCCAATATAATTTGTAATACTTGTAAAGAGATAAAATTAATAAGATTTATATTTTTAAAACTGGATTTCTATTCTTTCTTACCTTAGAGAAGATAGTTTCTTGTTGTTTTGATTGTCTAATAAATCAAGTATATTATAATTGTTGTTAATATTGGAAGGTGGATTAGCTGGACCAATATATAACTCTGTTAAATAAGGGAAATATAAATTATCAGTCTCAGTAGTATTGCCATTATTTCTTGTAGTATCAAGAATCATGATTCTATTTAATTTAAAAACAAAAAAAAAAAAACAAATAAGTAACTTTGATAATTTGTTGTAGATTAAGATAGAATAATTACATTTCAGTTATATGCATTATTGAACCGTCGACAGAACATGTCAATTTCGAAGGTGTTGGACCACCAGCATAAATGGTAGCACATGTATCTCCACCTAAGTACCAATCGGCTTGGTAAAATTGAATTAAAAACCTTAGAGATCTCACTATTGAAATTAATTGTATTTGATTATTATTAAAACAACTGTTGTTTCCTCTTGATCAACACTAATCGATTAATTGCTAAAAAAAACTTAACATACATTCATTTGGTTCTATAGGCTGAGATTTTAATTTACATATGAAAATCGATAGAAAAATAAATAAGGAAAGATATTTTACTTCTTTCATCTCTAAATATCTATAATAAAAGTTAAAAAGATCGTTTGTAATTCATGTTTGTCAATCAAAAAAAAATCTCGTAAAACGAAAAAATAAAATAAAAATAAAATAAAAATAGATAGATTTATTTTTATGGCATCACAAAAAAAAAAAAGAATTATTATTGAAGAACCAGGAGTCGTCTGCACAAACCACAGCTCTGGTTGATCATCTTCATTGATGAACGATAAATCAAAAAAAATCTTTCAAAGGTCGAGTACCGCAACACATGATTTTTCCTGAAAAACAATTAAAACTAAAATCATGATCTATTATTTAGTTTTTTTTTTCAGATCAAAGAGAATCTTCAGTGAACTTGTCACTTGTTAAATTGTTATTATAATATAAAAACAGAGTTCTTAAATACTTGAGATATTTATATATATATATAATTAACATTAATATTAGAAGATATAATGTTATAATTTTTAATTAAATGGTTTGTTTTTTTTTTTTGTTATATTTTTGTTTTTCTTTGTTTTAAACGAGGTACTGATCAGTTTTTAATTGGTGATAATGATCGAGGAGTAGATGATTCGCTAGAGTCTCTCTCTGATACAAAACCAATGGGATTGTTCCAACTGATTTCTTTGAGCTTTGATACAATATATGGGAAGAGTGGACGTTTGGCAGGATCGGTGTCCCAACACTGCACGAGTAGATCGGCAAAGTCTTTGTCGCAATTGTCTGGAATGGTAGGTCGAAGTCCGGCGTATGCTACTTGCGCCGACGCTTGCGATCCGTCGAGATCAGAGAATGGAATCTCGCCAACCAGTAACTCCCAGACCACCAGCGAAAAACAATAGACATCCATCTTCTCGCTGTAGTGTCCGAGGTTCTTGGTGATCTCGGGTGGTCGCCAACGCGGATTGCAAATGCCACCGTTGGTCATGGTCATTGAACCGTCGCGTGGCTTCTCACGCGACAGTCCGAAATCAGAGATCTTCAGATTGCCGAGTTCGTCCAGTAGGATGTTCTGACTGGTGAGATCGCGATGCACGATGTTCAGTGTGTGCAGATGTGCCAGACCAAGCGCAATATCGGTGGCCATCTTTAGGACGAGCGGAAAAGAGTATTTGACTTTCGGTGTATTCGGGTTGTGCAAAACATTGTAGAGACTGCCACCACTCATATACTCAGTGATGATACATGCCGGCTTATAACACGCACCCATAAACATAACGATATTCTGATGATTGCCGCGTTTCAGATTTTCTACTTCCCTCAGGAATCTCTCTTTAAACTGTTCTTCATCGCCTATTATCTTCAATTTCTTTACTGCTACATGTATACCTTTCCACCATCCTTCCCAAACCTCTGTAAATAATCAATAATGTAAAAATAAAGAGTTTGTTTGTTAATTATCGTCGTCATCATCATCATCATCATGATTTTCAAGCAATTAACAACAAAACTTACCACTAAATGCTCCTTCACCAACTTTTTGAACAAACTGTATATCATTGATCTCTATTATATCATTTCTATCGTTTAAGATTTCCTTTAGTTCATTAAATCGATTTTTCTTTATCTTTTCATTTTCTAAAGCTTTTTGAATATCATTTATCTATAGATAGTTATATTAATTGTTAATAAAAGATCGATCAAAGATGTTTTGTTTATATAACACTTACACAATCTTTAGCACTATTTGAAGACATAAAAAGTGAATCAGAAATAGATCTACCTCTTGGACGCTGTTGTGAAACAGAGAGATGATTTCTGTTGTGGTTGTGGCTGTTGCCGTTGTTATTGTTGTTCGAAGACGATGATGATGAAGTTGTCGAAAGATTCGACTTTTCCTTGACAGAGTCATGCTCAGAGTGCAGAAAAGTGATATCTTTGGTGTAGTCAGAGACCGCTTCTTTCTTTTGGGCGCCAAAGAAGAGACTGTCGTTGCTTCCACTACTTGTGTTGTTGTGCATGTTGTGATCATTCAGCTTGATGCCTCCACTACGATGCGACGATGACGATACAGTTAGACGTTGGAATCCACTTCCAATACTACCGATGCTATTGTCAGATATCATACTGTTTTGCTCGCTGTTCGAGACTGTTATCGTAAATATATCTTTGGTATCATAGGAAAGATCTCTGGGTGCATAGTGACGTGGTGTGGTTGGTGGCGATATGGATGAATTATACATTGGTTGCGAAGAAGAAGAAGATTGTTGTTGTTGTAGTTGTTGTTGTGTTGTTATGTGTTGTTGATGGCTGACTGCCTGTTGTTGTTGTAGTTGCTGCAGCTGCAGTTGTTGTTGCTGCTGGTTGTTGGAGTTCAAGAAAGAACTAATTAGCGACTTGTTAAAGAGTTCTGACGTGCTGCCTATAGAGGAATGTAAAATCGATGTAGTCGATAGATTGTCCTGATTGTTGCTATTGTTGTTATTGAAAGTAGATGGTGGGAAAGGTGTGAGTTGCAGACCATTAGATAATCTGTTGGTGGTCGGAGTGATAATGGATGGCGATGAAATGGAAAGTGGTATATTGTTGGTATTTGGCATTGGTAGGTTATTGAAATTACTAAAACTATTATTTAAACTTGGAGGATTGGAGGTTATAATACTCTTTAGTTGATTGTTGTTGTTGTTGTTACTGTTAGACTGTGGCTGTTGTTGTTGATGTTGTTGTTGGTGATGTTGTGAAGATGACGAAGCTGAAGACGAGGATATTCTAGTGTTGTTGTTGTCATCGTCTGCGAAACTAAAGTGATTGATACTGTTGTTGCTGATGGTGAGTTGATTGATATTTCTCAGACCATCGTCACTGTCGTAGCCAAAGGTTGCCGTTGAATTTACACTGTTATTAAAACTGAAATGACTGTTGTTGCTATTGTTATTAATATTGTTGTTGCTGTTGATAATATTACTGGCGGCTGATGTTGTTGTTGGAGGATTATAGCTACTATTACTCAGATTATGTCTATTGGTACTATTTGTTCTACTTCTATTAATATTAATATTATTATTGTTGTTGTTGTTGTTGATGCTACTGCTAATGTTATTGATATTGAAATCGATTGAATTACTCATGGCACTACTTGGTCTAAAGGCAGAGGATGGCCGACTTGTAGAGATCTGATGGCAGTGCTCACAAATGATGATCTGGTGGTCGCGTAACGACGAAGATGAATCATTGTGAAGTATCATCGAAGATAGTGAATTTGAAGTTGACGAAATACTACTACTAAGATTATCATTATTGTTGTTATTGTTGCTGTTGCTGTTGCTGTTGATGTGATGATTGTCTTTGCCAGCTACCAGTGAATTTGGTGTTCTTGGTGTCTGACATTCATTGGGAGTGTTAATCAAGCTAGTTGATGTACTGTTTGTATATTCTTGATTGGATAGAGTTGATGATCGATCATTCATGCTTTGTAATTGCATCAATTGTGATTGACTATTACTATTGCTATTTGTAATACTATTATTATTTTGATTATATTCATAAATATTATTGTTATTGTTGTTGTCGATGAAATCATTTGTATTTGATTCTCCCAAATTTGTATCGATTGATGACGATGAATGAGATTGTGATTTATCAAAGGAGGAAGATGGACGTCTGCTGTTGCTGTTTGACGAACAGGTTGAAGTGGAAGTAGAGTTTGACGATAGTTGTCGCTGATTCTTCTTTTTACTGGTTTTTTGTTGTTTCTCCTGCTTTGCAAAGCTGCCTTGTCGACGATGTCCAATCACCGAAACGGTGGAAGGCGGTGATCCCGTCACCACACTGCTACTACCACCACCTCCTACATCACTTAGAGTGCCACTACTAACTGTACCGGTGGTTGCATTACTACTCTCTTGTTGTTGCAACTCTTTACTAGAAGACGTTCCCATCTTCCAAGTGTTTTTACCAGTAAGATAATATTGATTTCTAAATAGAGGTTATATCTTTTACTTTAATATATTTATATATATCTATATATAATAATCGATTATTGATAAATAAATAATAAAAATTAATTTTATTTATTTTGATTTGATGATTTTGATTTTGATTTGATTCGATTAGATATGATTTTGATTTTGATTTTGATTTATGATTATGATTATGATTATGTTTAAGATCTAAACTAAAGTGGTTGTGATTTGATTATATTGAATGACTTGACTTTACTGGTTGATTATTCTATTTAATATAAAATATAAAAAAATGAGCAAAAAACCTATAGATCTGAATATCTTATTTTTGTAATTTTATTATTATTACTATTATTATTATTGTATAAAATGATAAAAAAAAAAAAAGTATTAGTTAGATATCTAACTTTTTTGTATTTTTTATTTTTCAAAAAAATGAAAGATATTTAATGGGTAAATGTATACCATTATAATAGTACAGCAAACAAAAAAAAAATAAAAATAAAAACAAAAAAAAAAAAACAAACTATGCTCATAAAAAAAAATTGCAAATATAATTTAAATTAAATAAATAAATGACAGAGATTTATTTTTTTTTTATTTTTATTTTTATGTGTATGTGTGAGAAGGAGAAGTGTGTGTGTGGTGTTAGTGGTGTGTGTGTGTGTTGGTGTAATAGTGGAAGTGTGTTACTTTCACTAACTAAATAACCACCTCAACACAATACTTGGATACAAAGGTAATGATAATCATGTGGAATTAAGGAAAATAATTAAATAAATATAAATAAAAACAAAAGGCGTGACAAGAAGAAAGAAGAAGAAGGTGTTTATTTTTGAAACATCAACACACAGCACACACATACCCACACACAAGATTCACAATTATATGTGTGTAAGAGATACAATGTGTGTACGATGTTTTTAGTTATTTATTTATTTTTTTATTGTTTTGGTTTGGTGTTGGTGTTGTTGTTATGATGTTTGGATTTGGATGATGTTGTTGCTTCATTTGTATCCATCTTGTTTGTTTGTTTGTTGGTTGCTGCAGCTGTTGTTATTGTTTTGTTTTGTTTTGTTATGATTTGTTTGTTGGTCTGTGGAAATTGAGAGTAACACTGAAGCGACATCTTTGTTGAATGAAGAAATGAGGGAGATTATTAGCAAAATCAACAAAACAAATCATAACAAAACAAAACAAAACTGGTTGGTGTGATGAGAGAGAGAGAGAGGGTGGGTAGTGTTTCAATTGCTAATTAGGAGAGAGGAGGTAAGGTTAGTTGGATATTATAGAGGAAGTGTAGCCTTGCAACAACTACCAATAACCATATATCAAACAAATTATAAAATGAAATTGATCTAATGTAATTACATTATGAATCATAACCATATTCACCAACAACATACAAAGTTTGTTTTTTTCAATACAAAATTAATATTATATTATATTTTTGGTTTTGTAAGATTGTTGTGTTATGTCAATATTGATAAAATAATAAGTCACTATAATACTAATTACACTCTTTTACAATTATCATTAATGTTGTATGGTGCTTCGGAATTGATTTGGATTGAATATTGTGTGTGTTTGTGTGTTTCGACAGCAGAACATACAAACAACAACAATAATAACAACTCGAAAGAAAGTAAAAATAATATTACTTTCTATTGGTGATTTGATTATCATTTTTAATGTTGATGTTATTATTGTTGTTGATGATACATCCATATAAAAATTATTAATTGTTCAACATGTACAGAATCAAGGAGAATTGGATTTGGATAGGAATTAGTGTAAATTATAAAATTTAAACGGAAAGTTGACATCTTGAATCAAATACTGATGATCCAATTGGTAATTATCATACTTTTTTAGAATATATTTTTTAGTAAGAGTGTAAGATTCTCCTTTTTCTTATTTATCTCATATGTTCACCCTATTTTCTCTATTATTATTTGAGAAGGTAAAACTTAAATTCTATTTCCAACTTTTATTACTATAATAGTTTATATTATTTATATTATATTAAATTATCTATTATTATTATTATTTTATTTTGTTCATTGATTTATCAAAACTTGTTGTTCTAAAAACCTAAAATAGAAAAAAAAGAATTCTAAACCGACAAAAACATTAATGTAGAATCACAAAGAATAATAGTTTTTTTTTTATATAGATTCGAGAGTTTATTACTTTTTTTGTTTTTTTATTTGTTTCTTACACTTTTCACAATTTAGATTATTATTATTGTTATGCATTAATCCAAACAAACAATATTTAAAAATTTTACTAAAGATCAAAAAGAAAAAAAAACATAACTTCAAAATTAGAAGAGATCATGCTTTTACTTTAGATGTTGAAAGTGTTTTTTGTTGCTTAGTTGTTCAACAATCTAAATATCGCTATCAAAACAAACATTACTAAGCTGATAGCTATGTGGGAAATTATAATGTGACAAAACAATATCATCATGGTATCACAAATACTAAAAATGCATAAGAATTCAAAGAGATAAGGATTGTTGCGTGGGAGAAATATAAATGTGGTGTTTTTAAGTGGTGGTCTCATTTATACTCAACCAAATTAATCTTATAATTTAATTCCCTTTTGAGGTCAATTTGTGTGTAAAGTTGCTTTATTAATTTTTTTTTTGTTTCAAAATACCTTTTGAAATCTCTTTTTCATCTTGTTTTGTAGTAAATTTTAATTTTGAATACAAATAGTGATCAAAAGTCTTTAACTATTTAGTCTTACTACAGTCAAACACCTTCGGATTAATGATTCTATCAAAAAATATGAAAAATTTTTAGATTTAAACGATAAAAATCAAAAATAGATTTTTTTGAAATCATCATATATCCGACTTTAACTCAAGTGGTAGAGTGTTTGACTGTAGTAAGAATCACAAGAGATATCAAAAGGTTGCTAGTTCGAGTCTGGCAAGTCGGATCTTTTAAAATTGAAGTACCCGGATGCGGTAAGGATAAAAAATTTTGTATTGGTATAAGCAATCCATTTCCAGAAATAACCAGGAATTATGTAAGGAATCAGAATAGAGAACTATATATAGTTATATAAACAATTCACACGAAACCTTGAGAGTCACAATTATTAATCAGAACTCTCAAGGTAAATATAACTAATATTTAATACATTAAATAAAGACAATTATTAATCAGAACTCTCAAGTGTTCTCTCTTTGATTGTATTATATACAATACTCTGATTTATTTTAGATAAATCCATCTTGTTACAATTGGTTTGGATTTTTCCATCTTCCCAATTGGGGGTTTGAGTTACCACACATTGGACAGGAGTCGGTAATTGTTTTTTTTTGCAAAAAAAGATTAGCTCCTCCTCTAGCTGGTAGTGTTCTCATCAATCCTCCTCTATTCTCGGCGTGTGGCCTCTGCACTAATTTGTTTCTTCTCATAATTTGTTTGTTTTATATTGCCAAAAAATTAATTTGCATTTACAGGGTAGCAATTTTATCGAGGCCCACATCTATTAGAGCATAGGGTTTCCAAATTTTCCCTTCAAATTGCAAGGCTCATCGCTTCTTTAACCAAAAACGGAGACAGAATAAAAAAAAAGACTGAGAAACAGTTGTTTTATATTTACTTTGGCCGTTTGTTACCGCTGTACTTTCTTAAATTTGCTGTAAGAAGGTTCTTCTGTGTTATATTTATTAGAAAACTTATTAGTTATTATTTGTTTAAATAGTTGTTTGTCTTTGGTGACATCATAATTCGATACTTGAGATCTTCATTGATTCAAAAGTTATTTTTATTACATAGTTATATTTTATTTTAATTATTTTTTTATGTTTTACAAGTGAAAGTTTAACTATAGTGAATATATTGTTTAATGACCATGTTTCTCCTTTTTAGATATACCGAACTGTGTTTTCAAAAACTCGTAGGTAACAAATGTAATACCATGACTTGGAATACTCTTCATGAAGTTTGGAATGATACCTCTGTAGAGACCAAGGAAACCTTCTTTTTTCACTGTTTTCTGTAGACCATCGATCAAACCGGAATAACGTTCTGGATTGGCAACGGTTCCTCCAGTGACCAGACGTGTTTTAATGACGTGGATTGGATACGATACAACCTGTCCCATAGTACTGGAGATGGATGCGCACAACAGCAGCTGTGAAGGCGTGGCAATCTCCGCTGGCGATCTCTTGATGATCTCGTGTTTCAATGTTTCATAGACGAGCATATTGATACCAGAGTGAGGAATGGTCGAGAGAATCGATGCACCCAATCCACGATAGAATGCACGGAAGCCGTCGGTTCTGTAGGTCTGACGGAAACAATCGAAAATACCAGTGTAGGTACCGACTGGCTCCGCAGAGAGTCTGGTACGAACCACCTCCATTGGGAAGAGAGTGGTGTGCGAAACAACACCGGCCGAAGCACCCGAGATAAAACGCTGGGCACTGGTCAACTCTGCATCGGTCTCGGCAAACAAACGCTTGACTGCCTCGAACGATGCAAACTTGACCGCCGACTCTGGACTGACTTTGAGGATGTTGGCAAAGTTACCTCTGAACAAACCACGGAAACCACCGTCGGCATAGACAATTCTAAAGGTTTCAGCAATCGATCGAGGAGCACCGTGATTCAGCTGATAGGTAAGTTTGACACGTTCAATCGGTGCAGTGGCAGTACGCGAGATAACACCGGCAGCAGCACCGGCACCCATAAACGACAATGTGTTTTTAATAGCAATTTGAGTGGCCTCTGATAACGATTGTGCTGGAATAGTCGAGAATGAAGGTGGTGGTGGAGCGAAACCTCCACCATCATCACCACCATCCAAAATCTGTGAATCCTTCCAAAACGCTAAAGCTGCTGATAATTTTGTTGTTGGTAATAAAACTAATAATTCACTAATATAAATAAATAACAAAATAATAATAAGTTAGTAAGAATCCATTACATATTCAATAACAAACTATCTATATTTCTATTCTATCTACTAACTACTTACCGCCATTCATCAAAATCCACTTTCTTATCTTTATTTGTATCGATACGATTGAATAGACGTACCAACTCTTGTTCAGAATATATTTTAATTCCAAGTTTGTGAATTGATTTCTCTATCTCTTGAATATCCAATGTTCCATTATGATCGGTATCAAACTCATTGAAAAGTTTTTGAAGTGATTCAATATTATGATTTATATAATTTGAGAATTCCTAATTATTTTTAATAATCAACTTTGTAAGCAATTGATTCATTTGAAAAGATATAACTTTTTTTTTACTTACTTCTATTGAAACATTACCATCATGATTGGTATCTACTTCTTGAAGGAAATCATTGATTGATTGATCGGTGGCAGGTATCTTTAGTTTCAAGAAACCCTCTTTCAATTCTTCCTTTGTAATTTTACCATCGTTATTGCTGTCGAGTGAATGAAATAGGTTTGAAATATATTGTTTATCACCAGATACCACTGTAGGATTAATATTAGAAGGTTTCATTTTAAATAATTATATTATTATTATATATGTAAATAAATAAATATCAATAACTAAAAAAGTGATTTGACCTTCAAACAACAAACCTTAAGAAAAAGGGCTTCACATTGATCAGCCCATATAATCAACCAAACACACACATCACACAAAAAAATACAAACAACAAAAAAGATATTTTAATTTTTTTTTTTAATTAAAAAAATTGTTAAAAAAAAATAAATTAAATTGATAATTGGTTTGGTTCAATTTCGGGTTCATCAAAATTTCAATATAAAAAGTAAAAGATAAAAAGTCAATTGCGCTCGTGACCATCAAAAATTTTTTTTTTAAAAATACTTTATTTTTTTTTTTTGATTTTGACCGAATCGGTAAAATATAATAATTATATAATTATATATTACCATTTATGTAAAGACACGAACGACACAGACAGACAAATTGTTTTGTTTTGTGAAAAAAATAAAATAAATTATAATTTATATATTTATTATTATGAAAGCCTTGTTGATTTTGATTTTTTTTCTTCAGAGTAATAACCTATGGCACCATCATAGCTACGGTAGATTGTATCTACACTCTTATCGATCTGACTCCATTTATTCTTGTCTACTGAATAGAAATGATTCTGATGAGTCTTACCACCGATGAATAGAATCTCTGAGGAGTTTTGACGGAATTTCTTTGGACAAAAGATCATCGAGTGTTTGTTGCTGCTGTTCGATATGGCCAGTGGCGGATTCAGTATCTCTTTGCTTTTGGTCTTGATCGACACCGAGTAGAAGTTTCGCTCCTTGTCGAGAATGTAGACTTTGTCGTGGCCGTCGAAGCAGCTGGCAATGATACGCTCGCGGAATCCCATGTGTTCGATGTAGGTGGTGCATTCGCCCGATGCAATATTGAAGGCCAACATGTTTTTGATTTCCTTGCCGGCCAAGTCACAACCACCGACAATATAGATGATGCCATCCAAGTAGAACGAGAGTGATTCGGAGCGCGGCATCTCCATTGCGCCGACATGCTCAAACTCCATTGTCTCTGTGTCGAACGAGTCGATACGAGTGACACGTCCAGTCTTGGTTGCACCGCCAATCAAGTAGATATAGCGACTTCCGTCGTAGCAAGTGGAGATTCCACAGCCACCGAGCTTCGTTTGAATGGGTGCACTGTGATCCCATTGTCGGGTGGCGATGTTGAAGCGCGAGTAGCTATTGGATTTGTTGGATCCACCGAATATGAAAATGTAGTCGCGTGTCGCAGCGAGCGAGTTGAACGGTAAGAGACGCTCTTCGTAGTCTTCGGCTTTGTGTTGTGACCACTCCAGTGTCTCCAAGTCGAAAAAGTGTATTCCATTCTCGCCTACCGTCAGCAGCATATTGATGACGTGATGACAGGTAGACACCACCGGTTGATCGTCTTCCAAATCGACAATCTCGTACATGTTGCTGAGCATCGACCTGGCATTCTCGAGACGTTCCTCTTCGAACCTGATATCAAAGTGATTCGGTAGCTTGTAGCTGTTGGTTTTGAACGATCCCGAATACTCTTTGATGCGCTTCAACAAACTATAGTTATTTTCATGAAAACATTCACTTATATTGCTTCCACTACAACTACTATCCAAACCACTATTATGACCACTACTACTTCCAATGCCATTGCCATGTCCATTGCCAACACTACTACTATTTCCATTGCCATTTCCAAGACCATTTATAATTGTCGACGACATGAATTCATTGATTGAAGAAGAATCACGAATAGATTCAATTATAACAGAACTATTCATTTCTTTTGAATTCCAATTGACATCTTCTTCTTCTTCTTCCTTTTCATCTTCGCTATCTTTCTCAGAATGATTATCATTATCTTCCAATTGTTTAGTATCCTCTCCACCTCCACCAAGTGTATTTGAACTCTTTATAATGATATTGAGTGATTTCAATTCCTCCAATATAGTTTTTAGCAATGTTTCCGCTTCTCTTCGTTCATCCAATATCGGTTTCTTTATCTTTAGTTCCTCTGTCATCAACATGGTATGCAGTTCATTATAGTGTTGTACAATCTTTTGTTCGGTCTTATTGAATGATTCTATCATAACGGTACACCTATTCATAAGTCTCCAAAGATATTCCAACCTCTCTGTATACTGTTCACTCTGTGTAATCGATTCTAAATCATCGATCAGATGTCCTCGATGCACAGAAGTACAACATTTCACACAAACGATTTCATTACAAGTCGAACATAGAAACTCTAAATATTTATTATGTATACTACATCTACTTTCATCCATCTCTTTCTTCTTTTTTTAATGTTTAAACTAAACTTAAACTAAAATAAAACTACAAAAATAATACAAAATATATTTACAAAAACATAACTAACTTATTTATATATATATATATCTTTTTCTATCTTATTATTATATTATATTATATTAATAATGTTATAAAACCGAATAATTTAATTATTTAATAATAAAATAAGTTAATTGTTTAATTTTTGTTTTTTTTTTTAATTAATGTGGTTAGGATTCGCAAACTTCTTGTTATTAAATTCTTTGATTATCGCAACAACAACAATTAAAAGAATCAAAAAATCTGAATACTAAAAAATCAGAGAATTTTTTTAATTTAATTTCATTTATTACAAACATAAATGTTTTAGTTTGTCAATGATCGATATTAATGTTGCTGTTTCATTGTCTTTAGATATATCTATCAATATATTTTGACAACTATTTAAAATAGTTGATCTCTTCTTTTTCTGACTTTCTTTAAGTTCATCGTTGTTATTGTTGTCATCTTCACCATTGTCATTGTTCAATTTATCAATTATACCTATTGTTGTTAAATATTAAACATTGTTAAATTAGTTAGTTAGTTAGTTAGTTGTTTGTTTTATAATGAAGTGTAGTGTTGGTGTTGTTTTTAGTACTTTACCTAATGTTAATATATAAAATATTTGTAAATCAATAAAAGTATCGGTACTTGTATAGACAAGAAGTTTGATTGTTTTCACTAGATATAGCAATCCAAATAAATAGTTAAAGGTGTTCTCATGTTGAAATATAACTTTTTTGATTTGATTAAGTATTGATTTGATGAATTGCATTGTATATTGTTGATGTTGTTGATAGTGTTGTGGTGGTTGTTCTCGAATGTTATTCGAAAATATAACGATATTACTACACAGACATTGATAGAGAAACGAAAGAACCGTTGTTTCACATAGATTCGAATCGATAAGTCTAGGAATAAAGTGATCGACCAAAACATCATAGTATCCAACAGCACTATATGGTAACTGAATAGAGGCAATCATCGTGAATAGCTTTAATTTCGATTGTCTAAACAATGATTGTAAATATTCATCATTATTAATAGCCTAAATTTAATAGAGTTCAAAGCAATTAATAATGATAATAAGAATAATTAAGAGTATTATTATTATTTACTTACTTTTATCATTTCATTTGTATGATATTCAGATATAGATGATAAATCAATGATATTATGTATGATAATCATCTCTTTTGTGAAATGTTTTGTTGTTGGTAGATTATTATGTGATTGTTGTAATAGCTTCAAATTGATTTTGGTTTTATATGTTATTGTTGTTGTTGTTGTTTTTGATTTATAATAATCTATTCTTTGTTGTAATATCCAATCTATATTTATATCTTTATCTACATTTATCGACAACTCTAATTCATTTGACTTTGATACTATCAATCTAATAATATTATAAATCTGTTGTATATGTATAGAATTCAACCAAATACCATTATATAACTTGATTATACTACAATATAACTTTGATATAATATCTTTATCTAAAAATAGTATTAATATTGCTATTAATGTTAACTTTAAGAATATAATTTTAAACCTTACCTTTTAGTTTATATTTAGATAGTAATAACTCTAGTAAATCAAGTGTAAATGTAATCTTTGAAGGATCAATCGTATTGTTGTTGTTGTTGTTATCGAATGAGAGTAGTGGGAATATGATCTCTTGGAATAATGCATCTTGATAGTGATTAACTATAGATGGTAGTTTGACTTCAGAGAGTAGACAGTATATGAATTGAATACAATTGGCTCTGGTCTGGTCAGTCGTTATAAACTGCTGTTTAAATAGTTCGCCAAACAGTGTCTTTGCTTTGAAGTAAGGAAAGTGTCTTACAATCAATCTAACCAAGAATTGTTGTTGACCTTTATTCTTTATAGAATTCTTTACAATACTATTAATCACACTGCTATTATCAACGATAGATAACTATTATTTAAATATAGTATTAGGTAAGTGAAACTTTTAATTTTAAATGTAAGTTCATTGTGTTAATTTAAACTTACGATTTGTAATTCATTTAGAGTATCATCATTTTGTTGGTGATCTTCATCGTTCGATAGTTGATTCAAACATTTGGTAATCGATATGTTCAAACTGAGAGTATAGTTATTGGTATAGAGATGCTGTAGATGTTTAAATGGTTGTTCCAACTCAAAGTCATCCACTATTCTAAATAGTGTAGATATGAATGATTTAAAAGTTTGGCTTGACAGTTTCCTATTAAAAGTTGCATTTAAACATAAACTACCAATTCTATCAATGATTTCAATATTAAACTATAATAATAATAACAATATAAAAAGTTGATGATTAGTATTATTAGATTAGTCTATTATATTATTGATTATTCTAACTATTCTACATACATTCATCTTACTATGTAAATAATAAAAGTAGAAATAGATGACCCAAATCGATTCATAATCAATCGTTGCAGAAGAAGTAACTAAACTATTTAAAAGATTATACCAACTTTTAAGAAAGAAGAAAAAGAAGAGATAGTTAAAGTTAGTATTATTATTTTCATTTGTTAGAAATCTTTTTAGATTATTAAATAGTAGTAGTAGTAGTAATAGTTACATTGTTAAAAGATGATTAAAAATATTTTGTTGATTTGGAAGTAGATAAGAGATGTGATACGGTATCCATATGAAGGTTGAAACAAGATTCGATTCATTCTCTTGAATAATACAATCGAATAGAAAATTGATATGTGATTCCAATATTTTACATTGACCATCGTAACTATTACTATTACTACTATTTAACTTTAATAGTAATAATAAAGATGGTTTAAATGTTGATAACATATCAATCTTTGATTGAAAATCACAATGTTTAATAAAGTTGATACCAGGTGGTGTCCAACAACTAGTTGTTTCATATCCACCATGAGCAGCACTAATAACATCATCTAATTGTTGTTGTTGTTGCTTTTGTTGATCCTTATGTACACTTATATTTGTATTATCTTCTACAATGTTGTTATAACTACTACTACTACTGCTATTACAATCAATTGTTGGTTTATAGCTATTAATAAAACTATATAATCTAAAATTTAAAATACCAATATTAGCTAGATTATTGATTATTAATTAGGATTAGTTTAGAAGTAGAATAATGATTATTATATTATTACAATATGATTACATACGTCTTTCAAACTTTTGATTACTGATGATCGATTGTAATGATTTCAAGTTATCATAGAAGAATTGACCATTGAATAACTCTAATGACTTCCATTGTTCGAATACAACTGAATTGAATAGCTCTAACAGTTCTATATAGATAGTTCTCTCTTGTGTTGCATCTAATTCATTGACTAATAAATCAATAACTACAAATGTTATTCTAAATCTATATGTTTCATCTAAAAATTAATAATATATCAGTAATCTATCTATATATATTTATATTAAATTTTAATATTAAATCAAACTTACCTTTAATGATATTTGAATGATTAGCAAGTAATTGGATTATATTATTTGTAAATGATTTTGTTGATAATATAGATGATATAAAACATTTATATAATATTGTGAATAATGATTTTATAGTTGATTCTTGTTGTTGTTGTTGTTGTTGTTGTTGTTGTTCATTTGATTTGATAATAGAATGTATAAGTGATTCTAACAGTTGTAATGATTCAATATTATACTGTGATAGCTGTTTGTCGTCATCTATTATTAAAGATTCCAATCGATACAATAGATTGATTCTATCGATTATATAAACGAATTGATTCAATGATAGATTCAAATGATAATCATTATCATTGAACATACTATCGATATCACCATTGCCCAAATAATCTAATTCACCACTATTATTGCTATTATTTATATTATTATCTATGTTATTATCTTCTTTTTCTTTAATATTATTATAATAGAAATCAGTATGTTTAAAAAGATATGAAAAGATAATTTGTGATTTGCTCTCATCATTAGTTTTCACCAAGTTATTCAACAACTGAATGATTAACTCTAAACTATCGTCATTGTTATTGTTTTTGTTATAATCATTTCGATCGATGGTTAATAAGTAATTCAATGATAATGTTATTGGTAACAGATGATCCTATTGTATATGTTTATTTAATTGTTAGTTAGTTAGTTAGTTTATGTATGCTTAACTTTGGCTGATGATTATGATTATGATATTATTTACCTTTTTAAATATAAAATAGTTTTGATTATCTAAAGATGATGATGATGATGATGATAATAGTTTATTCGATAGTTCATCTCTAAATGATCTAATCTCAACAATAGTTGATTCTTTTAGTCTTTTCTGTTTCTTTGGTTTTGCATTCGATAGTAAATCAATGGTAAACATTTAAAATCGATAAAATAAAGATAATTAAATTGATGTTTGTTTTGGTTCACCTGTTTTTTTTTTTTGGTTAGCAAAACTATAGTCTCTGAATATCACTGAAAAAATGAATAAAAACACTGTTAAAGAAATTGTTATCAAATAGAGAGAATGTTATTGAAAAACATTTTAATATCTATTATTGAAAAATATTCCTTTAATTTTTAAATTAAATATAGACTAAATATTTTGGAAATAGATAAATTCGATTACAACAATTAAATAATTTTTTATAAATATAAATAATTCTTTTATTTTTTTTAGAATAAATAAAATAATTTAATTTATCAGAATTTAGTGATTATTACAAAATTGTGCATTATCTCTACCTTGAAAGTCATTTCAGGCCGGAATCCTGCAGTTTCATTTGAACTTTGTTGAGTAGAAGCACTTTGAACTATTGAAATTGATAGTTTCTTTTTTTACAGATGATTCACAAAAAGATGAAAAGATGTCAATAAATAGAGAATTTCATCCGCATGTTTTATTAATAGAATTATATCTCAGTTTTATTTTAAACAACCAAAAATAAGGTTGTTTTTTATTTTTAATATTCTTTAATATATAAATCAGATTGAAAGTATCAAATTCCACCAGATTCTTTTTTTAGAGAATAAAATTAAATTCATTTTATTTCGTCTGAAGAGTTCCTTCTAATTAAAACTCATTGGGTAATTTTTAAAAATTTAAGATGACTTAAATAAAAAGAAACATCCGATCATAATTATTTGTAGATCTTTTGTTCTTTAAATTAATAATATTTATTCTTTTCTTATATAATATTTTTTTTTCATGATTGAACTTCCTCAAACTTGTTTTCACTTAGCACTAAAAAATTCTTTTATTATTTAAAATGTTATTTCTAATATGTTAAAAGTAGAGCAGTGACCTATTCTCCTGAAATTTGAAAGATCTGAGAATCTCTACATTTTAATAGATAATTCAATTACTATTGGTGATGGTTTCAAGATACTGATTTAATAATAGATTTAATGATTCTATATTCTTTGGACTCAGATCCAACAATCGATGTATCAAGTCAATTAATTGTTTTGAATACCTGAATTCCGAAATTTTAATTTCTCCTTTGGTTTGGAGTAGTTGATGATTATTTCGATCATCTTGATGACTGATCAATTTACAAAAATAAAGTGTTAGTATCAAATGATAATAAATAATATTTTAAATAATGACTATTGAATATTTACCAGCATAATAATTTGAGAATTGTTGATCCAATTGAAAAGATGTCACATGATTGAGCATATTGTATTATATTCATCTTTTCCTATTAATTGTTTATGGTTCGAATTTAGTTATAAATCTAATATAGATTTGAATAGTCAATTCTATTTAATAGAATTTACTTACTGGTATATAACCTTGTGCTCCTCGAGTTGCATATAAAATTGAGTTTATAATGGATGGATCTGTTATTTCATGATCGATACATTTCAAATTCAAAATCGAATCACCTTCAAGAATGTGTTCATTTGTATCTGGATACTCAATGATTGTTGATTCACCAATGAATTTACAATAGCCAAAATCTCCAAGCATCAAAGTCAAATCATCTTGATCTCCACCAAAGAATACATTCGATGGTTTAATATCGCAATGAACAATTCCAAGTTTATCAAGATCCAAAAGAATTTCGAAAAGCTGCAAAATATATTTACGAATATCTGATTCTCTAAAGATTCTATATATATATATTCAAGTGGTTTGTTTGATATATAAATATATATCAGTGTTCTTTCATTAATACATTTAGGCAAAATTTATAATTATACATACGTATTTAGATCAGTTAAACGTTTATACTCTTGAGCAAGATCCCCACCATGACAATATTCAGTAACTAGATGAAAGATATGATTATCTTTATCATCTAAAAAATCAAAGAGTTGAACAAATCTTGGATTACCTTTGAGTAATTTCATTGCATTGATTTCATTTAATGCTCTTTCATAATTCCGATTATCTTTATCTATATAATCAATTTTTTTATATACATACTTTGAATTGGTTGTGTTAGTTTAACAATTTTTAACTAATTCGATATCTAAACGACCTTACCAATCTCTGATCAGTACCACACACTAAATCTACTTGATTGATATGATTACTGTTTGTAAATCTTGATATCGAATGATATTGTTTGTTATTAATGATAATCGATTGTTTGAAATAACTAAGATTGTGTTTGAATTGACATTTTGCAATATTGAATCTGTATGATTGTGATTTGTTTAATAGCTCGATGCATATTGGTATCGCATCTAAATTTAATAGATTCGAGGGGTAAGAATATGATCTTATTATTATTAATTGATATTGAGTATCGACTGTATCTGGTATTACTATCTCATTATTATTATTATTAATATTTCCTATTAATATGATATTACAGTATTGTTCATTCTCCTTATCTTTCATATGATTGTAAACTAAAACAATGAATCTATCAAATAAAGAATCAATATCAAATTTCAATACATTCTTTCCTTTGACTAATCTATCTGTTTCCTCGACATTATTTGTATTCATTTTGAAGTGAATCTTATGCATACTAAAAGAATGATTTTTTTGGTTTTTATTATAAAAAATTTTTATCTTGCGACCAATAAAACTTAAAATTTTGATTCTGGATACAAAAAATCAAAATTTTTATTTTGGAGGTCTAAGACCAAAAAAACTTAAAATTTTGATTCTGGTTACAAATTTTAAGTTTTTCGACTTGATTGATAGGTACTGGCATTGCCTTGGCGGCTACCTTATTGTCCTTAGACGTACAACACATATGATAAACCACTAAGATTAAGGTTTTCAAGATTTTCTATAATTTAGATACAATTTTAATATAAAATAAATATTTTAGTTTTTAAAATTTTTATACTTACTGTGCAACATTTTCAAATGATTTTAAAATAAACAAATTTATATATTATATAAATATTATATTTTCGAAATATCTAAATATATTTAAAAGTTTTGATTTGTTTTCAATAATAAAAGTTCAAAATTTTCAATATTTATAATAAAGAAATCCTTACTCCCAAAAAAAAAAAACTTAAAATAGTGTCATTTTTATAAATATATTTATTTGAAAGAAATTAACTTGGCACTATTCAAAGATGGTTAGAGGAGATTTGATTGAAATAATAGGTTTTTAAATATGAAATTAAAATATTATATAATTAAGTAAAATTCTGTGATTTAAATTACTGTCGTACATTACCAAATTTAATAAGATTAAATGTAATTTGGGTGTAGGTTTTATTTCCTTTACCTCACCATTCTTTTTTTTTTTTTGATCACAAAAACACTAATTTTTTATATTTTTTAAATTTATAAAAAACTGTCAAGGGAAAAACAATTCTAATAATTCTTTCTTTTGTAAATGTTTTAATGAAATCATGAAAATAAAAAGTTAATAAAAATATAGAAATTGTAATTCTATATATTAATTTATTTGATTGATGAAAAAGAGTATATAGAAAATATAAAAGAGAAAAAAATGAAATTAAATATATTGTTTTTAGAAAATAACATTATTCTTTTATTTTTTGTTGATTAAATAAAAATTATTTAATTGAACTTTGGAGATATCTTTAATTATAATATTTGACAAACATTTACAGCTTCACTTCTCAAAGATTCCCTCCACTCACTCGCCAAATCAGTTGTTCCATTGGTACTTTGATGAGTGGCAGTACTTTGAGAACTATTGATATTTATAGTTTCTTTAGTCAATGAAGATACACTGGATAAACTAAGATTTTCAAGATTTTCTTTATAAATTGGTAAATATTTTAATTAATAAAAACACATTTTATAAATTTCTTTTTAAAGATTAGTTAGTTTAATAAACTACTTACTGTGCAACATTTTCAAAGTCTATTATAAAAAAAATAATTATTGAATTTATATTCTTTTATCTTGATTGATTTTATTTGATTCCTTAAATGTTCAAAATTCTTTGTATTTATAACAAAGAAAGGAAGATATAGATGTCAATAAAATTTTATTAATAATTTAATTTTAAAGAGAATAAGATCTCCAGATTTAAATTTCCAAAAATAAATTCTATTATTAGGTTTTATATTTAATACTAAAAATGTTCTTAAAATTCATTCCTTTAAGAATTATTGAGATAGAATATATGTATTTATAATAGCTTTGATTTTCTCTTTTAATTGAATTCCTTTTATTTTTTTCATTTTTAGCTCTTACTAAAAAACAATAACTGAGATCAATGAAATATTTTTATTATTATCATCATCTCTCTTATGATAATAAACGAATCTAAATCTATTATTTAATCTTTTTATCTAAATTTAATTTTAATGATATTTGATTAATAGAAATTTATTTATAAATGAACATGTTATTATATAAATTTAGAGAATATTGTTAGAAATAATAGTTTATTCTTGTAGTTGTTGATGTACAATTAAAAGAATTGGTGAGTTTAAGTGAGATGATGATTTGATTTCAAACAAGAACCTATTATAATCGATCAGAATCGCTGGTATCTAGATATATTTCTTAAATAATAAGAAAGTTGAATTTTTAAATACATAATTAAAAGTTGAATTCTTAATTAATCAAAACAAAATTAATAAAATAGATGATAGGAAAGATGAAAATAAAAGGGAATGTTGTTTTTGGTAAGTCGAACCAAAAAAACATTAAAATTTATTCTTTGATTGATTAATAAAATTATTTAATTACAAAATAGAACAAGTTTGTTTGTTATCAAGCCAGATTTTACCTTCTCCGAAACCAGTAGATCCATTGATACTTTGACCAGAGGATGCGCCTTGTGAACTGTTAACATTGATAGTTTCTTTGGTTAAAGATGATACACTATTCATATTAAGATTTTCAAGATTTTCTTTTAAATTTTGATAAAAATTAAATTAATAAACAAACTTTTTAAATTCAATATATATTTTAGTTAAAGTGAATAAACTACTTACTGTGCAACATTTTCAAAGTTTTTAAAATAATACCTATAATTGAATTTATATTCTTATTTATCTTTTTGATTGTTTTGATCTTAGAATGTTCAAAATTCTTTGTATTTATAGCAAAAAATTGTTCACTTTGTCCTAATAAAAGATAAATAAATATCAATTTATAGATGATAATAATTTAAATTTCTACCTCCTCCTCCTTTTTTAATTTTAATAAAAGATTGATATCTCCTATTTTGAAACTACTAAATTTAAACTCTATTTTGTTTTTGCAAATTGGTATTGGAAATATAAACAGTGTTTTTAAATAAACAAATTTCATCTCAAATAAGTCATTGATTTTTAAAATATTTAATCATAATAATCATTATTCTTAATCTTAAGATAAAAATAATATTGATTGGGTTAAAATAATAAAAAAATTAATAAATTTAGTATTGAGAACAAACAATAAAATTGTATTTAATATAATGCTTTTTTAAAACTGAAAAAAAAATTTATAAATTTTGTTTTGATTCATATATAAAGTAAGAGTAGATTGAAAACAAGATGTATGAAAATATCTATATATAAAATAATAATTTTATTCTTTTTTTTGTTGATTAAATAAAAAATAAATATGTTTATAAATTAAGTCAAACTATTACATTATTACACAGGCCCACTCTTCGGAATGAAATCCAGCATTTCTATTGGTACTTTGTTGAGTAGCTGCACTTTGTGAATTATTTACTCTTATAGTTTCTTTGGTTAAAGATGATACACCACTAAAATTAAGGTTCTCAAGATTTTCTATAATTTTTGATAAAATTTGATTAAAATTTAAATAAATGATTGGTTTTATATATTTTTTACATACTGTGCAACATTTTAGAAAGATTTAAAATAAATATCTATTTAATTTAAAGTTTTAGTATTTTCTTTTTTATTTGATTGTATTATTGTTTTGATTCTTTAATGTTCAAAATTCTCACTATTTATACTAAGAAATCCTTTTTTCAAAAAAAATAGGAAACAAGTGTCAATGTATTTTTATTAATATATTTAATTTATTTGAAACTATTCAGTTTTTGGTCACTTTTCAAAATTCGTGATTATGATCTACCAAATAATAGGTGTGCAAAGAAAAACATATCAACTTAAAAAATCAAAAGAATTACACTCAATATGTATATATCTTGAATTTTAAAAAAACTAAGAATAAATATATATCTTTCATTTCCAAATTTGGTATGATTACACACCTAATTTTTGAGTAAGGTATTTTTTTGATCAGATGAGTGAACACTATTTTCTAAATTGTACAAAATTCTGTGAAACAAATTATTTTTTGTGTGTAGTGAGGGTGAAATAATTATTTTAAACCTTAATTTTAAAAAAATGATTGGTTTTCAATTTATATCTACATTGTTGTTCTTTATTTTAAAAATAATAAGCTTGTTTTAAGATTTGTTTTATTAATACATGCATTAGATCTTAACTTATAAGGTAATTGATTAAAATAAAAAGTTTAACTAAAAAATTATGATATATTTATATATGGACTGTTGACGAAGCTTTAGCTTAAATCAGAACTTTACAAACTCTTTAAATAATTGAATTATTATTAATCCATAAATCAATTCTACTATTTATTAAACGTGATACCATTACTAAAGAGAAAGAATTGATTAGGAGAAATTTAAAGTTGGATAATTATTTCTAAATGTATATTCTTATATATCTTTTTGGATTGTTTGATTTGATTTTATTCTGAAATGTTCTTAATCATCTATTTTAAATACCTATAATGAGTGATTTTCTAGTAAACCCTTTTATTGCTAACTTAAAGCAGACGACTATTTAGAGATACAACACAGACCATTATTTAGCAGCACTGAGGCCACAATCTTCATCCTCGCCAAGTAAGCTATAAATGAAGTTATAATGAAATTCTTTTACACCATCTATATCTACAAAACTCTTCTAATGTAATTCATTTGCCTGTTAAATGAAATTAGATAAATTTCAAAGAAATTAGAGTTATAATACAAATATATAAATCAAATAAATAAATTAGTACAAATTTATTAGATCTTTTTTTTGTTTTTTTTTGTTTTTTTTTTAACCAGATTAAACTTAAGTTTTGTTTTTTTTAAAAATTAATTTAAACAGGGGTGAAGTCAGTAATCTGATGATCTAAACTGATTAAAAAGTTTAAATAACTTATACCAAACTAAGAGAGAATATAACTATGTTAAATAATAATAGTAATAATTTTTTAAGGTCCACTATTAATAAATATATTACTAACAGTGGAAAAAGAATAGTTTCAAGTGCAAGATGTAATAACTACTTAAAAATAAACAAAAACAATAGATTTAATCATGATCAATACAACTTTAAAGATCAATCAAATAACAATAATCAACAACAACAACAATCAAAGTTTAATCTATCGAATATATTTACAATTTCTGTAAGTTTTTAAAAATATAACTGAAAATAACAAACAAACAAATAAACAAAAAAGTTAAACTTTTATCACTTATTGTTATGTTATATAGTCAATTGGAATATGTTTAATAGCAGGTGGAACAGCAAGTCTATTGGATCAAAATCAAATTAAAATACCAGTTGAAGCGATGAATGAATTGAAATCGTTGCTTGGTGATCGTGTTGATCTTTCGAAAGGCGATATAGAAGCACATGGAAAAGATTTCAGTTATCATCCACCACACAATCCAGAGGCAGTTGTCTATCCAAAGACCGAGGAAGAGGTGACTGGCATCATCAATATCTGCTCCAAGTACAATGTACCGATCATTCCATACGGTTCCGGCACCAGTCTAGAGGGACACATTCACGCTTACCACGGTGGTGTCTGCATTGATTTCCGTCTGATGAAAAAAGTGATCAAGTTGGAGCTAGACGACTTCCACGTAACCGTTCAGCCGGGAATCACCTACGACGAGCTCAACGAAGAGCTACTGCCACACGGCTACTTCTTTGCTATGGATCCAGGACCCGGTGCATCTATTGGTGGCATGGTCGGAACCAGCTGCTCGGGAACACACGCCGTCAAATACGGCACCATGAAAGACAATGTTTTGGCACTGAGAGTGGTGCTCCCCGATGGCCGATTGGTAAAGACGCGAACCGTCGCCAAAAAGTCGTCGGCCGGCTACGATTTGACACATCTGTTCATTGGCGCCGAGGGAACTCTCGGTGTAGTCACCGAAGTCACTCTGAAAATTCACCCGCTTCCTGAGAGAACCGCCGTCTCGCTAGTCACTTTCGACTCGATTGAGGATGCCTCGAAAACAGTGATACAAACGATGCAAGACGGCATTCAAATTGGTCGTGCTGAACTGCTGGACGACGTCATGTTGAAAGCTGTCAATCTGAGTAACGATACACAGTTCGAGGAGGTTCCAACATTGATTTTCGAATTCACAGGATCACCTGCGCAAGTGGACGAACAGATTCTCAAGGTAGAGTCAATCTCTGCAAAGAACAAATGTAATAAATTCACATTTGCAACCGATCCAGTCGAAAGAGAGAAACTATGGTTTGCAAGAAAAGTTGCTCTCTGGAGTGCAACCACATTGAAACCTGGCAACGAAGTTTTAATCACCGATGTTTGTGTTCCAATTTCACAACTATCGAAAATCATTGTAGAAACAAAGAAAGATATTGAATCAACTTCATTATTAGCACCATTAGTTGTATGTTAACTAATTTATTTATATTATTAATATTTAATTTACTAATTATAATTATCTTTTTTTCAGAGTCATGCAGGTGATGGTAATTTCCATCTTTTCGTGCTATTCGATCCAAACAATCAAAAGGAATTAAATGAAGCAAAATCTTTGAGTGATAAACTAGTTCATAGAGCATTAGAAATGGGTGGTACTTGTACAGGTGAACATGGTGTTGCTGTAAGTTATCATTATTATTATTACTATTTGTAGAGTTTATAAATTATTAATAATCTTTTAATTATTACAATTAATTATATAGCTTGGTAAAAAGAAATATTTGGAAAAAGAACTAGGAAAAAATGCAGTGGATTTAATGAAAACTATTAAAAGAACAATTGATCCAAAGAATATTATGAATCCAGGAAAAGTAATTGATGTTTAATTAGTTTGGATATTTAAACAAAATAAATAAAAAGGATAAATTAAGTTATATTATTATTATTTTAATTTATTTTTTAATTGTTTTTTAGAGACCTAAATCTTTGGCAACCATCTTTGAACAAATGTTGTGATAGAAATTTCTGTGGGTGGTAAAGGTGGAGACAGCCAATTCTCTGTTGACTTTGTTCAACTCACGGTATAGTGGTCTGACGAATTTCATTCTACCTTGTTCGACGAGGAATTTGGCAACCAATGGTTGGATTCTGGTGATTCCCGATTGCAAACAAAGACTGTACCACTTGGCACGATACTCGGCGTTACGAGTCTCGGTGAGGTGATAGAGTTTGTCCATCTTCTCGATGGCGTCGACTGGCAAGTGATCGTTGGCAGTCAAAACCAAGAGTGTGTCCAAGAATAGAATGGTTTGTTGTGAGTTGAACGCTTGGAAGTCCGAGGCACTCTCGATACCGTCACCCTTGGTGGCGATCCATTTCTTGGCCAACTCTTTGGCTTGCTCGGCCAACTGACAGGTGAAAGCGACCTGGTTGTGTGGCATACCTGGGTTGTTGAACCACGACTGCCAGTCGACGACGGCGATGGCGTCGGCCATTCCCTTCTCAGTGAAATAATTGATAAAGTAGTTCTTCATTTGTTCGGCGGTGATCGATTGGTAGGCAAAGTGAGCGATGTATGACTTGAGCCAAGCTTCAAATTCGGTGACTCCAACCAAACTCTGGAGATAGCAGAGCAAGTTGAAACCTTTGTCGTATGGCACCGAGCTGAAAGCATCGTCTGGATCGATACCGTCGAGATTTGGACGGAGAGCGGTCAGTGGATTGGTGGCACCGAATTGGTCGATGTCGTCCTTGAGGTGTTTCAAACCGTTGATCGCTTCGAATTGGAACATGTCCTCACCGTAGAGACGACCGATAATCTTACGCTCGACAAACACAGTGAAACCTTCGTTCAAGAAGAACTCGGACCAGAAACGATTGGTAACCAAATTACCGCACCATGAATGGGCAATCTCGTGAGCGATGACATTCTCGAGAGAACGGTCACCAGCCAACAAAGTTGGAGTGACAAATACCAACATTGGATTCTCCATACCTCCGTATGGGAATGAGGGTGGAAGCAACAAAATATCGTAACGCTTCCAGATGTATGGAGTCAACAATGATTCACCGGTTTGAATGAACTTCTCGGTATTGGCAAATTCATAGGCACCGCTATCAACCATCTCTGGCTCCGACCATACCATTGTTCTTGGTCCAATTTCTCTTGATTCTAAATGTCCAACAACAATTGCAATTAAATAAGTCTAAAAATATATATATATATAATATCATGTTAATATAAAGTATTATTCTTTTTTCTAATCAATTCTAAACATACTGGAATTGCAATATCTTGGTCAAAAGTATAGGTAATCTTGTCACCATCAACTTTCTTTCCAGTGGAGGAAGCGCTCATCAAAGCAGTCAATGGAGCTGGAACAGTAATTTCAGCAGAGTACTTGACTTTGTTTGATGGACTATCTTGACATGGAACCAAAGATCTAGCATGAATACTATAATTATTTCCAAATAATAATAAAAATGAAAAAGGTTAGTTTTTCAAAACTAATTCGTGTTCAATTGTTCAAAATTGACATATTATCTGTTTTGTTTTTAGAAAAAACACATACGCTTGACATTGTGAGAACAAATATGGATGTTGTTTACCAGCAGTTTGTCTATAAATAAAATAATGTTTTGAAAAAGGTTAGAGATGTGAATATTTAGCTAAATCTATCTTTAATCTAGTCTGTCTGTTGTTTGTTTATACTTACTCTTTTGATAACCATTGAAGAGCAGTAGATTCAACGGTGGTTGAATAGTGTACACGAGCAGTGAATGTCTTGTTGGCACCACGTTGTTCTTGTGGAACTTCAATGACGATGGCAGTACCAAAGATTTCGTGTTTGGCAGCAAGGTGATACTTGATTGGTTGGTTTGACAAATCGGTGACACCAGTGACATTCAAGTGATTGCTGTCCAACTTTAACTCTGAGACTTGGTCGTTTTGGAGGGTGGCAACGACATCGACGTAACCAGCCAAACACGACTTGGCAAAGTCTACAGTCAATACCAAGTGCAAAGAATCAACTTTTGCCTCTGATGGATTCGATAGTGATGATGGATCCATATTTTCTAATTATTTATAAATATTAATATTATTATTTCTTTTTCGAAAAAATGAAATTAATCTAACAAAAAAAAAAAAGGGTGAACACATTTATTGTCAGCAACATCAGATTAGATTTTTCAAGAGAATTTTTTGTCCAAAAAAGTCAAATAAAAAATAGTTTTTTTTAATTTTTACTATTATTTTTAGATACAAATCTATAAAATATTATTAGATTATTATTTAGATAGAAATTATTTAATCTTTGATTTGTCAAAGTAATCAATCAAACAATATATTTATTCTCTAAAAACATTTTGAGATATAAAAAAAAAAATTTTGGTAAAAAAAAAAATGAAAAAAAAAAAATACAAAGTCATCTGGTCATTTAAGAGTGGTGCTGATGTTAATACACTGAAGTGGTCAGAGTCAATATATTATGATTTATTTCGGTTCATTTTTTTTTGATATCAATTTATAAAAAGAAAAGTTAGTTGTTGTAATTTTATTTATTATTATTGTTTGTTATTAATTAAAAAAAAAAAGTAAAGTAAATCTTAAATCAATCGATAGATATATACCACAGTTCATTTTATTAGTGATCAGTTAATATATATATAAAAGCGAAAGAAATATATAATGTCAAATTTTGTAAGAATAATGATTACTATATTGATCATTCATTTTTAAATATAAATATAATATTAGTTTGATTAATAAGATCTAATTACTAATATAAAAACACTATCGATAAAATTATATATAGTTATATAGTGTTAAATACTTTTTTATCTTGGATAACAAGGGTAATAGAATTATAGCAAAGTATTATAGTAATGATTTCGAAAATGTAAACAAACAGAAAGCTTTTGAGAAACGTATATTTGAAAAGACTGCCAAAGTAAATGGTAATGATCAATCACACTTTACGAATAGATAGAAATGAATGATAATGATAATGTGTATTCTTTTATTGACAGATCAATTATTACTACTATTATCATCATTATCATAATAATATTATAGGCGAAATTGCAATGTTGGACAACTATATCATTATATACAAGGCATACTCGAATGTCATCATTTACGTCGTTGGAGACAGAGATCAAAATGAATTGGCACTACTCCATGTTATAAATAGTTTTACTGAAACTTTACATTCTTTGTCAGAGTATGTATTGTTATTATTGTTATTATTATTATTATAGTTATTATTATGAATGAATACTAATCAATTTCAAAAAGGAATGGTATAAATAAAAAGACGATTTTAGATAATATAAACTTGACACTGTTGACATTGGATGAGATTATCGATGAAGGTATCGTTTTGGAGAGCGATCCCACCGTTATTGCAGATCGTGTTGGTATTAGGGTCGAAGGTGAACAGGATGATCTTGACCAATCGATTTCACAAGTTATTACATCTGCCAATAATTTCTTGAAATATTTAAATAAATAAATAAAACAAACAAACAAACAAATAATAGAATTAAATTATAAACATAACTATCGATACTAGGTCTTCATATCTCTCTAAATGTTGTTGTAATCACAACAAAGTTATTCCTGGGAATTGATCAAACAAATCAGATCAAACAACAACATTCTACAAGATCGATCAACCTAACCATCTAAACAACCAAAACAATCAAAGTCTTAATCATCATCATCATCATACCATATTTTACTGATTTTGAATTGTAATGATCAGTCACAGTACTGTTTAAGATTGGATTGTTGTCAAAATCATTGCCTGTCAAAAAATAAAAAAAAATAATCAAAACAAAATTTAATCACAATTGTGTGTGTGTGGTTTGGTTTAGGTATGCATGTTCATAATAAAATAAATAAAAATAATTAAAATATTGTGGTGGGAAGCAAAAAAAAAAAAACAAACAACTTCATTATTAATTTTTTATATTAAAAACACTTTATAGTTTTGTCATAAAATTTATAAATAGAAAACAAATAATTTATTAAAAAATAATAACTTTGTATAATATCTAAACAACAAAACAAAAATAATCAAATAAATTTATATACTTTAAATAATATTAAAATATGCCAATCGAAAGAATATTTGCATCACAAAAAGTAGATTCACTACATGGAACAAAGAATAAAATAGTTCAAGTAGATTCCAATGCTATTCCAGCACAAGCATTTAATGTAAATAATAATAATAGATTTTACAAAAACAAAACAAAAAACAGTAATTGATTTTAACAATTGTAAATCTGTTTATATTTTATTTTAGGTTCTAATTGATAATAGGATTCAATCGGTACCAGTATATGATTTGGTTGCAAATAAATATAGTGGATTTCTAGATATCCGTGATTTGGTTTCATTTACAGTGTTTATCAATGATAACAATGTTCAGGCACAGACTCTATTGGATATTGTAAACTTTGGTGTGAAAATGTTTAAACATCCTACTGATGTATCTATAACATGTATGTTATGTTTTATTATCATTATAGTTATTATTACAATTTGTTTGTTTGTTTGAAATTAACTTTATATTTTCTAATAATTATTATTTTAGATTTATCAAGAAGAAATCCTTTCAATTCTGTTACTTTAGGATCACCTTTATTAAAGGTAGTGGAGATACTCTCGAAAGGTACACATAGAGTTCCAATAGTCGATGAGAATAACAAGTTGGTGGATATCATCTCACAGTCATCGATAATCAGTTTCATAGAGAAGAATATTGGTGTTGATATTTTACCATCTCTAGATAAAAAGGTAAGTTTTGTTTAACATTTCAATTGAGTCATGATGTTTTAACAAACAAACAAACAAACAAACTAATTAAATGTTATTTTATTGTTGTAAAGATTTCAGAGTTGAAAGATTTAGGTGTATCACCTGTTACATCGGTAACGACAAATGTAAAGGCAATCGATGTATTTAGATTGATGGATACACATCAGAGAAGTGGCGTTGCAATCGTCGATGAGAATAACAAGCTGGTTGGAACCATTAGTAGCGAGGATCTAAAACTGTTCATTAACAATCCATCGACCGATGTACTCCAACTGACAATCATGAAGTTCCTAAGTTGTATTAGACAACTTAATAATTCAGAAGTAAGTGTAGTCTTATATGAAAGTATTAATAATAATATTAAACATTAAGCTAACTATCGTTTTATTAAAATAACAAAACACAATCAAAACAAAACAAAACAAAACAAAACAAATATATAGAAACCATTGGTATATTGTACATTGGATAATACATTTAGAGAGTTAATCGCAAAGATGGTTGCATCTCGAATTCATAGAGTATTCATTGTGCAACAGGACATGACACTCGTCAAGGTTATCAGTATTACAGATATTCTTAGATTTATTTTAAAGAAAGAAAACACCGTGTAAACAAGCAACAACAAGCAAGTGAAGAATAATAATAATAATAATAATAATGATGATGATGTAATTACATTAAGATCTAGATAGAGAGAAAACAAGTTAAAAATAAATGAATAACAAACAAAACAAAACAAACAAACATGATATATCTATAACAAATATATATATATTTTTAATTTTTTATCAAGTTATTAATTACATATATTTAATTTCTTTATGATTTGTTATGGTTATTGATATCATTTTGTTATCACTCTTTCTTGCTTTGCTTTGTTTTGTTATATGTTTATGTTTCAAGTTTGATTGTAAATACAACTGAATGTATTTGTTGAATTTCAAATGTGATCGTTGATTTATATCCAAAGTTTGCCATGGCACCTTTGATTAAACCGATTGCAAAGTACACATAATCAGAACAGTCTTTGGTTGTTGAGTTGGGATCGAAAGAAAGATGAAGTAACCATTGAAACCTTTGATCTGTTAATACAAATACACCCTACGTATATAGATAGATAAATAGCAAATAAACAATTGTTTGTTAATCGAATTGTAAACATTCATTCATTTGATGTAATTCATTTATCATACCTTATGATTGGTTCTTAAACTATCTATTGATTTCTTAAATATAGCAATCCAAAATACTTTACAAATAAACTTTACAACATCTAATACCTCTGATAATAATTGTTGTTCAATTGTTAATCTATATATATATATCGTATAAATAGTTAGATAAGTATTAGTTTGTGTTTTTGTTTAATAATAATAATAAATCAATTGAGCTACATACTTTTCAACAAGTTTATGACCAACTTTATATCCTAGTTTCTCTAATTTCTTTGATATCTGAGTCTTGTCTCTCGATGACTTGACGATGTAGTCGATCATTTCAATATACAGGAATTCAAAACAGCTTACACTGATCTCTTTTTGCGGTAGTGTTGGCGCGGCTGCGCTGTTGGCAGTGGCCAATGCCGACGATGCTGTAGAGAGTGACGATGCTGTTGTGTTGCTGGTCGGGTTGATAGCCGACGCCAAATTCGATGTCGATATCGCTTGATGATGATAGGTCGACGACATCGTATTGGTCAGCGGCGAGTTCGCAGCGGACAACGATGTTGGCAGTGACTGACTGAACGATGCCAGTGGACTTATCGATGGATTGCCGACTGACGACGATATCTGTGATGCTGTAATCCCGGTGAAACTGGGTGTTGCCGATGTAGAAGTAACATTGATGCCTGGTGTTGACAATCCTACACTCGATGACACTGATAAAGGACTATCATTTGATGGTGAATTATTATTATTATTATTGTTATTACTCATTTTGATTGTAAATATCAATATCTAATAAAAATGATGATTGACAAAAAAAAAAAATTTAAATCAATTCAGATTTTCATGAAAAACAATAAAAAATTAATGTTGCAAAAAATAATAAACTTATTATAGATTTATTTGAAAAAATTTACTTTCTATTGTTGAGTGTTGATGATACCATTTTGGTATCAGGTACTGTTACTCTAACGTGATATGTTAAAAATGTAAAGCCATACCTTCTTCCTTCATCCAAATTGAACGTAAATTCACTACTGCTATTGTCTTCCCCTTCAGCAAATACTTTTCCTGTTAGCGTTTTAACATATGACTAATATCGTCCGAATTAGATAGCAAATCATGCTCGACAACTTTGACACACGTGGATCGACAAGAGCTTTGGTTTAATAGGGTTATTAGAAAAACTTATATTATTCTTCATTTCAATGTCATTGGATAGACTCGGTACTAGAAAGAAAACTAAATTATTCATTAAAATTAAAAAAAAAAACCAAAATAGGTTAGTTTTTTAAAATATTTATAAATATAAGAATATATATAATTCTGTCTTACAAATATTTTAAATAAATCTATAATATATTTATCACTTTAATTTCATAATAATAGTATATATCTTTTGAGAATTTTAAGAATGAATTTAATACTCTATAATTTATAAAACAATGAGAAAGAAAATTTTTGTTAAAACTTTACAAAATTTGACAAATTAATATTATATTAATTAAATACTTCTGTTAAATATCGTTCCTAAAGTGTGGGTAACATAACTCTAGAGCAAATAAACTATTTCATGAAAATAGTTCCAAAGAATATCCAAATTAAATATGTTTATAAATGTTAATTGAAAAATAGTTGTCAACAAAATAATTTTTTGTTTTATTTAAATTAATTTTTGTTTAGATCTTTACTGGAGCTGGAATGGTGTAGTTGATCTTTAATTTCTCTAGTTTCGATTTCAAATTCTTTTGTTTGGTGGCAGTACGTGCTAAACGATTGGATTCAGTGTTGCTGTTGCTTGTTGTTGGTGTTTGTTGTGATTGTGTTGTAGTTGTTGTAGTTGTTGTTGTTGATTTAGATGATGATCTTAAAGTTGTGGCTGGTCTCTTGTTTGGTCTAAATGCTCGCTTTGGAACAGAGGTTGAAACTTTACAAATCAATTTCTTCTTGAACATGATGTATCCATCCATTGATTCGGCGGCGATCTTTGCTACCTCCTTATCATCAAACTTTACAAATGCATAGTGCTTCGATTTTTTGGTCTTTGGATTTCTGGCGACCTTTACATTGGTTACATTTCCAAACTGTGAGAAGTACTTTGTCAACTCTTTCTCAAAGAAACCATGTGGTAAATGTCCAATATAAATGATTTTATCTGCTTCCTATAAATTATTTTAATAGTAGATAATATAATAAAAAGTTTGTTAGAATTTATCTTTTTGAAAAATGATTTAATGAATTTGAATGGGAGTGAAATAATAATAAACTTACATGTGGTTCAGAAGTAATTTCAATTTCTTTCTTTGTTGACTTTACTTTTTCAACTTTCTTTGGTTTCTTCTCTGTTGTTGCTGATGTCTTGGAAGCGGCCAACTTGGCAGCAGCTGGAATTTGTTTGGTTGGTTGTTGTTTCTTTTCGATTGGTTTTGGTGTGGTAGTGGTGGTGGTAGTAGTTTCTTCTTTTTGTTTCTTTGGTGTTGGTTGTTTTGTATTTGGTTGTTGCTCAACAGTTGGTTCTGGAGCAGCCTTTCTCTTGTTCTTTCCACTGGAAAGTGGAATGATATCCTCGGATTTAGCGAATGCATCTGCTTTCTTTGGTGTGGTGGTGGTGGTAGTAGTTGCTTGTTTAACTGGTGTTGTGGCGGCAACTGTTTGTTTGACTGGTGTTGTTGTTGCTACTTGTTTAGTTGATTTAACTGGAGTTTGAGCTTTTGGTGGTGGAGTAATTTCTTCTTCATCATCATCACTATCTTCATCACTGAAATCTTCATCACTGAAATCAGCAGAATCGAAATCTTCATCATCTTCGTCGTCGTTGTCACCACCGAATCCGTGGTCAGCTGGATTATATTCCTCGTCATCTTTATCTAAACCAAATTCCTTCTCTAAAGCAGCGATTTCATCGTCGTCCAACTCTTCCAATTCCTCATCGTCGAAATCCTCATCTTCCTCTTCCTCTTGAACAATCTTCTTTACTGGTTGTTTCTTCTTTGATGCTGGTTCCTGTACTGTTTTGCTATTGATGTTCTTCTTTGTTGTGGTTGTGGTTGTAGCTACCTTTTTAGTTGGTGTAGCTGCTTTAGTTGGAGCTGGTGCAGCTGCAACGACTGCGGTGGCAGTCTTCTTCTTCTCGACTGGAGTAGCAACTGGTTTGGCAGCGGCAACAGTCTTCTTTGCAGCTGGAACAGCTGGCGCAGTCTTAGTTGCAACTTTAGCAGCTACAACTGGTTTCTTTTCAGTTGGTGCTGCAGCAACAACAGCCTTTGGTTTGGCGGTAGTTGTAGTTGATTTCTTGACTGTTTCTAAAAATATAAAGTAGATTTAAGAGAGAGGTAACATTAATATCTTATTTACTGATTAATCTTCTCAATATAAAAACAACATACTTGTGGACATTTTAAATATTATTTATATTATATCGAAATCAAATAATTGATATCACAGTCAAAAAATATTAGTAAAAAAAGACGAAAAAAAATCACATTTCTCTCGTCAACCGAAAGAATAAATTGAATTTTTATTTTTTTATTTTTTTGAATTTTTTATTTTCGCTGCACTTTGGTCGATAACGTTATAATAATACTGAAACAAAGTAAAGTACCACAAACATCAACCATATGACTTTTATTTTAAAATAAAACACTCTTAAAAAATATAATAGATTTGAAATTGTTCACATAATTAATATTATAGCAATGAAGATTGATTGATTTGACCACCACAAAGCTGTGTTGTTTCTTTGATTGACAAAAGTCAATATTAAAATTTTTTTTATAAACATTAAATTTATTTGTTTATTTTTTTTTTAATTAAAAATTATCGTGTGTGAAGTTGATTGCTTGATCAAAAAAAAAAAATATCCTTTTTTTTATTTTATTTTTTTCTTTGTATTAATAATTGTTTTCCACATTGTTTCATATTATTTATCATTTTTATATTATTATTTTAAATTATTATCATTTTATATATTACCAATTAATTGATTGAAATGATTAAAAATATAGTTAGAGGATATCAAATCAAAATCAACAACAATCATGTATATAAATCAACAACAATAACAACAACCTTCTCTTCATTAAAAACATCTGTATTATCATCAACATCATTATTTAATCAACAACAACAACAACAATCGAATATTATAAAACTACAGAGATATCAATCGACATCATCATCTTCTTCTGGATCATCGTCGTCATCATCATCATCCTCTAAAAAAGGAAATAATAGCAATGAACATGAACATTTAGATTCTTTAGAAGATTCATTGGTGAATCATAATCAAGAAGGTAAAAATAGAATAAAACCACATGCATATTTATTTAATCAATAATATTATTGTTGTTGTTCTTATTAATAATAATAATATTTTTAAGAATTCCAAAGAGCACCTAGATTCTTTTGGATTGGTGTCGGTGCATTGATTTCAGCGGTTGCCCTTGACATGTATCAGGACTATCTGGCTTTCGACGAGAAGATCATGCTTTCCGACATCGAAAAAATACTCAATAATGATAATCCATTGGAACGCACTGAAGCTCTCTTAAACATTGTAGTAAGAGCTCCAATCTGTAAGTATAATCAAAATAATAACACATTAATTATTGGTATTAACATCAACATCATTATCTTTGTCATTAAATAATAATAGATCATACTATTGAAAAGTTATTCAAAAATGGAATTGTAGATGTTTTGGTAAAATCATTGGATGATAATGATCCAACTGTACAGGCAACTGCTATACGTGCACTTCAAGAATTTATATCAAGAGGTTATGGTATGTAGTAGTAGATGTATTGGTTCAACCCTTTTTGTAAACTACAATTTGTGAATAATTCATTAATTGTTAATGTTATTTCTATAGAGGTATTTGGAGAACAAGCAGTTCAGAAAGGAGCATCTACAATCGTTGCGAAAACAATGTTGCTAAGAGGAATGAATTGTGAAGCTGCAACCAATCTTTGGTTTTCTTTAATGTACATAAGTAAGTAAACAAGTCAATAAATAATACATCCCATAGACATAAAACTAAAAAACAAACTATTTAAATTAGAGAGAAATCAACAACAATTATTAGGCTCAAATGAATTCATATCGAATTTGAATCAATTAGCTCACTCTGATTCATTGTATCTCCAAGAAGTAGCTGTTGAAACATTTAAAATATTGTTTGCAAATCGTATGTAATTAAAAAAAAAAAAAATACAAAACTGGTTTGACATATTAATATTTTATTATATTAATGAATATTCATTTGATAATAATAATAATAATAATAACAGGTGATAACTACACATTGTTACCAAAGATAAGAGGTGTCATAGCACATCTTCGTAAATCAAAGAATGTTCTGATTTCGAATTACTGTGAGCAGTTTCTCGGTGTGTTGAATGGTTCGTTCATTCCACCAATTGGCACACCGGTTTCAAAGCACAAGGAGATGACTGACCACGGTCTGTACAGGCTGCATCTCTCGTACAATGCAATGATGGCACCACTTGCCTATCTCTATTGTTCTTATAGGTGGTCGCGTTACACCAACGACACCATCTACACCAATGCCAAAGGTGTCACCGGTGCCATTGCCCTACTGATTGCAGGCTCGTTGGCATCGATCAGTCTCTATCCACAATATCATACAAAGATGATCGATAATCGTATGCGTGATGAATTAAAGAGATTGGAATCAACTGATCAACAACTACAACAACAACAACAAACAGATATAAATACAGCGACAACAACAACAACAGCAGCGACAACAAAAGCAACAGAAGATTTAACAATGTTTACAAAATTAAAGAGTGCTGCATTTGCACCGGCTTCACTCTTTGTTATCAATCAATTGTTCCCAGTAGTAGGTAATATCGTTCTCATTAAAGGATGGAGAAATTCAAGATTCATATTCCTGCCTGCTGTTGCCCTTTTACTTCCTTATTGTTTGGAGATGAAAGGTCAATAATAACAACAATAATAATAATAACAATATAATAATAGTAATAAATTGAAAATATAAATAATAATAAATTATACTCCAATAAAATGAATGATTTTATATTTTATTTAAACAGAATATGCATATATACACACAAGACAACTTAAGTTTGTTAGTTACTAATCCATTTTCATAAAGACTTAAATGATTCTTGTTTAATTGAAAAAAAAAACAAAAAAAAAAAGTTTCCTGAAAACATAGATTTATATTTAGATATTATTTCCAAAAAATCATTTGGTATATATTTAGTTTATTTGTTGTTCTCTTCTCTTTCTTATAATTGAAAAAATTTGAATGAATATAACTTGCACTTGCAAGTTAAATATGATTGTTGTTAAAAAAAAAAAGGTTGCCTTTTTGGGTTTCTCGAATAGTTTGATTAACTATTAGTTGATTATACATTTTCCACCTCTATCGAAATCCTCTGAATATAGCTCATTGTCCTCTAAAGAATCTATTGAATCTTCATCGTCACTTATAACCAATAGATTTTCTATATCCTCTGAATCTTCATCATCATTATTATTATTATCATGTTGTTGTCGTTGTTGTCGTTGTTGTTGTTTTAAATATTGTTGCTGTTGTTGTTTAATACCATTACTAATATTATTATTTTTAGCTGCGGCGGTATCAGGTGAAATTGTATTGAGAACTAATCCGTCTTCCTGTACAGAGAGAGCAGTGACTTTGTCACGTAGAAACTTTGTGGTTTCGTCGGTGAGTACAACGTCCTTTGCTTGATAGACCAACTCCAATGGATCGATAGTCGGTGTCTTATTCCTAATGGTATCAAAGAATTGCGACAGTCCATCACACAGCAAATATTGTTCCAAAAGTTTCAACAGTGCAATAGATAATCTAAATAAAACTTCAATAGCCATACCATTTGAATTCGATCCCCAAAAGAAATAATCCTAAACAATTAAGAATTACCAATTAGTTGAAAATTATTATAATAATATTTATAATTATTATTTTGATTGTTATTGTTATTTACCCAAACAATTGATATAGATTCAACTGGTAATATATATACAAAGATGGTACTCCACCAAGACTGAATGAACATATACACAGAAACACCGGATGAATGCAGGTGTTTCGATAGAGCAGGAAGGTGTGCTCCCAATTCATTTTCAAAGATCTTCAAGTACGACGGCAGCAGTGTGTTGTTTTTCCTAAAGAAATGTCTCATCTAAAAAATGTCGAAAAAAGTAAAAGCTTAGTTTGTTGTGTTATTATAATGTTTCTAAACTACAATAACTAACCCCATGTTTTTTAATTAATAAATCCATCAACCAAAATGACTGTTCCTCTGTGAAATAACATAGTAATACCAATGCCAGATAATTCATTCCTTGTGTATATCTAACTTCATTATTATAATTTGCATATGCTTTTAAAACGTTATATAAAGATTGTTTACAGCTATGTTTGTTTGATCGATTAAGAATTAGATTAGTATTATTTGAATTGAATTAGATTAGATTGGATCAGTTAGTTTAGTTACTTTTTAAGTTGTTTTGATTTCAATTTCTTTTTGTAGTCTGATGAGGGATAGGTTCTTGCTACGTCGGTTGCAACGTCTGACTCTATTTCCTCGTCGGAGATCTGTAGTTGATTCTGAAAGATGTCTTTATGCTCGGGATTACCCATGAGTTTATCGAGCTCTTGCATCGTTTGCCATACCGACGATCTATATTGATCGGGCAGTGGTAGCTTCTTTGTGAAGTGCTCCTCTATCTTGTTTCTGATCAACATGATCCTTGTCGTAGGTTTCTCTCCATGTGGCCATCTCTCCAGATAGTAATCCCAAGATTGATCATCATCTTTTATCATTTATTATCACACAATTATTACTGTTTATTTTTGAAAAAACTTTAATACTAAATTATATATAAATAGAACACACAATATAAATATATATTACTATTTCTGATAACAAACAAATAAAATAAAATAAAGAATATTGAATATTTCTTAAGTATTATTAATAGAATATATAAATAACTTATAAATAAATAATTAAAAATGAGAATGAATTATATTAGAAAGTTTGCTAAATTAATAAATGATTGGGTAATCACTCTTGCAAACATCAAGTAAAAACAACATGTTGTTACATCATTTTTAACGATCATGTTTTTTTTTTTACTTTTTTTTTTTTTTTTTTTTGTTTATTACTCAAAAATTTAATACTGCGAATTTTCATTCATTACATTGAAATTTAGTATTGATTTGATTTATTTGTTCAACCAAATCACACCACAAACCATCATTCAAATTTTTGATTATCACCATTATCATCACAGAAACGATTATATAGTACTAATCATGTTCATCTAATTAGTGGTATCATCATCATAAATAAATAATAATAGTAAAAGTATCTATTTTTAGTCGTGTTGTTTTATGTTATGTTGTAACTAATTAGATCATTTATATACTACTATAAAATTGGTTTGTTTGTTTGTTTGTTTGTTTGTTTGTTTGTTTGTTTGTTTGTTTGTTTGTTTGTTTGTTGATGTATATAAATAGAATCATTGAATCACTCAATTATTATTTGTTAAAGAATAAAAATCAAAGTAAATTTCAAAAAATTAATATTTTAAAGTTTTAAATCTTTTAATTAATTAAAAGATATACTCTGCTTTTCATTGATCATTGATCACATTCAAAATCGTTATAGTGATGACTAGCTCCAACAATCCTAAATTGGCATAGGATGTCGTTTTTTTTTTCAATCCGATATTCACCAAAATTAATATCTTCCATTCCATTTTTAAAATTTTAAAAAAAAATTAAAAATTTCCTTGCAATTTATGCTAATGATTAATATGATTTGTGTCTGTTTGCTCTTCAATCAATCTATCTATCTATCTATTTATATAATTATAATTAATTTGTAAATAATAACAATAACAATATTAACACAATAATAAATGGCATTATTTAATTTAGTTGATCAAGCTGCATCTTATGGTGCTTATCATCATAATAATGTGTATGTAATTAGTTAGTTAGTTATTATCATATTAGGTTTAATCAACCTATTATTATTATTATTATTATGTTGTTGAATTCAGTAACAATAGCAACAACAATATTTAATAATATATTAATGTAATTACTACCTACCACACCTTTCAATAAATAGAAATAAATTCATTCATATTGTATTTGTACCAGCTATCCTTTATACTGCATTTGTAATGTTGTCGTTTGTCAATGTACCACAGGCAGTTCCTTACTTACAGCAATTGAACCAAATCACAACATTCCTCCCAGTTTCAATCACCACTCCAATTGCACTGTTAATCTCACTCTACTACTGTGTCCTTGATATCAGAGTTGGTGTAAGTTTATTTGATTCTCCAAATACTATTCTATTCTATTCTTTTTTATATATATCTAACAAAATATGGTGTTGGTGGTTATATTATAATATGATGTGTATATGATATGAATGTATTATATATAGGTTGTAGGATTGGCATGGATTATGGCAGCAAACTATTTGGCAGAGTATACAATTTTGCATATGAGCAATGCTTTTATGTTTGCTTTGGGTGTTCACATTGTTTCGTGGGTATTGCAATTCGTAGGACACGGTGTGTTTGAAGGTCGTCGTCCAGCATTGGTCGACAACATCTTCCAAGTGTTCATCGCTCCATTCTTTGTCACCTTGGAGTGCATCTTTTTGTTGGGTCTCATGGGTAAAACTCAAGTCGCCGTTGAGAAACGTATCATTTCCAACATTGCATCAATGTCAAAGAAGACCAAATAAAAAAAAAATAAACATAAAATAGTTTGGAAATAATGATGGTATTTTTATTAATTTGGAAAAAATATTATTCATACAATTTAATATAAATAAATATCTTTTTGAAATTAATTAATAGATGATTATCAAATGAAAAGCTTTCAATGTTGTAATACTAAAAAAAACTACTTAATAAATGAACAGAAATGTTGACCATCTAGCTTGACGACAGATTTTATCTGCATGAATTTGGCACTTTTGCTCAAAAAATTTTCAAAAAAAAACTTTGTAGATCAGTTCATCGAAAACTTGTTGTTGATTTAATTTAGTGATAATAAATTGATCAAAATTATAATTAATAATAAATATAAAAAAAATGAGTATAAATTTGGTAGAGTTAGTATCTGTTTGTTTAGAGCTTGCAGAGCAATCAGGTGATATCATTAGAAATATTTATAGATCTGGATCATTAGATGTAAAATATAAGTAATTATCATAGATTTTGGTTAAAATAGAAAACAAAACATTGGTATTGATTTGTTTAAACATTGAAATTCAAAAAATGAAACAAAAAAAAGAGGTGTAGATGATCCAGTTACTATTGCAGATATCACAGTTCAGAAACATATAGTTGCAGGTCTGAGATGTTATTGGCCAGAGCTAAGAATCATTGGCGAGGAAGAGTTGCAAATCGGTGAAACACCAACTGTTTTACCATCACTCAAACGACTGGCGTCGTACGATGCCATCGAAGTTCCATTGAGCGAGCTGATAGTGTTTATCGATCCTCTCGACGCAACACGTGAATTCACTCTTGGGAACGTTCAGTGTGTGATGACACTGATTGGAATCAGTCGTCGCGGATCACCGATTGCCGGAGTGATTCACCAGCCTTTCGTCGATGTCGCTGGCGATGCCTGTGAGAATGCAGAGCAATGGGTAGGCCGTTCGGTGTATGGCATCGTTGGCATTCCAGTGGTGGGTGTGCGTGACCGTCGTCAACCGGAGGATCGCGACAAGATCATCTTGGCAACGACAGCATCGCACTACAACGAGCAAGTCGATAGAGCAGTCCAACTAATCAAACCAGACAAAGTTATTCGTGCCGGTGGTGCAGGATTCAAAGCACTGATGGTCATTGAGCGACTTGCCGACGTCTATGTATTCCCGACTGTCGGTATGAAGTATTGGGATATCTGTGCGCCACACGCCATTCTCTCTGCGTGTGGAGGTCACCTAACAAATCCAGCCGGTAACAATATCGATTACTCTGATCAAAAGATTGAAAACAAAGATGGTGTAGTAATTTCAATGGGTAATCATCAACATTTCATTAATTTATTAAATAATAAATAATCTTATTGTTTTGTATTTTGTATTTTTAGTATTTTTAAACATAAAGAAAATAAAAGATATCAATGACGCAAAGACAATGAAGAGAAGATGATAATTAATAATTGAGAATATGAGTTTTTTATTGTAATTTAATATGATCAACTAATTTTTGATATTAATATTTAAAGTTCTTTCTTTGATAACATCTCGTAACTTGGGCACGTATCCATTCTATTGTTTGAAGCTGTTCCAAAAGCGATTGAGATGTTCCAGGTAGCAAAACCAGATTCCTTTGGTGATTTGACTTGGTATTAATAAAAACCTAGGAGTGTTGTTTACAAAATCTAGTGGTAATTTGTCAATTTCCAATTGGTCTTTGTCAACAGAGCCAACGCCTACAACAAATCCTACCATGACAGCCCAACTGACAGATGTTGACGGAGCAGAAGATCACACAAAAGGGAGTGCTTGATGCAGAGGTTGGTCCAACAAAATAGATTTTTTGAGACAAGTATGACTTCAATTGTATATCAGGGGAAATATATCACTAACATCTATGAAACCTGTTTCTATTTTCAAAGTATGGAGAAACAATGGAATAACTCGTGAAACTTTTCTAAAAAGTTTGATCTATTTAAAAAGACTCACCAACAACAAAGACTACTCCCTTCAACTCAACTATCGATATCAATTTTGATTTCTACCATTTCAAAATCGGGGTTATGACCATATAGTTCCATTTTAGTGAATTAAAATTAGTTGATCATATTAAACTACCATATTGAATATTCAACTTTTCTAAAAGTTCAAAAGTTTTTATTATAAATCAAATTCTAAAGATAACTTTATTATAAGAGAATATATTGCATTATTACTTTAAAGATCAATCAATCTAATTCAACTTTATTTTAACTTGTTTGTAATAAAACATATAAAACTATGATATAGTTAGCATTTCACAAATTAATTAAATATATTATTATTTATTTTATTTTCTATTTTTTTATTATTTCAAATTCTTTGAAGAACAGAAAATAAAAATGAAAATAGATAAATAAATAAATCACCCTTTTTTTTAAATCTTTTAGATCAAATTATGTAAATTAAAAGATTTTATTTTTTTGAAACTGTTTTTTTTTTTACCACCTTGAATTTTTTACCCACATAAATTTTACCAGACGAAATGTCTGAAAATTAGTTTAATTTTGTGACCATTATAAGGTTGGAAGTGTCATAATAATTAAAAATAAATAGTTTTATTTTTATCATTGCTAATTTTATTTATTATTATTTAATTTTTTGTTTAAAACAACAAATTGTATGTTTCCTTTTATAATATTTTAAAAATAAAATAATAAATAAAAATCAGGAAAAGTTAACAACAAGCATAATATCCAATTATATTAATTATATAATTATGGCAAAAAATGAAGATGTCAACAAGGAAGTTGAACATATAAATAGTAATAATTCAATTATTAATAATAACAATAATAATAGTGATAATAATAATCAACAAAATAATCAAAATACTTTAAAAATAAGTAGATTACCACCACCTTTACCTCCTACATCTAATAACAACAATAGCAATAGCAATAGCAACAACAATAATATTAGTAGTTTAAATAATGTAACAATAACAGTTCAACCACCACCACAACAAACAACCACACAACAACAGCAACAAACAACAACACCTTTGCCACCAATGAGCCAACATCAACAGTTTCAACATTTAGATTTCTATAGTGATGGTGAGAGTGATAGAATGACAAGAGATAACAACAACAGCAATGCATCTGAGCATACCAAAACAAGACCAAGAAGACCATCTTCACCGTTGGCATTCCTAAGATCGCTCTCACCTAAACACAAAGAAAAAGAAAAAGACAAAAAGAAAGAGAAACATCTAAAGTCGCAAATGGAGCAATTATCTGTTTCACCACCAAGAGGCATGGGTGTACATAACTATTACAACCACGAAAGTACACCCTCTACATCTCCAAACATATCATTATCAACAACAATCAATAACAATAACAATAATAATAATAATAGCATAAGTTTAGTTACAAGTTTTAATAATAATAATAATTTAGTAACTAGCACAGGTAATAATAATAATAATAATTTAATAACTAGTAATAGAAAGTTTAGTGGTGCAAGTTTGGTAGATAGCGGAATGAGTAGTGGTGGTTCAAGTTTGATGTCGAGCAATGGCGATAGTAGATTCAATAGTCTACCACATACGGTGATTCTGAGAATTCTAAACTTTTTGGTACAGAGTAGAATCGATGGTGAAAAGTCAGAGATCAAACTAGAGTATCGCTCTCCTCCCATGCCTCACCAAAAGTCTGCTGCTGGCGGCCAGGAATCAAGCTTGTCTTCCAGTGGTCAGCCGCTATCCAACTCACTCCAATCCAGTATCAATAACAACAGTGGTGTAAAGGTCAATCCGAATCAAGATCTTCAAACAATGTCACTGGTCTGCAAGTACTGGGCGAAAGAGATAACACCACAGGTATTCCACCACTTTGTAGTGAAGTCACCGAAGCATCTGAAATCGCTGATACGTCTGGTGTCGAAAGGCATCATCGATGGTGGTCGTCGCTTCAACTTTTACTACGTAGCGATGATTCTCGACAAGTCGTCATCGTTCCAAAAGTTTATCAATATTCTCAAGCATACAATGCCAGACCGTCTTCCCGACAAGTTCTACAAGGCAACCTCAAAACCGATAATGACAAACGTCTTCTCCAAGTCGCTGTTTACTTCGTTCTTTGACAATTGCTCGACGATGGAGTATTTCCGTTTCTATCAACGTTGGGTATCGCCAGACAATTTCGAGGCGATCGGTCACGCTCTCCGTACGAATCACTCGATCACTCATATTTCGTTTAGAAACAACAATCTGGACGACGAGTTTGTCGTCGATATCATCCAGGCACTCCACGAGAATAACACCATTCAGATTCTGGATTTCCGTCTCAATAAACTCGGTAACCAAACGGCTATCAGTCTGGCCGGTGCACTCCTAAAGAATCGGTCGTTGACCTGTGTCGATTTGTTCTACAATGCCATTGGACCGGAGGGTGGTGTTGCCATTGCCAATTCCTTGCGTACCAACCGTACCCTGCGTAAACTCTACTTGGGATGGAATCATATCAATGGACAGACCGCTTCCATACTCTCGGAATCACTCAAAGTCAACAACGTCATCGAGAGCATCTATCTCGATCGTATCGATGACCATTCCGGTTCGCTGCTGGCCGAGTCACTGGCGGTCAATACCTCTGTGACAGAGCTGAACCTTGCCGATTGCCAACTGAAACAATTCACAGCCAAAGCACTGGGTAGTGCTTTCAAGGTGAACAAATCACTTGCCGATCTCAACTTTAGATGTAACCAGCTTGGTGCCGACCTCAAGGATATCTCACAGTCGCTCAGCGTCAACCATACTCTGACCAGAATCAACTTGTCCGACAACAGAATCAACGATGAATCTGGCAGACTCTTGGCAGAGTCACTCAAGACAAACCACTCGATTACCTCACTCTCACTGTCACTCAACCAACTCGGTAATAAATTCGCAGATGAAATGGGAGTAGCGCTATTAGAAAACACTACATTGAAACTCCTCGATCTCTCTAACAATCAAATAGAGTTTACCGGTGCACAACATATTGCCAATGCACTGGCGTCCAACAGCACATTGAAACTGTTGAATCTCTGTCAGAACAGTCTCAGCTCCAAGTTTGGTCCTCTCATTGCTTATTCACTCACTCAGAACAAATCGTTGACACATCTCGAGCTTGCTTATGTCGGAATCGGTAGTGCCGGTGCAGTCTCTCTGGCCAAAGCAGTCAAAGACAACATCCACCTGCGAAAGTTGAATCTCAGCGAAAATCAAATCGGCGACGACGGTGCACTTGCTTTTGCCGATGCAATCAAATCGAATCAGTTCCTCTACGTCTTGGATTTAAGTTACAACAATTTCACCTATCGAGTCAAAGAAGTCTTTGAAAAGATACAAGAACAAAACAATACTTTACAATTCTCAATTTCATCTGTACCTCTACATTGGAAATTCCAACTATAAATAAAATATCTGTTATTTTTAGTTTATTATCTTTGTATCTCTTAGTCGTTTGATTTCCAGCTCAGAGAATCCCAAACGCTCCATCACCTCGTCGGTATGTTGTCCGAGCGTTGGTGGTGGTGTTGTTTCAGTGTGAATCTTACTCTCACTGAAATGTATTGGACAACCAACAACCTTTAGTTTATCAAGTTCATACACTTTGTTTTGAGGAGTTGTCTTTTGTTTGTTCAAAGTGGTTGGTGTTGGTGTAGGTTGTTCAGATAGATCCAATTCCCATACCATGTTTCTATGTTGAATCTGAGGATGTGAATAGACTTCCGAGAGTTGATTGATAGGTGAACATGGGACATTTGCTTTGCCAAGAAGATCGATCCACTCTTTGGTTGTTCTCATCATTGATCGCGCATTCAAATGTTCAAGCAGCTCTTGTCTGTTGGCAACACGCTTTGCGTTACTAGAGAATCGAGCGTCGCCACTAATCGATCTGTCGACACCAAGGGTATTACAAAGTGAATGAAATTGTGAATCGTTGCCAACAGCAACAACGTAGAATCCATCCGATGACTTTAGTGAATCGTACGGAGAGATACTTGGATGTGAATTACCGATTCTCTTTGGGTTGACGCCCGTAACCAGGTAGTTGGATGCCTGATTAGCCAGGAAAGTAGCTTGAACATCCAGCAGACTTACATCGATATGCTGTCCACGATTTGTTTGGTTTCTAAGATGTAGTGCTGCCTGTATAGCAACGTTCGAGTACATTCCAGTCATCATATCGACAATTGCAACGCCACACTTCATCGGTTCACTCTCAGTTCCTGTTATACTCATCAAACCACCCATCGCTTGAATTGCAAAGTCGTAACCAGGCAAATTTGCAAACGGTCCATTCTGACCAAATCCAGTAATAGAACAATAAATGATTCCTTCAAATTATTATTATTATATTAATATCAATTACTATCATCATTATTAACCTAACTAATATTAATTGGTTGATATCATACTTGGATTGATTGAAGAAATAGATTTATAATCTAGATTATATTTTTCCAAACCACCAACTTTAAAATTTTCCAATAAAACATCACACTCTTTTGATAATTCGTGAATAATCTAATAATAATAATAATTTGTTTGTTTTTAGAATTCTAGCAATAATAATGATGATGATTTAATAAATAAGATAGATATAGTTTACCTTTTGACCTTCAGGTTTAGAGAAATCAACTGCAATTGATTTCTTATTTCTATTTGTGCAACTAAAGTAAGCTGTATTTATGTTACCTTTTGGATCCTTTAATAAGAAGTAGAAAAACAAGATGGTTAGAGGATATTTTAAGTTTTAAATCAACATTTATCATCAAATATCATGTTTGTTTGTTGTTTGTTGTTTCATTCATTCATACTTTATAAAAAGGAGGACCCCATTCTCTTGTATCATCACCTTGTATCGATTCTACTTTGATAACATCTGCACCAAGATCACCTAACAACTGTGAAGACCATGGACCTGCTAACACACGACTCAAATCTAAAACTTTAAATCCTTCAAGTGGTTTTATTGAAGTAGCATTACTACTACTACGACTACAATATCTATTATTTAATGATAATTTATAATTATAAGAACTATATAGTTTTCTAGTTTTTGTAATAAACATTTGTTACTCTATTAATATTATTATTATTATTACAATCGTTTTTTAAAATAATATAATTAAATAATCGATTGATAGATTTTTTTTAATCTATCAATTATCTCACAACAGTGGGTGTTGTGTTACCCAAAAAAATGTCTTTCATTGTTTAAAAAATCTGCAGATAATTCATTATCTGCCAACTCATCTCACCACCAGGACGATCTAAAAAAAATCTTTTTGAACAATGATATTTAAATATTTATTTAAATAATATATATTATAAAGAATGAAATTAAAATTCAATTTTTTTATTTAAATTATATATTTAAATTAAAATTGCAAATTAATGTAGAGTTTGGTTGTTTGTTTTGTTTTAGATTATAATAATAGATATTGACTCTCTTTTAAAGGATAATCTATTTTATCAGAGAATGTTGAGAATAACATTGAAAGGATGGTCGATAGAAAAGTTAGACCTGTTGAAATACATATACAAATCCAACCTGTAGTCGGATGCCAAATATGTTGTTTGTTATTTCCAAAAAAGTGATAGTGATGCTCTTCATCACAGATTGCATCATTGCTGCCACTATTACTACTTGAATGTCCATCGGGATCGATATATCCATGATCTATACAATCTCTTCTCAAACTTTTTGGTATACCAACAAATATAAAAGTTGAAAGAAAACAAAAGAAACAAATTACCTAAATAAAATAAAAAAATATTAATCAAAAAATAAATAATAATGTAACAATATAGTTATTATTACTTACCATTGGTGTATATTTTGTAAGGGTAGTTAATAATTTACTTTGTTGTACTTTTTCATGGTAGATACATAATAGCACCAATACCATTCCAAATGCTGTGAATACCCAGGCAATTATAGCAAAAGAAATCGAAGCTTCAAAGAGTTGCATTGTATATTTATTGGTAGAGTCCCAACCTTGATAATAAGTTTCATCTTTTGTTATATTCTTAATCCAATCATATTTATAATATAATTGTACATTTGTAGATTTCTCTTTAAAAGTCCACCAATATGCTATCCAAAAAAAAAATAAAAATTATTAATATCTTTTTTAAAAATAATATAAATAGTTTTTTAAAATCTTACTTGAAAGTGATACAATTAATAATATAAATGATATAAATAATGTTACCAATACAGAAATATTTACTTTTTGTTCCATTTCTTTGAATTTTTTTATCTTTTCAGAGTTTAATATAACAAAAATTTTATTTTACAACTAAATTAATTTATAGGATATCCCTAACTTTGAGTTATCGATTCTTTATTCTCTGGGATTAGTTACCGCATCTCCATGACATTTATATTTATACTTAATTAAGCTTAAATGTCAATATACAATTCAATTTAAAAAAGGGGTTACATATAAATTTTGATCATATTGTCTAAAATTTTGGCAAAATCAATATTTTTTTTTTTTTTACAGTTACAATCGTTCTTTGGGTTGTATTAGAACCACAACCAAAAAGATCCACCGAAATATTCTTTTAATATTACTAACCAGGGATATTAAAAAGTTAGATCAAGAAACCTATTTTGAATTTTCAAAGAGGTATGAATATCTATAAATATAACTCTTAAAATTGTTGTTTTTATAAATTTTAAGAATTCATTCATTTATTTACTTTACGAATTACTTTCTTACACACATATTTGACAATGAATTATAAAAAAAAAAAAAGGGTGTTATATATTAATTAATTACTAATCACCCCATTAAAAAGACAATCAATCAGTGTTGTGGGTGTGTGAAAGCTTTTTTAGTCCGATTTAAATCAGTACTTTTTATTTATATTTTGCGAAAGTTTTTTTTTTTTCCTTTTTGTTTTTTATTTATTTTAAATGATCAATGATTGTTTATAATAATAATAATAGATTATTTTTATAAATAAATACAACAACAACTTTTAAAAATGTATAGTTTAAAAAAGAATAAATTTGTAGTTTTATTGTTATTATTTGTATTATTAGTAGATTGTGGTGTTTATTCGGTTAGTGTTAAACAAAGAGAGAGCAAAGAGAACAAAGAGAACAAAGAGAATAAAGATGATAAAGTCGAACTTTGTAAATTTCTAGTTGGATATATTAAGGGTCTTGACAATTCAGAGGATGGCAAAGTCATTGAACGTCAACAGATCAAACAGGAACTCAATGAAGTCTGTCACTTCATGCCAGATCAAATGAGTGAAGTTTGTTATAACATGTTATCGAAATCCGACTTTTCGATAGTTGAAGACATTCTAGATAGAAAGTTATCGTCCAATGACATTTGTGATAATAGTGATAAATCATTAAAAATTAAACAACCACAACAACAAAAACCACAACTACCAAAAAAACCAAAACAACAACAACATCAAATTATAAATAGAATTTCAACAGATAGATTGGAATGTAATCTTTGTAATTTCTTGGTCAGTCAAATAGAAGGATATATTCAGAAGAATCAAACCGAAGAGGAGATCATTGCTGATCTCGAACAGAGTTGTAATATTCTTGGATCAATGTCCACCGATTGCAAAGAGCTGGTAGCCGACTACATGCCCGAGGCAATCAAAAGAATAATGAATAAAGAGAGTCCAGATGTTGTTTGTACTGAAATTGGAATTTGTACACCAACAACTACTACCACAACAACTAGCAGTTCTTCAACTACAGGCGGATCCAACCCAACATCCAAGTCACACTCTGGATTCGAGTGTCCATCATGTGAATACCTGGCAGGTCAAGTCATCACCTACTTAAAAGAGAATCAATCGATATCGACAATGCTACAGGAGTTGAATACCGATTGTCAGGTTTTCAGAGATCAATCTTGGATTCATATCTGTCAAAAAGTTGTTGCTGAACACGGAGAAGAGTTGATTAGAGATGTAAGAATTTCCAAAAGTCCGTCAGAGGCGTGTAAAATGGTAGGAATATGTGGTTCAACAACTTCATCATCATCGTCATCGTCGTCATCCTCGACATCCAACAGCGGATATAGTAGTGGTGGTTCGACAGCAACTTCAGGAACTTCAGGTACATCCGCCTCTGGAAGCGGTGGTGGATATCTCTCCGGAAGTGGTAGTAGTGGAAGCAGCAACAGTGCAAGTTCAGGTGACAGTGGAACTGGTTATGCCTATCGCATGACCATCAACTAAAAACCAATCATTTTAAAACTCCACCCCCTATTACAAAAATTATTTTATTGTAATAAATAAAATACATTAATTTATATCATTATCAAAGATCCAATCTTTTTGAACATAAACCATGAATCATTATTTTCATTCTGGATTAATTAATTAAAATACTTGCTTCAAATCTTTTTATTGAATTACTTTGAAGGTTTATTTTAGACAAATTAAGACCCTTGTTGAATATTAACATAAAATTTCCTTTGGACAATGAATCAATATCTTGATTGTACAGGCAACTATAATACAGCCAATAATGATTTCAACGGTGAATCAATTTTAAAGGATGTTTCAAATGGTTTAAATGTTGTTACTGTTGATCAAGTAACAGGAGACTCATATGAAGATAATTTTAACACTGCCAATGATGACAAAGAATGGAATAGATTCCTTCTTTTCATCCAATCATTGAAAGTTTGTACTTTTGTTTTGATATCCGTCCAAGATTCAATTGGAGATATTAATAACACTTCAGAAAGTCGCACCCCACTTATTTCAGTTTTTACAAATTTGGAATAATAAAAAAATAAAAAAAAAATGTGAAAAAAAATTTGAAAAAACAAAACTGAGATTCTTGCAAGGGGGTTCAAAAGTACCTGCTATGTTTACCTATATTTGGTGCTTTATTTTCAATTATTTTTATAAAAAACATGCCAACAATGTGTGAAATAGGGGTTTAAATCATTTTTTTAGACTTACGAGTCCCCGGAGTGAAGCAATCTCAAAAAGATAATAAGAATCGCATTCTCTTTGATTGGTGCAACTAGGTGTATCTATTTTGTAAGTTCATTGGGATCAGCATTTGAACAATACAGTGTTAATGGTCAAGTTTGTGTTTCATCTTGGTAACTTCCTTCAATTCTTGATGGAACTTAAAAATATGGAGAAACAACGTTATATACTGAGCAGAGTATATTTACAATTCCATCATTTAATAACCCTTAATTAATAAAAAAGCTAATAAAAGTATAAATTTTAATGTATTTTTAAAAAAAAAGAATTAAATTAAATTCTTAAGATATTGAAAAAATTATTAAAAAAAACATTTTTAATTTCTCCTACAATGTTTCAAAATTTTTTATAGGTGTGATCAAAAATGGATCTTCCCAATAATTATTTATAAATAAGTTTTTAAATCTAAAATATATCACTATTTATTTATGTTTTTAATATTATTAAATAATCTATTTTGTATTAAGATAGTTCTTTGAATATAAAATTTTTTTAATTTTAAATTGATTTTGTGAATACAATTAAGGTTTCAAAATTATAAATAAATTTTAGAATTAAATTTATAGGGGTATTTTGTTTTAATATTAGTAAATGAAACTAATTTTTTTTTGATTTAAATAAGGATTCTATTGGAATTGATCGTGATACAATAGAAGAAAGATTGAATTATAATAAAACCTAAAATAAAAATTGGGTTATATAATTAAAAAAGTCTGAAATAAATCTATTTCTCTCCTTTAAATACAAAGAATTTTGATCATTTTAAGAATCAAATCAATTGAATCAAAAAAATAAATAAGAATTGGAATTCAAATATTATATATATAAATTTTGAAAATGTTGCACAGTAAGTAGTTTTTTAACTCCTTTTTCTCAAATTTTGAAAGTTTATTTATTAAATAAATTTTAAAAGAAAATCTTGAAAACCTTAATTTTAGTAGTGTATCGTCTTTGGCTATAGAAACTATTAATATCAATAGTTCTCAGAGTTCAGTAACTCAACAAAGTACCAATGAAACAACTATATTTGGAAAGCCTTGGGCTCGACAGGAACACCCAAAGGGATGTTCGATAATGTAATATTTAAATTAAATAATTATTTTTATTTAATCATTAACCAATAAAAAACAGTTTATTTATAAAAAAACCTAAAAGCTTGTATGATCATGTCCAATCGGGTATTTAATTGTTTTTAAAATTTTTAATGATAATTCTACTTAATTTACTTCTTGATAAGTTTATTTTTGGTCTACCATACTCCTCCCCATCCTCTATAGACTAACTTTTCTTAAGAATTAGTAATTTTATGAAAGAAAGAACCATATTGGTAAAATTGTCATTGATAGTTCAAATATTCAACAATCGATTCCCAAATAACCTTAACAAAAAAATTAATAATTATTATCAAGAAATATAGAGTTAAAGTCCTTCTACATTTAAAATACAATTTGATTACTTGATATCCACAATATCTTCATGTTTTGAAATATAAGAGTTTTATTTTGAACCTAGGTTTATATTCTCATGTAGAGTAAAATTGTTTTTTAATTTTCTACATATCGGTTTTTTTATTAATTCAATTATTTATTTTAAAAGTTTGTTTATTAGAATAAGTATTTCACCCAAAAAACTGATCCAGTATGTGTTGTTTACTTTTTAAAATAGTGTAGTGAAAGAAAACACTAAAATAAGAATAACAAATGGAAATGAAACATATTTCTTATAAATTATATTTTAAAATCCTAGACCCAAACCTTTTTTTATTTCTTTTTTAAGTTTAATTTTTTTATTCTAAAAATCTCATTCAGATACATCACAATCACCAATTTGGCTGCACCCACAAAACTTTTATTATTTCAAATAAATAAAATATATCGAAAAAATTTTATTGACTCCTGTCTATACCTTTTTCTTTGGTATGAAAGGATTTCTTATTATAAAAAGGAAACATTTTGAACTTTTTTAAGAATCATTTCAATCAAAACTTATTGAAAATTCATTTAATTATATAAATATTATTTATTATTGAATTATATAGATATTTATTTTAAAAACTTTCTAAAATGTTGCACAGTAAGTAAAAAAAATAATTGAAACAAATATTTTAAAAAATAGGATATTAATTAAATTTTTGATAAAAAGAAAATCTGGAAAACCTTAATTTTAGTGGTGTATCATCTTTAACCAAAGAAACTATCAATGTCAATAATTCACAAAGTGCAGCTGCTCAACAAAGTACTAACAGAACGGCTGGATTTCATTCAGAAGAGTGGACATGTGTAATAATGTAATAAAAAAATAGCAATTTAATTAAAATTAAAATGTTAGAATAAAAACCAAAGTTAAACCGAACATATTAATTAAAAATAAAGAAGAGTTGTAAATTTAAGAATAATAATCAATTTTCTCTTATTATTAAGAACTTTTTTATTATGATGATTTTAACTTTTAAGAATCAAATCAAATCAAATCAAATAAAAAGGAATAATAAAAAAATGTGTTTTTTCATTTTATAGGTTGTGTTTTTATTTCCTTTTTTGAATTTTATCACTATTTTGCCAACACACACACTAAAGATGTTCAAAATTTTTTGATTTTTTGGGGAGGGATAAAATGAAAATACACAAATCAAATAATTGATTATATAGTATTTTTCTATACTTTTAACTTTAATTTGTTTAACCCTCAAAAAAAAAACATAAATTTAGTTCCCCCAAAAAATTGATTCACAGGTTTTTGTTCATGTGTTCAAATAAAACTTACCCCAAAAATTAGAAAAAAATAACACTCTATATATTTTTCTTAATTTATTACCTGATTTGAATAATTGTGTTCCTAATTTATTTGAATCATGATTGAATCTTGAATATTAAAAAAGTTAAATTGTAAAAATAGTATTCTACTATAATCATTGAGATCTCAATCACCAATTTTGCCCAAAAACCTGATAATTTCAATTAAATTTTATATATAACTTTTTATTGAAACTAATTTATCCTGTTTTATTTATTATAAATAGGATGAATTTTGAACATTTATTAGAATCAGATCAAATAAAAAAAGAAAATAAAGAATATAAATTCAACTAAAAGATATTATTTTAAAAACTTTTGAAATGTTGCACAGTAAGTAGTGGAATCACTTTTACTAAAATAACTTTATTAATTAAATTTTTTTCAAAATTTAAAGAAAATCTAGAAAATCTTAATATGAACAGTGTTTCATCTTTAACCAAAGAAACAATCAAAGTTAACAGTTCACAAAGTGCTGCTACTCAACAAAGTACCAATGGTTTAACTTATAGTATGGCTGATGATTGGTGGGCATATTTGAATAAACCTCAAGGAGACTGCACAATATTGTAATAATTTTAAATTACAATTTATTAAATAAAAATTTTTATTTAATCAACAAACAATAAATAAATATTTATGTTTAAATTTTAAAAATCGTAGTCTATTGACAAAATTCAATATAATTTATGATTTTTTTTTTTACAATTTCTTAAATAATCTTTTATAGGAAACATTCATTCAACTTCTAGAGTGAAAAACCCTTCTAATTATATAAAAAACAAATTATTTTAAAGATTCTATCTTTAAATTATAAACAGATCAGAATGTTAAAATGACCTCCCTTAAAAAACTAAAAATAATTTTAAAAGAGAAGTTTATTGGATGATGAAAATAGAATCTTGAAAATAGCAAGTTTAATTTAGAATTTAATCTAGATTTAATTTAAATTTATTGAAATCAATGTATCCTATTTTTTATGATTATAAATACATACATTTTGAACTTTTTAAAAATCATATAAAAACAATTAAAAAGAAATATTCAAATTGATAGATATTTAAACTTTTGAAAATGTTGCTTGGTAAGTATAACAGATTTTCTTTAAATTTTAAAAAAAATCTAATTAAAAAATTTAAAGAAAATCTTGAAAATCTTAATTTAAATAGTTCAAAAGAAACTATCAATTTAAATAGTTCATAAGGGTCAAAGTACTAACGGAACAACTGTACTCCCAATCCAGTATTGGACTAAAGATCAATGGGAAAAATACGGAACATTTGGTAACCAATACCTATATAGTAAAAGTTCCTGTGTAATATTATAATATTTCATTTTAATTAAAAATTATGAAAGAATTAACTTTATTAGTATTTTTTTTGTTCAAATTAATAACAAGAATTCTAATTTTTTACAGTGGTTGGGAAACGTCTATAAAATATATCAAAATCATTAAAGATATTATTTATTTAATTTCATTTAATTGATTATTAGTTCGAATATATCATAGAGTACTGCAGATGAGAAGTAAACTAGCACAATATAACGTAGTTTGAATATATAGTTGTGAAGAGGAAGAGGAATCGGGAAGTGAGAGTATGCCTTTCGTGAGAAATTCAGCATGAGCACTGCAAAGAGTCCAGCCTGTAGGTTGAGACCCAGAGATGCACCAGATTCAAGCATCATAAGGAATCCCTTTGGATTACAGAGTGCAACCGTTAAGATGAACCCAAATGCAAATATATAGAATACGAATTCACGAATTGGATATTTAACATTGGTCGAACCGACATTGTCCACCGACTGTACCTCCTTTGCATCGATTTGATTGTTTACCCAGTCAATCTTTCTCTGTATGGCATTACCAATAGTACAAAGAAATCCTGGTAATCTATTTGGTTTCGATCCATTATATCCTTGTTGTTGGTGTTGTTGGTGTTGTATTTCTTGTTGTTGATCATCATCGACTTCAATACGATTGTTAAATGATTGTTCATCTTCCTGTTGTTGTTTCTGTTTATTTTGCAATGATTTAGATCGCCAGGAAACAGAGAATCCGTCGAGTGTCTGTTTGTAACCAGTTCCCACTGTGATGTAGCTAATGGTGATAGAGATGACAATAAAGATATCGACAGCCCACGCAATCCAGAGATACTGCGGGTAGTAATCGTGAATCACCTTCATCAATGGGATCGTTGCAATCTGTGAATTCTTACCGGCATCGTAGAGATTCGGTGCTTTCGGATTAGTGGCGTCAGGCATCTGTGGAATGATACGCAACAAGAACCAACACCAACAAATATTCAACAGGAACACAGTGGTCAGTGCAGAGAAAACCGTTGCATAGCACTTGTACATCTCACGGCGTGAGAATATTATCTTTGGGAATACAACGGGAATCACACCGGACGCTCCACCAAGGGCAACCGTAGAGATCAAAAAAGATCGACCAACATACGCCCAATCATTGGATATTTCGAGTCGAACGTGATTAGCTACGACACCAGTAATCAACACAATGGCAATTAGCAAAGTACCCTTTCCAAACGTAAAGAATGTAATGATATGCTGTAGAGAAGACGATCCAAAGATAACAATCAAAGTGAACACAACAATCGTAGGTAATATAAAATAGTTTTGTTGTTCTTCACTAACTATTAATTTACTATATGCCATGGCTGCTGCCAAACCATAACTAATCAAAATAGCAGTACTAGTAAAGAGTTGAGTTGATGTTAGTTTTTAATCGAATCTATCAAACATATCGATATTCAAATTCAAATCCAACTACTTACAAATGTAATACTACAGAAAATATAAATACTCTATGTGCTGCGGTACCAAGGAATTTCAAACCAAGATAATGAAGATTCGGAGTGACTTGAGCTACGGAACCATTGGCGGCTTGAACAGATTGTGATTGATTTAAATCTATCTTTTCGAAATCTTGACTTTCACCAAGATGATTATCATGATGATGCATTCCCGTTAGAATTATACCTTGAGCATGCTGCTCTTCGTATTCTTCTTCCTCTGTATTGGGTTGCTCACCTAATCCACCGATATACATAGATTCTTCAGTGGATTGTGCTGCATCCTCACCAGTGTTGTTCATTGCCGATGAAGAGGATGTCGAAGATGGCGATCGTTTACGTCTGATACTACCGCTGCTTCCGCTACTTCCAGGACTGGCAAGTGGAGAATGATCACTACCGTTACTGTTGCTGATACCGTTGCTAATACTGATACCACGAGATGTGTTCAATCCGATAATCGATGGATTTTCACCTCTGATAATGGCATAGCATCGTTGGAGTATCTCAATGACAAAGAACAGCGACAACACCTGCATAACATAGCACAGCGTATAAGACCCCAGAAACGGAGTGAATCCCGACTGTGACAGCTTAACGGGTAGTCCGAGAATACCCATTCCTAGGACACTGGCAATCACAATGAAAAAGAGATAGGCAAGCACTAAGATTGGTGTTTTCTCAGAGTCATCGTCGAATAGCTCATCTCCATGTTGTGGTTGTTGTTGCTGCTGCTGTTGCTCTTGTTGTTGTTGTTTCTTTTGATGTTGATGCAGCTGCTCTTCGATATCAACACTCAGTCGCACTTGATCGTAGGTGTTGGCACCACCAGCACCACTTATATATTTATCATAATTAGTCTTTAGCCATTTAAGCATTGTTGATTTAAACTGATCTGGTTTATTGATTATCACAATCTTTCTTTCTTTTTCTCTATCTCTATCTCTCTATTCTTTCTCTTTTACTTTTTCTTTTCGTAAGTATTTATTAAGATGAATTATAAAACTTAACATAAAATATATATAGTAATATTATATTTAATTAAACACAATCCTTTACTTTAATAACTAATCTTCAAGAGTTGAAACAAAACTAAACTAAACTAAACTTTATCAATCCTTCGAATATTTAATTTATTTAATAAATATAAAATAAATAAATTAAAATTATTATAATTAATAATAAAAATAAATATAATATTAATCTATATCTTTTTTTAGAGTACGTAATATAACAGAAGCAAATTATTATTAATAATTAAATAAAAAAAGTGATATTAATTTAAAGATTGCAATTGCAGTTAAAAAATAAATTAAGATTTTTTAATTTTTTAAAAATTTATTTTAAATTTTAGTTTTTCCCAGCCCAATTATAGTAAAACGGGTGTTGTTTTTATTTTTTGTAAAAAAAAATTATTATTAATTTTAAACATAAGTATCTTATTTATTTTCTTATCAATACTCGATTATTCTTTACAAAAGTCTTCACAATCTAAACAATAAAGTGATAAGCTTGTTCAAAAATACAAAAGGAAAAGAAAGAAAGAAAAAGAATTCTAACCAAATTATTATATAAAAACATAAAATCAAAAAAGTCGTTGATCTACACAATTTATTTTTGAAAAAAAAAAAAACAAAATCTAATTTTGGAAATCATGAATTGCATTAAATTGGTGGAATAAGTATCAAAAAAAAACAACTAAAATCACTTTAGTAAGAAATATCATCATCTCTATTTCCGTGCTGTTTAATAAATCAAAACAATCTACTATTTTAAGATGAACAATTTTTTATTAATCCCACAAAATTCTTAAAAAGGAAATAAATTTTGTAAAAATCGATGAAATTCAAATTATTCAATGGAGAGGGTTAGAATTTGGAAACTTAATACATAAAACATTGAAGAATTCTCCTTTTTGATAAAAATTAACAAATTTTAATTTGTTTGATCATGTTTACAAGTAAACAATAATAATTTCCTTCGATTGGAATTTTATTTATAGTTAAAAAAAATAGAAACTTCGGAATATATTAATTTAATAGATTAGAGTGGAATTTAGATATATTTTGAAAAAAAAAATGTTATATAGTATGTTATAAAAAAACAAATATAAAATAGATTTTAATTAAATTTTAATTTTTTTTACAAATACTTTAAAGAAAATTTGGGTTTCATTAATTTTAGTTGTCAATCATCATCATCATCAATAGAATATGATTCTTCTTTCAAATTGAATTCCAAAATCAATGGCACTCAAGGTTTTTCTAGTGAACAAGGAACCAATGGAGTAACAGCTCCTATTTCACACGGTGTCTTCAAATGGTGGTGACAGCCAACCAAAATACAATATTTGAAAAGTAAAAAATACAATCAACAAGTGGAATGAATATTTAAAAAATAAATTTATGAATGAGAATAAACAGTACAAAATTTATTATTAACATTATTGAAAAAAAGGAAAAATATAAAAAAAGATTTATATATTATGGAATGTTAAAAAGAAAAACTTTTATTTTATTGTATTGAAAAAAAAAAAATTTGTTTGTTGGGAGTAATTTAATATTGACCACCGTTGTTGAAATAGTTGAGATTCATTGAGTACTCATCATTATTACCACCACCACCACCTTTACGTTCAATATGATTGTATAAGTCGTTGTTGTTATTGTTGTAGTTTTTTTGTATATTTGTAATAAATAGAGAAATTTCAACCTAAATTTTTTTGTGTCTTCAAAACAATAAACAATCTACTATTTTAAGAAATCAAAAATTTCTTTAAGTTGAAAAGATGAAATTCAATTTGTTCATTTGATATGAAATAGATTGAATTTGGAAACTTTATTTAGTATAACTCCAATGAATTCTCCATATTGATAAAATATATAGAAAGTTTTAAAACTTTATGTAACCTTATTTTCGAATTTGTATTAAATTGTTTATTGGTTAAAAAAATTACTCCTGAGATATAAATATTGAGAATTCTGATCAGTTAATATATAAAAAGATAAAAGTTCAGATAGAGATTTCAAAAAGAAAAAAATGTTATTTAGTATGTAGAAAAATATATTTGTATAGAGATTCTAATTAAAAATTAATATTTTTTTAAAAACTATAATTTTAAAGAACATCTTGGAAATATTAATTTTAATTGTCAATCATCTTCATCTTCATCTTCATCTTCATCCAAAATCAATGGTACACAAGGTTTTTCGGGTGAACAAGGATCCAATGGAGTAGCAGCTCCAATTAGACGTGTTATCTACAAATCGTTGTGGTGGTTCTAAAAGCAACAACTTTGATGAAGTATAAAGAATTATTAAAAATATATATTTTTAATCAAGAATAAAAAAACTCTTTTGTTTTAACAGGAGAAGAAAAGGAAAAAAAAAACATAGGATTTGTATTAGAAATATTTTTGTTAGATAGTAGAAGAATTATAATCTTTTTTAAAAAAATTCTATATTTATTTTTTTATTTATTATTATTAATTTGATAAATAGGATATTTAAATTTAAAACATGAAATAAATCACAATTTAGTTTGTAAAATCAATCTGTCTTTGTCATAAATCGAAATTTTTTTTAGATTAAATTCTGATTTTTTTTCATTTTTTTTGTTTAGTTTTAAATTTTAGTAGTACTAGAGAATGAGTGGAAATAGTAATGATCTTCCAAATGAACCGAATATGAGTCATCTGGGTTCAAAAGACTATCAGAATGTCTATGAACCAGCACAAGATTCATTTCTGTTTATTGATGCTCTAAAGAAGGATGTCGAGTATCTGAAGGGATTGCGACCACTCGTTGCCGTGGAGATTGGATCGGGCAGTGGTTTCGTCATCAGCTATCTATCGATGCTACTCAATAACGATGGTTATTTCTTGTCGACCGATATCAACCCGATCGCTGCAATGACCAGCACCCGAACAGCTACACACAACAACGTGCGTCTCGATGTAGTGAACACCTCGTTTCTCAGTGGCATAGACCGACTGCTTGGCAATGTAGATGTACTGCTCTTCAATCCTCCCTACGTTCCGACGCCATCCGAAGAGATCGAGCAAGGTGGTATCGCCGCATCTTGGGCAGGTGGAATAGACGGTCGTGAAGTAATAGATAAACTACTTCCACAAATAAGTGTATGTATAAACAACACTAAATTACATTACATATAACTAAACAACAATACAATACAATACATTACATACACATATATAAAAACAGAATATACTATCAGAGAAAGGATGTTTCTATATTGTTTTGGTTGAAGAAAATAAACCAGCTGAAGTGGTGGCAATCATGAAGAAATATAATTTTAAACACAAAGTAATTAATATATATATATATTTAGAGAGAATGATGATGACGTGATATGTTATATTAATCAAATCACTACTATATTTCAGGTGGTTGGATACAGACAAGCATTTAATGAAAAACTTTATATCGTAAAATTCTACAGAAGTTAATTTTGGTTCGTACTTTATTTTTTTGGATCTTCACTAAGAAGTTAGTGATGATTATAATCATAAGTAAACAAAAACAACAAACAAACAATCAACACAACAACAACAACAACAAAACAACCACTCCCTTTACCTCCAATGAATGATAACACACCTAATCAGAATGCGAGTGGGTAAGTGAAAACCAACATAAATGTTATGTTATCCGATTTTTATTGGTTGCGATCGTTGTAAGACAATACAAAAATGCAAACAAGAGTGTGATTGTTGTTTACCAAAATGACTTGTTTGTGGTTCGCAACAACACACAAACAACACAAACAACACATACAAACACGATTCTCAAATGATGATTTCAGTAACAAAACAATAAACAAACAAAGGAGAAAGAACTAAACATAAACTAAAAAAAAGAATCCCCCCCAAAAAAAAAAAAAAAATCAATTTTGGTTGTTTAATTTGGTTTTTTTTTAATTTTTTTTAAACCATTTCATTTTCTTTGTCAGTGTGTCAGACATTTAATATCATAATTATTTATTTATTTTTATGCATTCACACACCCTTTAACTTATTTTATTATTATTCACCAAGTTTGGTGAAACATTTTCTTAATATTACTAATCATTCAATACAATACAATACACAATACAACATACTCAAAGTATTGAAAACTATTTTTTAATTATAGTTTATTCAAATTGAATCGAATTAAAGTTTATTTTAGTTTAGTTAACCTAGTAGTAGCATTAGTAGTTTCAGAATAGAGAGAGAATAGAGAAGAATAGAGAAGAATAGAGAAGATAGAAATAGTCATCATATTATATTACGTACAAATAGATCATTAATTTAATAATATAGTAGATTTAGATGTTTGATTTCAATGTAAAACAACAATAAATATTCTTGTCAAGAAAGAATTTGGTATTGGGATTGTAGATAGAAGTGGAGCGAATAAGGACGATCGATCCAATCGAGTGTTGACTTGGAAAATTAACCTTTGTTTGGATTATAATTTTACATTTACTTTTTTTTTTAATTAAAAGGAAAATAAAAGTTTAAAAATATAACTATACAACGATAAGATCGATCCAATCTACACAACCAGCTTACTTCATTTGCTGGACTCGCAAAAATATTTGAAAAAAAAAAATGGAACATCATCACCAAATTTATCAAAATAATAACATTAATAATAATAATAATAATACATATATTGAAGAGATTGATAATTTACATAATATTGTATGTACTTTTGTTTGTTTGTTTGTTTTTCAAAACAAAATTTTGATTTGCAATTAAAATATTTAAAGCAATATTGATTAATGAAAAAAACAAAAAAAAATATATATATATTTTATAACAAATACAAAAACATAAAAACATATATATATTTATTATAAAACAAAAAGATTTCTTTGCTCTCAGAGAGAATTCAACAGTTGGAAGCAACAGCAGCAGCACATGAAAATTCAAATTTCACAGAGACACGTCCGGTTACGCCAACTACGATGGAACACGAACCAATTAGAATAGGAGGAGGATATCAACAACAACAACATCATCATCAACTACAACAACATCAACAACAGAGAGATCCATCTGCTGTGATATTCCCTTGTCCTGATGAGAATGCTCCAGACGCTGCTGAAGAACAGCAGGAGCGTATCATTCGAGTGTTGGCAGATACAGCTCCCTTCATGATGTGGATGTCTGACGCGCGCGGAAACTTTGTCTATTTGAATTCAAAGTATTTCGAATTCACCGGAGTATCGCTGGAGGATTCGAATAATGAGGTTGGCGATGGTTGGAGTAACACTATTCACCCGGACGACAAGGAGCGTATATTCTCAGTGTGGCACAGCTACTTGCTCGAGCGGAAAGCATTCAAGCTGGAATACAGGAAACGGCGACACGATGGAGTCTATCGTTGGATTATCGATACGGGATCGCCGCGCTACTCTGGCGTCTCTGGCAACTTTATTGGCTATGCAGGCTCGTGTATCGACGTCACAGAGATGTGGCATGCCAAGCATGAGATCAAGACATTCACCAAGCAGCAGGAAGCTCTGATGCGTTGTTCCAGTGTCCTGCTGACTCACACACCGCAGCGCATCATCGATAGCCAGTCGGCGGCAATCGACCACCAAACAAAGTCACTCGACTACTACAAGCTCGTCTTGAAATCACTGGCGTTCACACTGCTCTCTGACTGCGCAGTGTTGTTCCTCGTCGATCCCGACGATGCCAACCTGCTGCATATCGTTCAGAAGTACAATGTTATCATCGAGACGAACAACACTTCGATTCGCTTGCCAGTTGGCTACTGGCAAGAGTGTATCAATCTCTGTGGTGGACACAGCAGCGGCGGCGCAACCACCGACACCTATGAAGATGTACATTCGGCAGACCAACACAGCTTTGAAGATCCACCATCGTCGCCTTTTGGCGAGGACGACACCACCGCGCGCATGATGGAGCTAATCCACCAGAGTTCGATGCGGCTGGTTTGTCGTCCATCGATCTACTCTAGTTTCTATCAACACTACTTGACGCCGATCTTCCAGCGACTTGGAATGCTGTCGATGACCGCCGAGTACATTCGCGGTACCACAGACCATCCGTTTGGATTCGTTTGTGTCGCAGCGAAAACAGAGAAGGACTACAACTCGGGCGAGCAAAACACACTGCGAGTCATGGCGAACATTCTGTCTGCCTACATTCGCCAGGAAGAAGACACCAAAAGTTTGGAATCACAACAGAATCTGACGTCGACGCTGTCGAGATCGTCACGCGAGGGAATCATCAAGGTCAATGCCACCGGACTAATCACCGAGATGAATCCGTCGGCACTGGAACTCTTCTCGATGAACTCGCGACAAGTGAAACAAAAATACCCAATCTCTGTTCTCTTTCCTTTCATCACCGATACAATGCGCGAAGGCGATACTTTCGAACACTACATGAGTGAACACATCGTGAAATACCGCCAGAACATCACATTCAAAGAGAGTTCGGCGACACTGCTCAATGGACATCAGTCGTTCCACGTTGATCTCATGATAAAAGAGATCTTCATTCAAGACACGAAAGTATTCATCTTTTTGATTCGCAACAAGTCGAATCGCCCGGAAATACCGGCACCCGTCAAAAACTCGATCGACAGCATCGTCAACATGTCGAAAGCGTTGGTCGATTCCGATGTCAAGAGTAAAGGCGTAGCTGAATCGATACTCAGAGTCAGTAGCAATCTTCAGACGCTTGTCGATGGACTGATAGATCTTCCCAACCTCAAACTACCTACACTCAAACTAAAGTACGACCTGATGAAAGTGACCGATTGCGTTGAACAATCGTTACTCTTAACATCGCCAATCGCACAGAAACACGGCATTGAAATACTGCCGATCTACGACAACCAACTTCCAACCTTTATCAATGGTGATATGTCTCTACTTCGTCAGATTCTCATCAATCTACTTGAAAACAGTATAAATTCAACCAAAGATATTAAAGCATTAGTATTACAAGTTAATCTTTTACAAAATAATAATCAAAATCGTCAAACAACATCAACAACAACAACAACTACTACTTCAACATCAAATAATAACAATAACAATAACAACAACAGCAATAATAATGTATTCACAACTATTCAATTTGAAATTAAATTATCATTATCATCTGAAAGAGTACAAAAAGTGGAACAGCCATTCGTAGAGATTGATAGTGGAATTCAGCAATGTCAGGACATTATTCAAATGATGGGAGGTTCTATTCAAATTGGACAGAGCGGATCAACCTATAAATTTACCATTAGTTCCTCCTATGTATCGAATCTACCGCCAAACTACAATTACAACCGAAGAATCCTTACCATCTCTCCGAATTACTACCGACGACAAATGCTTTCCAAAGTTTGGCATCGATTCCAATGTCACGGTGATTTCGTACCAAAGTTTTTATTGGTAAATATCAACAATATAATATATCATCATTATCAATTCCAAATACTAATAATAGTTCCATTCTTTCCAGAAAGAAGATATTTTAAATATTGTAGAATCAAACTATGAATTTGTTTTTATAGATTTCTCATATGATCAAGCGATCAATGAATTCATTGGCAATCTCTCTTCTCTGCGATCAGAGATGAAGTCAAAGAAAATAATTGTTGTCATCATCGACAGTACATTCCCATATATACATAGAATCACACCATTCATTGATCATATATTGATCAAGCCAACCAGTTTAGATACTATAGAAAGCTTAATTAAAATCTAAAATCAAAATCAGATATCAAAAAAAAAAAAAAAAAAAGTTTCACAAAGCAACTAACTTTATAGACTTGCATAGATAGCTTCTGTTTAAAATATATATAATTTTATTAATAATACAACACACAATCCAACCAAAATTTCAAGTGTTCAACGTTCAACAAGTTCAACATCCAACCTTTATAAATATTTCAAGAGTATTGAAATTTTCATATCCATATCCATAACCACCTAACCAACAAACCAACCATATGATAATGTACATTTATAATATATTTATTAAAGTTATTTATATTATTTCCAAAGATATTGTTTTTTTTAATGATAATCACAATCAAGTTAAATATATTAAACCCCTTATTTTTTTGTTCTATAATTATTATTATTCTTTGATTATTTTTATGTTATCCATGGATTATATTTGTTTATTTATTTACAAAACTAGAGCTAACCATCCTGCAATTAGACCTACACCGCCGATTGGTGGTACAAATCCCTTTTATTTTTAAATTAATTAATTAATTAATACTTTTAAAATGAGTTAATAAAATAAATATAACACAACACAACATACCATTTTCTTTTGACCAACAGTCATATAATATAAGGATCCAGAGAACAATACAACACCAGAAGTAAACATAACACCAGCAAAATTTGGGTTTTTGGAAAATGGTGCCATCATAATTGCAACTATAATATCAGTAACATTCGTTCATTTATCACGTGAGTGTTAATAATTAATATAATCTAACTAAAATCTATACAAATATAATGTTAAAATGGTATGCTACCGACTTGAATGTAGTAAATGATAGTGAGAAGCTGTTTTCCAATAATCCAATTTAACAGGATCACTAACTTTCTTTTTCAGACCATGACTACCGAATGCACCAAGACCAACAGCGGAGGCAGCTGACAAACCACCGATTTTCCACCAAATCGATTGTGATGCTGATGCTAATATATTCATCTTTTTTTTTTGTAACTAATAATTATCATAAATAAAGATGAAATGAATGAATAATTATGTTTGTCATTTTTTGATGATCATAGTGCCAAAGCCTTTTTTTTTTTTTTTATTCTTTGATTTTTTTTTTTTTTTTTTTTTTAAGTTTAGCTTTGTGTAAAAAAAAACTCTTTTAATAACCATTCAACACACACCTAATTAGTGTATCATCTTTGTATTGACACAACCAAGTTTTTATACCATCGATTCGAATTGTTGTTGCATTCAGAAGATCAAAACAACACATCAATACATCACATACTATATATAATATAATATATATTCTAAAAATAGTTTTTAATAATTTATTTAAATTAAAATCATATATATCCGATAAATAAATAAATAAATAATATATAAAAGCATGATCAAAGCACTATCAGCAATTAAAGATCATGTTAAATCTATAGATGAAGGTATATATTATTATTACTATTACACATTTACAATAAGTCATTTGAATTATTAATCATTAATTGTCTGCATCAAAACAAATCAACTAAAATTTAGAGGAAAGAAAGACAGGTCCAAATGTAAGTGACATTAAGAAATTCGAAAGAACATATAAAAATGTACAAAAGTTGATTGAATTACAAACCAATCTCAAAAAATTACGTAAGTTCAGACAGGTTATTTAGAGGTGTCATGTTTGGTGATAAAACAAAGAACTAAACAATAACAATATATATTTTATATATATTAAATTTATAGAAAAAGAACAACCAGAACCAACATTATCAGATCAACAGATTGTAGATCAATTCAAGAATTGGTTGGCATCTAATGGTTGTCAAGAATCATTGGATAAAGTAAAAATTGTAAGAACTCTGGCAGAGGGTACCGGTTTGATTGCCAACACAGAGATTAAGGAGGGCGATGAATTCATCAAGGTACCACTGAAACTGTTCATGTCGCAAGAGACTGCTTTCAAATCGATCGGAGACAAGGTGTCACGTGAGCCACTCTTTAAGATGTTGCCAAACATGCTGTTGGTGATCCACCTCATTCAAGAGACACAGAAGCAACAGCAGTCGTTCTGGGCACCGTACATCCGTATGCTCCCGAAATCCTACAAGACAGCGCTCTATTTCACACTGGCCGAATTCCAGCTGCTCATCGGATCACCCGTCCTCGAGGAATCGATCAACACCTACCGTAACACTCTGAGACAATACTGCTTCCTCTACGATTTCTTTGGAAAGAATCCGGGTATTCTCTCGACCTCGAATTTCACATGGGAGTTGTTTGTGTGGGCGGTCTCCACGATGATGTCGCGTCAGAATCAGATCCCGTTCACCAACACCGTTCCGGCTGCCGCTCCGTACATCCAACACAACGTGCAACATTGTTTGATTCCATTCTGGGATCTCTGTAATCACGTTGCCACCGGAAAGATCTCGACCTACTATGAGTCGGATTCTCACGCTCTGACTTGCTCTGCGGTCAAGACTTTCAAGAGTGGCGACCAAGTTTTCATAAACTATGGTGACCGTCCAAACTTCCAGCTACTGCTATACAGTGGATTCTGTTTGAAGACCAATCCAAACGATACACTGAAATTCAAGTTGCAACTGGAGGACGACGAGTTGCACCACGACAAGATGCACATTCTCGAGGAGCGTGGAATCTCTCAGAGTCCACAGATTACACTCGATTCGAACGCCGCCAACACCTCGCTACCAGCGATCGTGTTGCCATTCATGAGAGTCTATGCGATGAACGAACAGGAAACCGCCAAGGTTGCACCGAAACTCGAAGCGGGACACAGTCACCACGACCACTCCAATTGCAATCATCAACCAACCCGAGAAGCATACACACTGGTGAGCGAACAAAACGAGTTGGCAGCATACAAATCGATTGTCTCTTTACTGAAAAAGCGATTGGCAAGCTACCCAACCACTCTACAGGAAGACGAACAGATGCTCTCAAAGAATCCAGCCAATTTCATTCGTTTTACATTATACATTAAGATTGCAGAGAAAAAGATTTTGGATAGATATATCAAGCATGTCGAATCGATGATTGAAAAAGGTGTAATGACATACTATGTCGAACCGGAACCAGAGGAAGAGTGTCATGATGATCATGACGATGACGGTCATGGACACAGCCATGGTGGTGGACACGGTCATAGTCATGGTGGTGGACATGGTCATAGCCATGGTGGTAGTCATGGTGGACATGGACACAGCCATGCTGGTGGACACGGACATAGTCATGGTGGAGGTGAAGGTGGACATGGACATAGTCATGGTGGAAGTGGAGGTGGTCATGGACATAGTCACGGTGGAAGTGGTGGACATGGTCATTCCCACTAAAAAAAAAAAAGAGAAATAATAATAAAAAAAAAAAATTAAAAAAAAATTCAAAAAAAAATTTATACAATGAGAATGATTATAATCAGATTTGATTAAATCTCTTTCTCTCTTTCTCCCAACATCTCAAAAAACAAAAGATTTTTGATTCAAGTAAAGAAAAATTAAGAAAAATCAAAAAATTAAACAACAATCGGGGGTTTAGGATTGAGACAACAAAGAATTGTGTTTGGTCAAGCGAAAGACCATGAAAGTCGGAGTTTGAACACAATACCTCAAAAAAAAAAATACATGAATATTTTTTTTTAATTTTTTTTTGAATTATTTTCAATTTTTGTTTCATTTTCAAATTTTTTGGAATATCTTTTGCTCAAAAAGTCAGACTTAACATTTCATTCAGTTCAGTAACATCTAAATTTTTAATATATATTTTATTTTTATTAGTCAGCATCAGTGCAGTTGTTGTTAGACTTTTAATAAATTCTTTGAATTAAATATTTAAGTTTTTTAGTTAGTTATTACAGATCAGATTGCCTATTCAATGTCTGAAAACGACAACAATCAAACACCACCACCACCACAGTCACATGGTTGTATCTTTGCTTCGGCAGCAGCTGACATCAAAGAATCCATCAAGAATGCTTCTCTAATGGAACCGTATGTGTTTTTTATTTCAAACATGGGGCAGACAAAAAAAACAAAAACAACACGTGAATGCATGAAATAAAGTTTATTGTCTTTGCATCATTTCTCAAATAATTATTATTATTTTTATACCGAAATGAAATATGCAACAATAACAACATGCATACATTAATCTAATGTTTAATTAATTAGTTTGTCCGAAAAACATTAATCATTAATATTAATTAAATAATATTAATTATAATATCTTTTTTTTTTAATATATATAGAGCAATGGAAGTAAGCACAGTTCATACAGGTGTCTATTATGGATCTTACTTGCAATTGGACGGTCTTTTAAATTGTCAAAAACCAGAGAGTGAGAAAGCAGGTAATCCAGCTCATGAAGAGATGCTTTTCATCATTATTCATCAAGTAAGTTTAAGATTGTTATTGACAAATGTGTTATAAATAGGGGGAAACTAATTCTAATTCTTGTTACATATTATAGACATATGAATTGTGGTTTAAACAAATCATTCACGAAGTTGATTCAATCGTAAAGATAATGTCTACTCCACCAACTCCGGAGCGTCAGAACGGTATCATTGTCAATCGTTTAGGTCGTATTATACAGATTCAAAAGTTGTTGGTAGAGCAAATCAGTATTCTAGAGACTATGACCGGTATGGATTTCTTGGAGTTCCGTAATCTCTTGGTTCCGGCATCGGGATTCCAGAGTGTACAGTTCCGTGTCATCGAGAACAAACTTGGTATTTTACCGACCAACCGTTTGCAATACCAGCAACACCATTACCACACTTTCTTCTCGGAGAAGGATCGTGACATGCTCCACAAATCCGAGAATGAAACATCGCTACTCGCACTGGTCATCAAATGGCTAGAGAGAAATCCATTCTTAAACTACAAAGACTACGACTTTTGGTCATCCTACAAGAATGCTGTCGACAAAATTCTTGAGAGAGACTTGGAGAGAATCAGAAACAACTCGAATTTGACCGACGATATTAAAGAACAAAACTACAAAGAGGTTCACAAGAATATGGAATCATTCAAAACACTATTCAACGAAACCGAATATAATAACAAATTGGAGAAGGGTGAAGTTAGACTTACATACAAGTATGTTTTTTAATAGGTGTTGCTAGCAACAAACATAATAATATTAATTTTCGGAATTCTTATTATTAATATTATAGGGCTATTCAATCTGCTTTGTTAATCTATTTGTATAAAGATGAACCAATCTTCCATACACCATTCATCATTTTGAATCAATTGACAGAGATTGACGAGTTATTGGGAATGTGGAGATTCCGTCACATGATGATGGTACAGAGAATCATTGGAGCCAAGATTGGTACTGGTGGATCATCAGGATATCACTATCTTAGAACCACTGTTGGTGATCGTTACAAAATTTTCTTGGACCTCTTCAACTTGTCCTCATACCTCATCCCAAGAAACACTCTACCACAGCTTCCAAAATCAGTCAGTGAGCAAATGGAGTTTGCTTGGTCACCATTATAATCGTTTAAATATGTAAATTATTATATTCATTGCAAACAACTTAGCAACAACAATAGAATAGCTCATATCACAACAAAACTTATAAAAAAAACAATTATTATTTTATTAATTATTTTTTATTAGTTTTATTATGTTTTCGCTTATCCATTCTTTTGTCAAGTTTGAATTTGAAATAAATCCACCTTTTAAATTGTTTGAAAGAAGGAATGAGTAATCTTTATCTATTATGCGAATCTTGACTTTGTTTACATTGGATATTTGGAAAGTAATGGTTTTTAATCTTGGTAGATTGTCAATGGAATGGTGGTGTAAAAATAGGAACCTGCTACACTCTTCCACGCTGATTGTCAGAATTAAATGTTCTATGGTCATCAGTGATCCCATGAAAATACAATGACTATAGTCAGAGGAGATTCGGAAAGTATCCATTTGGGTTGGTACGTCACACATCTGATTGAAGCGATATCCAAATTCAAGATGAGAAATTGATTTCGGTATCGATCTAGGTTTAATCGGTCGGTTAAATCGATATCCAAATTCCAGATACTCCAAAGTCTGAGGTAAATAACTAAATTTAATAGGTTGATTGAATGAATCCCCAAACACCAATGTCTTTAGTCTCTTTGGGAGCAGATTGGGTCTGAGTTCACAGTTGAAATTATATCCGAATATTAAACATTCTATACTATCTGGTAATGAATTTGGAGCTATTTTTTGATCAAAGTTATCTCCAAATATCAATGTTGTAATATGATTTGGAATTAAATCCTTTTCAATTGGTTCATTATAATTTTTCGCTAATTGCAAAGTTGTAACTGTAGGTGGAATGATATCTTTATCATAAAAACTATCATTAAATCTTAAAAACCTATTATTATCCAGAAATTCTAAATATTACTAAAGTTAGATTTTAATGAATTTAAACTATTTAATAAATAATATTACCAAAAAATATATTCTTTTTATCATTTTCTTCTAAATTTACTTTTCCAATATTATCACTTAAAAATTCTATTTTTATGTTATTATTATTTACCAAAGGAACCATCCCAAAATGTAGTTTTTCATGATTAGAAAATCTAATGAATTTATCTTTTTCTTGAAATAATTTCCTACATGTCAAAATAAATGATACTCTATCTATATTATCTGGTATACTATTTACAATTTTATTTAGTAAAATATGAGGTAATGATAACATTGTTTTTTTAAAATAAAAAAATGATTAAAGATGAAATCTTTCTATTATTATTACTATTAAAAACAATCATATAAATAAATATCTAAGTTATTATTCTTTATAAATAAATTTAAAATAAATAAATAAACTAAACCATGTATTTGTTTTAACAATATTACAAACCAAGAGTGTTTAAAACATTTTTTACAATTTTTTTACTATCTCTTCAAAACAACCACACTCTAAATCTCACACTCTTCCAAAACAAACTAAATGGTTTATGTTTTTCGCACTAAAGCAAATACATATAAATTCTATCTTTTCACTTTATTGATGTTGAACAATAGAAAAAAAAAAATGTAATTTAAAATAAATTAATTTTTTATTTTTGCTTGTTTTGCAAAATACATTAATTTTTATTATTATTTAAATTATTACAAACTAATGTAAATCAAGGTTATTATTATTATCAAGTTGGTTCTAACCATCTATTGTGCCTTTTCTTTTTTTGTTTCGAAGTTTTGAAGTTTCGGCGCTGAGATCTCTTGAGGAATCAAGTTTTGAAACGGACTCGTATAGTTGTGCTTCGGTGAGTTGTGGTAGTTCGTTGAGGAACTTCTGGATGACACCGACACTCGCCAAATTGTAGGTCTTTGATTGAATGAGGTGAACACGTTGGAGAATCTTACTCAACATCTCGTATTTGAGAAGATTGATTTGGTCGGATGACTTGGTCGATTTGTTACCTTCGGTAATACCAACCAAATGGTTAAAGTAACTACCAAGATATGGAACGGCAGGTGGTTCAACGGAATCCATGATCTTTCTGAGTTTCGAGAGAGAAGTCGGTGAGATCATCTCCTCAAATTCCTGAAAGATTGCATTTGCCTTGGAATTGTTGATGTAGAACCATGTAGATTTCAATCTCAACACAGCACCATGTTTCATACCAGCAATAATAGCAATTGCACTATTGAAATTCTTTAATACCCAACAATTCTATAAATAAAAATAATAATAATTGGTTAATAGATAAATATTAAAATTTGTTTTAACTATAGTATAATTACCAATGCAATATTAATAAATTTAAATATCAACATAATTCTCTTGTCCAAATTGTAACATGTGGTAATTTCACTTGCAACCCAACGAGAGATGTAGTTGAATCGATTGGTTACATTGACGATGGATTGGGGTGGATTCGACTGGCTTTGTACATAGTCAAGCAGTTCATGTTTGGTAATTTTAATTATGAGTGATTGGTCTATGATTGATAGTTGTCTGGCAATCTCGTGTGATTTCAAGTCCAGGAGAGTGAAATTCTCCTGATAAATGAAATCGGGAATCGGTGGTTGTTCCCAACTCTCTTGGTCTTCATCGGGCACATAGGTTCCATCTCTACGCATCTTGATAATGTTGGTCAGCGAAGTGATTTGATTCTTGATCGAGTAGGTCGAGGTTGGCATTCCTTGCTCGACTGTCTCCTGACAAGTCTTACAAAACTCGAGAAGATTAGCCGATTGCTTCTCATTGAAATCCTCCCAGTTTCGGTCAACCCAACGCTGAACGAATCTCAACACCTTTTGTTTGATAATCGGTGAGTTATTCTTTCCAGTATGATAGAATCGCTCACTCAGCAACTGAATTAGCGTATCTACATTGGTAAATAACATATAGGTATCAAAAAACATATTTTCCAATTCTTTACCTATAATAATAAAAATAAAATGAGCAAGTTAGTTATAATGTTTTCCAAGTGTGATAAAGATAATTTCACAAAACTTACTATGTCCTTTCTCATGAGATAATGCATTTACCAACATTTTAAGAGTGGCAGCTTTAATCTTTGGTACACCATCTTCAGAGGTAAATTCAATGTCAACATTGATGACTGGACTTGCCATAAGATCACGAATAAAGTCATCACCCTCAAGGTAGATGCTGGAGGTAAGGTTACCAGTGCTGGTCGATTCACGAAGTACTCCACCGGATTCTTCACGCTTCTTGAGTTTACGCTTGCTCGGATCACTGGAGCCACCGAGTGACTTGCGCGTTTGAAGTGCAGCAGCTGCTGCCGGAACAAGCAGTGTACTGATACTACCGGAGTGTCCGTGGTTCGGTTTCGTTGGTAACACCAGTGCGGTCAGCCTCTTCTTTGAGTTGGATGGTGGAATTACCAGCGATTTATCGTCGACGTTGATCTCCTCAACGAATTCCAACTTCGATTGTTTCAATAGTTCGAGTTTCTGTGCGACCGGAGTCGGTTGTTGGTCGGAAATTGGAGGTGACTTGCGGTACGACGAAGAAACAGCGGATGAACTTGAACTACTGCGATTGATAACCGTTGATTCTGTCAAGCCGACATCGTCGCGATTCGAAGTATCCAACAGGATAGACGAGGTCATAGGCATCGAATGACTAACCATTTCGAAATGAGCACCCATTCCACCACTTGAATAACTCATATTCTTCAGAGTATCTTCATAGGTAACCTCCATAGGATCAACAAATAATATTGGATTGGCAGATACTGGATTTACAGAGTGCGATAGATGTTGATTGGAATTGGAATGAGAATGTGTGATTGAATTATTGTTATTGTTATTGTTGTTGTTGTTACTGCTATTTGAATAATGATTGATATTATTGTTGACATAACTATTGCTATAATTATTATTATTATTATTATTATTATTATTATTTATAATGGTGGAACTGTTTATATTACTATGGCTACTATGACGAATTAAACTACTGATTACAGATCCATGAGTATTATTATTGTTGCTGTGGTTCGTTGGTTGATCTTTAGTGTGTATAAATGAAGCATTTATGTTATTGTTACTAAAGCTATTGGAAAGCTTACGGTCACGCTTTCTCGGTGTTGGAGAGTTGTCCGATGGAGTCACACTGCAACTACTTGTCGTAGTAGTAGTATTGGCGATATTGGCCAATGAAGAGTTACTACCATTTCTCTCTGGGAACGATGGACGTGGTGTAGATGGTGAGCTGGTACATTGATTGATAAGAGATCCATTGGAATTTCTTGGTGTCAGAGAATCTGTTGCTATTTTACTGTTATTCTGTTGTTGTTGTTGTGATTGTTGCTGTTGTACCTGTTGTTGTTGCTGTTGTGGATTCTTTAATTTTGCTGTCAAGGTTCCTTTGGCTAATGCAAAAAAATCAAATATTTTGGAACTTTTCTTCTCCTTGTGATGTCCTCTTGGTGATGTAAATGCAGAGGTAGATTTACTCAATCCATTCGATGGTTTCGTGTAGTTATTGTTGTTATTATTATTGTTATCAATAGAGTTTGGTGATACTAAATCTTGGTGATTTCCTCCAATGTCATCATCTTGCCAACTATCACCAGACGAAGAGGATGTAGTATGCATCAACTGCTTCTCTTGTTCCATGCTGTATTCGTAGGAGGTAAACGAGCGGACACGTGCACCCAATCCAAGATTACTACTGCTACTATTGTTTCCAGCGGTTGCCAACTTTGAGAGGTGGTCGTTCGAGATGGAACTACTCATCATGGAAGTCGAACTATTGTTATCGTCGCTAGCTAAACTATTGATATTGTTTGGAATACTTGTAGTAACAGACAAACTATTCTTTGATAACTTCAAAGGTGGTACTTTTGGTCGAGTTTCAGAGTTTATAATTGGTGATGAACTTGTTGAGGTGATTGGTTGTTGTTGAATATTGGTGGATGTTGGTCTTGTCGGACTAATAATTGCTGAAGTGGACAGTCTCGATTTGTTATTATTACTACTATTATTGTTGTTATTAGAGAGTGATGGCATTGAAGGTGGTAAAGGTAGAGGTTTAGGTGGTTTTCTCGAAGGTGAGAGTGGTGTTTGGCTGGGTGATAATGGTTCATTTCCTCCACTGGCGGAATGAGGTGACAACGACATTTGTTCCATCATATTACTGACTTGAGAGGCATCGGATTGATTGTTGGCAATCGATATCGATTGAAGTCTAGGAATCTCAACATGTAACTTTTCATACTTTAGTTGTTGTTGTGGTTGTGGTTGTTGTTGTACTATTTGTAATTGTGCAGTTTGTTGAATTGGAAGTTGTTGTTGTTGATTCACTCTCTTTACAATATTATTATTAATTGAGAAATCTCTAAGTGTCTTCCATTGTTTTACTTCGGGTGGTACCTCGGGTATTTCGTTGTGGTCTAGATAGAGTGTATGCAGTGGAAGTGCAAGAAAACAAGATGGAAACTCTGTCAATTGATTATGATTGAGACTGATCTTCTCTAGAGTAGCGATAAACGAGAGAGGTGTCACAGACTGACCAGTCTTGAACCTATTACTATTGATATTGATCGATTTCAACAACGCTAATTCCGCTACTTCATTCGGTATCGAATCCACTTGATTATGTGATAGATCGATTCTCTTTAATTTTGTTAATTTCTTTATTTCACCTGGAATTGTTTGTATTTGATTCTTTTTTAAATTCAATCTAAAAAAAAATTAATTGAAAAATGAAAAATGATTGATCAGTAATTTTTCTAAAAACGGAATAGCAATTATTTGATGTTACCTTCTTAATGATGGTATATTACAAACACCAGTTGGGAATCTATTTAATTGACAATGATCAAGTGATAATACTTTTAGACTTCGAAAAGCAGCCCAGTTTATGTAGCAACGGTCAAAGTCGATTTTGTAGTTCTTTCCTAAGAGAAGACGCGGTAGTTTCACCAGTTTCGTTTGATCCACTTTAAATGGGAAGTAGGTAAAGTGAGTACCCTCTAGATCGAGTCGATTCATTTTCGAGTTGCTATTGTTGTTTGGAGTGACATCACCCTCGGAATGGGGAGATTGCAGCGGTGATACATTGATAGATATAAATTGTGTCGGTAGTTTAGAGGTCGGCAATCTAGACACCGGAGACAACGCACTGTTTCCTGGATATCCACCGTTTATATTATTACCGCTACTACCATTACTATTGTTATCATCGTTACTGTTGTTTCCCATTATCAACGGTAATTGTATTTGAATTTGTTGTTGTGAAAGTTGATAACCTTCAGTTTGTGACAATTGATGTTGTAGTTTTTGTTGTTGTTGTTGTAGTTGAAGTTGTTTGTTGTTGGACAACGACGATGACGATGATAATGATTGTATAGGCGGATACATGTAAGCATAGGTTTTCGTTAGGAATGCGGGCAGTGTTGGATTGTGTGAGAGCGACAGTTGTTTGAGCATCGGGAGTTCGGTGAGATTGGGCAGTTCCTCAAGGAGATTCGATGTGAGAGAGAGGTGTTCCAGTTCGAGCAGTTCGGTGATCGTCGGCGGCAGCACTACCAGGTTGTTCCGGTCCAACTTTAGAGTATTCATTTGGCGCCATTTGTTGATTTCATTCGGTAGTTTGGTGAGCCGATTGAAACTAAAATCTGCAACCATCAATACCGGTGTTGCCTCTATCAGTTCTATAGAGATTTCAGTCAAGAGATTCTCACTGACATTTAACGACCTCAATTTATTTGTAATTATATATGCCAAAGAGATCTCTTTTAGTTTCATCCTAGATAATCCTAAATTATCTGTTGACATTCCAGCATTTCCATTTTGAAAATTATTATTTTGTTGTTGTTGTTGTTGCTGTTGCTGATTTTGCTGAGTATTTTGAATTTGTAACAACATTTTTTAAATTCTTAACTAACAAATTATATATAAGTCAAACAAAATTAATTTATTAATAATTTTTATTTATATTTATGATTAAACTTATTGTTATGTTAAAATGAAATAATTTTAATAGAATTATAAGAATAATAATAATATATTGAATGATTTTAAATATAATTTAAAATCTGATGCTGACTGGTGTGTTGATTGATTATATATGTTTTTGAAAGAAAAATAAAATAAAATTTAGAAATAATAAATATTCAAAATGTATATGATTGATTATATATATGTTTAAAATTAAATCTAAATGTTTATAAATATATCTATATTCTTTATCTTTTTTATATTTATTGAAAAGAATATTTTAATTTTAATTAAATTATTATTTGTTTAAAAAATTAAATTACTAAGTGATGAAGTGTATTTCTAATTTACAGGTCGAAAATATAAAAGCAAATAATAAATTAAGGATTATTATTATATTATATAAAAATATATTTTGATATATTCTCTTGTTTATTATGATTTTGGTTATTTATGAGTGGTAAATGAATTCAACCCTGCATAGCTCTTAAATGTTCCAGCACTGGTGCTTGTTTTGATTATCATATAAAAATAATATATATATTCAAATTATTTATATATTTAATTAAACAAATTTTTTTTGATATTATTATATTATTGATTATAATATATGTGTGTGATCAATAATAATATTTTTGTTTGTTTGTTTGTATGTATGTTTATTGTTATGCTGCTCTTCTTTTTGATTAGCATTTCTTCTTTGTTCTATTTCTATAAACAACATCAACATCAATAATAACAACAATAACAATAACCAAATTAAAAACAACACCCACCTATGCAAATACTATACAATATATTATTGTTTTATTTTTTTGTTTTTGCTGGAGTACTACTAGCAAGTTCAGTGTTCAATTTAACGATTTGGTCAAATTAGTATATAATATATATATGTATATGGTATATATAATTATATTTTGATGGATGTTTTCTTGAATGTGTGTTGGTGGGTGGGGCGTGATTGGTAAGAGGAGATCAATTATTTTCTTCTCTCAATAGAACAATAGCTTTTTGAATTTAATATTAATATTGAATAATATTGTATTGATAGATTGTATGATGATGTTGCAGGATGATGATGATAATTGGTATTTTTTATTAAATGATGATGATTATGTTGTTGTTGATGATAATTGAAATGAAAATTATTTATTGTAGAGTGTGTGTTTGATTTTGATAACAATAAGTATAGTCTATAAATTTAATTTTGAAAATTGGCAATCACAAACATTAACAATAATAAATATTCTATATGTGTTTATATATTTATTTTAAAATAATAATACCTAATTTTTGTTAGATAAACACACATTCACACACACAATCACAAACAAACACACATACACACATATAAATCATAAATATATATTTGATATATTGTTTTTCAATACCACACTCAACACACACCATCACAATTTATAATATTAAAAAAATAAAAACTTACTTAATTTAAATTTGGATAGTAATAATATTAGAATAGAAATTTATATTATATTAAATTATTTGTAGACAGTGTTTAATCATATGATATGATTTTTTTTTCTTATAGGATTATATTTAAACAAAAATATATAAAGTGATGAAATAATTTTTAATGAACAATGGTGTTTATAGCAATTGCTTCTTGTAGTACTTTGAATAAGGAAATAAAACCAAAGAAAAGTAAACAAAGAAATATAACTTTAAATTCGTGTGGATCAAAAACAAATAATAAAATAGAAAATTAAATGAAAGTGGTGTTAACACTACAAGTGACTTGTTTTGATTTTTTGTTTAACAGAAACTATAGTTATGTGCTACTGATTATATTTAGTTGTTGGTTTTTTTTTTTTCATATTGTTGTTATTGTTACTGTTGCTATGTAGAGTATACTAGCCATATCATATTCGTCGTTGTCTAATATAGATTTTAAAACAAATTACCATACTTAGACAAAATAATCTCACACACTCACACAGATACACAAACACAAATACTACATACTTTTAATTTTAAATTCAATTTTTTCCTTTTAAATATCATTTTTATTATTAATATTGTTACTGCTATTGTTATCTAGAGGTTCGATTCCATTCAATTCAATCCCACTATTTCTATAAACAAATAATTTTCACAGTAATAATAAAAAATACATTCTCCAAAAAAATTATAATTGTTTATTTTGTAAGTGTGTATTATAATGATTGTTTTTTATTTATCTCCTTTTATGGTGAGGTGTATGGGAATAGTTGTTGACTAATTAAATCAGATTGATATGATTGTTGTGTTTTAGTTTTTTTTAAAAATAAATATTGTAAATCTTTCTCCTTACGTCTCTGTGCTATGTGATTGCATCTAAATTCATCCATTTATTGTTAAAACAATTACAGCAACAATATAAATGTGCCTTATTATAAGTTTAGTAAAAATAATATAAAATAATTGTTGTTTTTATAGTATGGTACAATGAAAGATATAGATAAAGATGAGAATAGAATAGTAAGTTGGTTTTAATATTGTGGAATTATTTACCTTAATTATAATTATGTGAATTTATTTTTATGATAATTTTGTTTTATTATTGTTGGTATTGTTGATATTGTTGTTGTTATTGTTGTTATTGGTAATAGTAGTAGCATTATTATTACGATTGATAATTTGATCCAGTCGTCGACGAACAGGCTCAAGAGTTGGCAATATAGAGAGTATTGCCAGCAATCCCATGGATGCAATGGATTTAGCATCGAAAATATCACCGGGTTTGCTTATCTCTTGAATTGCCAAGCCAGCCTTGACGGCAAGGAATGTCGCTGGCATGATGCCAATGAAAGTACCGAAAGCAAACGTTGAAACGGGTACCTCTAGGAGAGGCGACGCTAAATTGATGAACCAATTCGGTAGGAACGGTGTGATTCGCAAGAATATCAAGTAGTTCAGTAGGGCGCTACGACGCTTGCCTACCTCCTGTGCAAACAACGATAGTTTATCGGGGAAGAAGCGTAACACCAGATTCCTACAGATGTGAAACGAAATGAGATAGCTACAGACTGCGCCAATCGTAGCGACCAAACAAACCAAAGGGAATCCAACCCACAATCCAAACAGACCGCCCGACAAAAAACTTAAGAAAATCGATCCCGGTATTGAAAATGCTTGTAAACTAGATATAACATTAACATTTATATATATTAATATTGATAATATATTGATTGATTGAATGAATGATTTGATAGTTACAATATATAGATAAAACCAAAAGTACTCATTACGATGAAATAGTTATCATCGGTGTATTGTGAAAGGATTTCGCTTAGAGTTTGTACATCTTGAAAATTGGTAGGTAAATGAAGTTTTGATCTATGTTCACTGTATTTATTGTTGTGGTAGATAATATTGATTAGTTAACAACATATTTAGTATGTGCATGTACAAAGTAGCATATGTGTTGTATGTACATACGGTTTAAGACTTGGGAAATTAAGAAATAAGAATATGATAAATGATATTGCAATACTAAATAAAATAAATAAAACAGATAGAGGTAAAGGTTCTTTTTTATATATAAACTATTATTTAATATATTATTATTATTATTACTTTTACTATTACTATTGTTATTGCTATCGTTATTATTTATATTGTTATTGTTAATATCTTTATTGCTAGTTTCATTTTGTTTCAAAAGTGATAGTTTAGATTGACTCATCTACTGTAATTATATTATTATATTACTTATATATTAAAACTATTTATTTTTTACAACTATAGTATTTGTTACTATTCTATTTATATATTGCTTGTATGAATGTAAGTAGTTTTTTGAAAAATGATATAAATAAATTGAATAGTGTTGTTGTTGATTACAACAAAAAAAAAAAAAAAATCAAAATTTTCATTTTCCAATATATTTGAGAATTCAAGTTGCTCAGTTTAGGTGTTTATGTTGGTGTTGCAAGTGTGAATCATTAACATTCTATTAAAAATAAAAAGTTTAGGATCTGGAAATTAATTATCAAAATCTTATTATTAATTTCTAAAAGAAAAATAAATAATTAAAAATAATAAAAAAAAATAATAAAAATACAAAATAAATAAATAATGTGTTAGATATATATTATTTTGATTGTTTTATCTTTTATTCTTCTAATAATAAAATCAAAGATAATAAAAAAATAAAAAAAGTATTTTGAATTGAATAAATAATTGATTATAATTACATTGTTTTAATAAAAAAAAAAAAAAAAAATATTTTTATTAAAATTATATTAAGAAGTTATTATTATTATTATTATGATTTATTATGATTTATTATTATTATTATTATTATTATTTTAAAATTACCAATAATTATTTTTGATTATGAAATTAAATTGATTTTGGTTTTGTTTTTCTTGTTTTTTTTTTCTTTTCAAAAATAGCAATAAAATTAGAATCGGGTTCACAGATGATGGCACCATCTCTGCATGTTGCGCAGTGGTATTGATTTGGACAAACGACATCGCTGCAGTGATTGTTATTGTCTGGTACACATGCACCCTTGTCTCCACGTTGTTCACAATGGTATCCTGGTGGGCATTGTAAGATGCTACAGATGTGGACACCACCGGTGGTTGGGTTGTGTGGTTTGCAGCTTCCGTCGGATGGGTCACAATAGTATCCCCAACCACAGTTCTTACCCCAACATTTGTCATGGCCAGACGATGAACCGGATGACGAGGTTTGGCCGGAAGTTGACCATGGCTTGCATTGACCACTGTAGAGATCACACCATTTACCCCAACCACATTGAGCGTCGTTTTGACAACCACCAGATGAGGAGGATGAGGATGAGCTACCTGACGATGAAGTTTGACCGGAGGTGGAAGAGGCATGGACACAGGTTGGGACACCGTTTTGGACAACACAAATCAATCCGTCGAAACATTTGAAGTTGGCACATGAACTACCACCAGAGGATGATGATGATGATGAGGATGAGGAGCTACCAGAAGATGAAGTTTGACCTGAGGTTGATCCAGAGGTTGACCATGGCTTGCATTGACCAGTGGCGGTATCACACCATTTACCCCAACCACAGTCTACGTCCTTTTGACACTGTACACCGGAAGTACCAGACGATGAAGTTTGACCGGATGAGGAGCTGGTTGGTGACCATGGCTTACATTTTCCATCGATGTGATCACACCATTTACCCCAACCACATTGTTCGTCGTTTTGACAACCACCGGATGAGCTACCTGACGATGAAGTCTGACCGGAGGTGGAACCAGAGGTTGACCATGGCTTGCATTGACCATCGGAGGTGTCACACCATTTGCCCCAACCGCATTGAGCATCGTTTTGACAACCACCAGAGGTACCGGATGATCCTGACGACGAGGATTGACCGGAGGACGACGATGAGGAAGACCATGGTTTGCACTGGTGGTCGTTGGTATCACACCAGTATCCGTAACCACAGTCTCCTTCCTTCTGACAACCACCACCAGAGGTTCCAGAAGATGAAGTCTGACCGGATGCCTTGCAGACTGGCTTTCCATTTTCCATTTGACAGGTTTCATAGGCTTTACAACGTAAATTTAAACATGTTATTTCTACACCAGCATCGGTAGCAGGCTGACCGGCACTACTAGAACTTGGCTTACAGGTTGCAGTACCACCCACATCCTCACAATAAAATCCAACGGGACATTTTGAATTCAAACATGCGCCTATATAATATTAAAAACAAAAAAAGAAAAAAAAGAAAAAGAAAATTATTAATAACTATTTCAATAATATTATTAAAAATCCAATCTTTCTGGATTTTATTTTTAAATTTAGTAATTATAATCTTACCTTGACCAGATACATTTATAGCAGCTACGAGTAATACTAATAGCAAACTCGCAAATAATCTCATTTTTTATGTTTTATTATTGATAAATTTATAAAACTTAATAAATAGAGAAAGGGTGTTGTGATTGTTGTTATATAATAGATATAAAAATAATTCTACACTAAAATAGTTTTTAGATATATAAATATATTGATGCAAATGTAAATAGTCAACAAACCTATTGTATAATAATTTAATGATTATGATCAAATAAATTTGATTTGGTTTTTGTTGTTTTGAAACAAATCAATATAAATTAAAAAAAAAAACAAATATATATAAACAAATATATATTAATACTGATTATTTATATTGATATATTATTGTATGTTTATTTTTGAACATTTACTTTTTGAATTTTGTTGTGCTGATCAAGTGATGATAATATGGTGTTATGGTAGTAAGATGAAATGGAAATGTTAATAGCATGCTTATAGATAGTGTATTGCTATTTACGTTATCTATTCTATTTAGTGTTTGTTTGTTATTGTTTGTTATGAATAAATCAAGTTCTCATAGAACATGAATCAACTTCACTTCACTTTATCAAAAACACTCATTCTTTGCTCACTGCTCTTCATCTCTTCATATATTTATGCATATGAAGTGTGATTGTAAAATAGATTTGAGTTGTTAGAACCTAAACACTTTAACACGTGATTATTTATATTGATTGATTTGATTTTATGAGTGTTTTATATGTGTGTTTTATTTGTGTGTATGAGAAATATAAATGTTGTTTGTTTTTTTTTTTTTTGATGGGGTATAAAATTTTCATATTTTGTTTTGGTGAGTGTGTTGTTCAAAAGTAAATTCAGAAATCAAAATCATTATCGATGGAGGTGTGTATTTGGATGTATGAAAGAAACCCCAACAACCAAAATTACTAATGGGTTAGTGTTGTCATTGAAAATTAATTCAATTCTTTTCTTTATTAATTCAGTTGAAAACTAGAATCATTAATTTTTGTTTTTATCATATTGTTAGTATGTGTATTTGTATACATACATATTGTATATTAATGTATTTTTGGTCACTTACCTAACATTGTCATTCACATTACAATCTATCTTAATGTATAGTACATAATCATAAATGATGTAGTAACTTTATTCCTTTAATACTTCCACATAGCTTTTTATGCTTTGTAAATGTACAACTTCAAGCTACATCTTCAATCACCGCCTTTTTCAAGGATATATATGGAAATTTACTCAAAAATCTCATGATTATTTAACCTCTTTGTTCCAATTTAAGAATAACAATTTATAATAACAAAGTATATATTAATCTTCAATATAAAAATGAGTAAATTTTATGTCAATTCTTTTCTCTCAAAAGATAGTTTGCAATATGAGTTCTTATATTTTCATAAACTATATACAAGCCAAAGAACAAGAGACCCAGTTTCTAATTAAGTATATTGCAATATCAAATCATATTGTTGCATCTTCACATACTATGGCTATTTATTTATTTATTTATTCTACAGTATTAAAATTATTACTATTTAATTTTATTTCTTTTTTTAATTATTAAAGATCTATTGTTGAAAAAATAAGGTTGCACAATCTGTTCTGACACATTGATCATCTTGGAGAATAGATTCCCATTTTTTGTTTTCCAACGAAAACATTAAATTTCCTCTCTTTCCTTGGATTGAATAAATAAAACTTTGACCATCATTTGATTGATGATAAACCAAATCGTGGTACGAATGGCTTCCGATTATACTGTTATCAAACAATTTGATTTCATGTGTTTCAATGTTGATTCGTTGTAATCCTAATTCTGATACCATAAATATATTGCCACCGCCATCTGTACATGCTGCCAATACATTGTTACCAGGGATTCTTAATTGTAATTCAACTGCTGTTTTCTTTCTTATATCAAACATTAAAATCTTTTTAGTACCTCCAGATACAGTATAGATATAATCTTTGAAGATGAATGTTAGTATTTGGTGACTTGTAGCTACCATCGTTGAGTATTTTTCGAATGCTGAATTGTTGATCTCGTATCTGTAGATTTCAGTTATAAATTTATTAACTCCATCTAATAAATAGATATGATCTTGTCCATCATAACAAGCAGATAAAAATTGGCAATGATCAACTCCTTTCATTTCATTGATAACTAAAGTTTTGGTGTTAATTGAATACTTGATAAACTTGCTGTAGCCAAAATTAGCACCACCAAATATATAGATAAAGTCTTTAACTTTTACAATGGAGTTGAATACTGCAAATGAACTCTTCATTTCCATCTTGATTTGTTGTTCAAAATGAATGTTGTTTCGATCTGTAATATTGATGATAGATATTTTATTATTTTTATCAGTTGAAAATATATATGATTGTTTGGGTTGAATGATGTGTGATTGATTTGATTTCAATTTGAATGAAGATTGAAATTGATTCTTGATTTTATTGATTTGGTCATTATCGACTATCAATTGATATTGTTGTGATTTTGATGGTTGATTGTCATCACAATTATTCATTTTAATTGTTTTGTTGTGTTCCAGTAATACATTTAAAAGTGAAAGATCATCATTGTTTACTTTTTTAGATGAATCAGTATCGAAATGGAATAATGTATTGCTGTTGTTTGAGATGAATTCATTGTGATTCGATGATTGTGAAATCGATTCTATAATTGTTGATATTTGATATCTCTCTACTGTATCTGCTGATGCTGCTATTGGTTGTGAAGAGGAAGATGATGACGATTGTGAATCTGATTGGTGGTTGGTGAAGTGATTATTGATTGAATTCAATGATTTCATGATTTTAACTTGTTTCTCTATTTGTTGTTCTGTTTGTTCTTTACTATCGATGATCGGCTTCTTGAGTTTATGTTCTTCCACCACAAGGAATTCATGTAGCTCTTTGAATTCACTCGATATTTCATGCTCTGTTTTCTTTAATTTTTCATATTCTTTTACTTTTAATTTCAAAGAATCGAAAGTCGATTGAATACCTGTTTGAACATCTTTTAAGATTTCTCTCACACTATTATTATTATTATTATGATTATTATTTACTTCGCTTTCATCTGTGATTGGATCAGTCTTATTGTTGTTGTTTATCTTTGATTTAATGTTGAAAATATGTTCACATGAATGACCAAAGTGTTTTGTTGAACAGATAGAACATGTTAAAACATTACAATCAAAACATATGAACTTAAGACTTTTGTTATGTATTTCACAAATACTGTTACTATTCATTTTAAAGTTTATTTTTGATTTAAATCAAACTTTATTTTATAAATCGTCTGATTTGAATTTTGATCAACTTGTTCATTTAAGTTCATTTAAAAAAAAAAATTAAAAAAATAAAAATTTTTAGACTGTAACTAAAATATCTATTTGATTACAAATTTTTTTTTTTTTACAATTCAGAATGTTTTTTTATGTTTCTATTATTAATAAAGAAATTGATTATAACTTATTATGAGAAAAAAACATTTTTGTTTTATATGAATTACCTATACTACCACAATCATCAACAATGAATCACCGCCACTGCGACATGAATAATCCTATTGTCGAAGCGATTGGATCTGGTGTATCTACTTTAAACACAATTAATCGTTCATGGGAAAAAATGTAGGTTCCATTCACTAATAAAAATATTTAAAAAATATAATGAATCATATTTTTTTCTTTGAAATATTTAATTTTTATTTATTTATTTTTGTTGGAAACCAAAACCATATTGTTCGATTTGATAATTATCTAGATATTCACGAATTGATAAGATCTTGTTATTCTCGATTCTAAATATTAAAACATAAACGTTTGTGTATAATCTATTTCCATAACCAAGACCTCTTGACTTGGCCTCGACAACCACCTTATCATCATTCTCACCAACGATATAATCGGTTGCAATGAATGAAAACTCATCGAATCCTGCAATTTGATCCATTGTATTGATACGATCCTGTGCTATTCTTGTTCCGGCATGACTGTATTTGCTTTCATTTCCTAACATCCACCAAGTCGATGTTTTAGGATCACTGAACAGTGTTGATATCTTATCAAATTCTCTTGCATCCAAGTATTTAATAAATAATTCAGCTACTTGTTTTTTATTATTAATTGTTGATTGCATTTTATTGATTGCCTTTTAATTTTATTTATAGTTATATAAATATATTTATATTTTATTTTATTTTATATAATACTACTTGTTTATTTTAATATATTGTAATTTATTATTAATTTTTATTTGTTGATTTAATTCATCATCAAACATTTGATATTTATAAAATAAAAACATTATTCTTGATCTTCAACCAAAACCAATTTTGTTTCTTTTCTAATAACAGAATGATGCACTGGAATACCAGAAGACACCCCCATTATTAAAAATAATATCAATTAATAAACCACACACATCCAAGTTTTCATTCCAGAACCAATAAAAAAAATTTCATTTTACTTTTTTTTTTAATAATGCATAAGTTGATTACCTTTGCAGAATTAATAATATCATTATTAAACACAATCAAGTACAGCAGTATACCCATTAAATGATTCGTTTGGTTGTTACACTCTTGAAGTTTGATCAGTCAATGCATTGAAGAGACTTTTTACAAAGAAAAAGTAAATTAAAATAAAAAAAAGAATAATTAAAGATAGTTTTTATTTTTGATGTAGCTCTTATTTCTTTTAGGTTGTGTTTTTTATTATTTTCTATTATATATATAAATAATAAGTTTGTATTGTTTGTTAATTTGTTAGTTATTATGTTTTTATTGATTTCTATGTTGTTGTTATTGCTGGCTGTAGTTATTATTATTATTATTATTATGATTGTTATGATCGTTATGATTGTGTATTCTTTACTAAAGTCAATATTTCATCTTTGTTTACGAAAGAAATAGTGTTGTTTCTATAATCGAATTGACAAATCTCGGTGAAATCCTGTAGGTTTGAATCGATGTAGTTGATGATTGATTTGGTTTGACGATCACCGGTCAGATCTGTTTTCATATCGACAATGATCTCTTTGATTTCACCACCACTGAAATACTTTATCATCCAGCAATAAGCATGATCAAGACTGAACTGTAATAAAAATCGTTTCTCTTTGTTCAACAGCAGACTAACTTCTTCTTTTTCTATATAATAAAATATCAATCTAAAAAGTAATAATAATAATAATAATAATAATAATAATAATAATAATAATAATAATAATAATAATAATAATAATAATAATCATAATCATAATTAATTAACAAACACATTTATCATATCTTTATAAAATACTCAAACTTAATTAATTACATACCCTTGATTCCATAGATCTTTAGCATGTCTTTGATATTTAATAACTTTTAATGACGGTGATAATACCGACATGAACTTATCGAATTGTTCAATTGTTAGTTTATCTATATATATATATATATATATATATATATATATATATTTTAATTGTTTGTTAGTACTTATATAAACATACTATTGATCTATCTATCAATTATACTAACCCGATATCTTGTTTAACATTGATTTTAATGGTTCAATAGGTAGTGGACGATGATGCGATGTCATTCTCTTGTATATCTTTAAACAAAGATGAAAGTATTTCTGTAGTATATTTATAATTCTAGAGTGTGATACTTTTTCATAAACATATTGTTCTTTATCCAACTATTATTGTTATTAATATTATGATTATTAAGATTAAATTAATATATATAAGTTGTAATTGGTTTGTTTAATAAATTTTAACATACCAAGTAAATCTCTTCTTTTAAAAGTAAACTGAAATATTGTACCCATTGTGAATCGTTTACGAAAGCAATGAATTTATCGGATGGCTCTGTCTCTATGAGTACTTGGTGTTTGGTTGATTTATGAATGAGATTCAATGAGAATCCCAGTGAACTGAATTGTGTGGTTCCATGCATTAATTTTATTGGAACTTTTGCAAGATAACGACTTCCTTCCAATTGAATATCGAATGTTTGTTGTTCAAATAAATTATTCTTATTATTATTATTATTGTTATGTTTTATACTATTACTACAACTGCTACTATTAATACTACTACTACTATTACTACTATTAATGTTATTACTACTACTGCTACTACTATTAATGTTGCTATTGCTGTTGTTGTTTGGTATTAAAGAATGATTATGATGATATTGTGTAGATTGATTGTTGAGATGATGTATTTTGAGTTTGCCGTAGGTGTATGGGAATTGCGAGGTTGTGAGCATCTCGACGATCATTTCATCGGCTGGAATCTGTTTGTAACGTTTTAGGATGCCTGGGAATGGCTGACGCGAGTAGACCAGTACGGCAGCGGGACAACCGACTCCACTCTGCTGGAATGACTCTATCTCCTTGAGAAGGATGGCAAGATGACGCGAGAGATTCTCTAGGTCGACACACTTGTGCAACAGGTTGTAGGACACCACGAATTCAGCGTGGAACACCAACTGTCGAATACAATCAACAAAGGTTCGAATGATGGTGATTCCCTGGCTGATCTCCTGTGCCAGCGCCATTGCGTATTGTGTATCGAATTCCGGGTTGAAGTCGATGGCACCCACGAACGTACGTTGGTGCTGAACGAACGATGCACACATCACTCGCAACTCTTTGGCTTTCTTGACATAGTATTCCTCTTCCTCTGCCAGGTAGCAATCGAATTCAGTGGTGCCACCACCGACCAATGATTTCTGTCGTTCTACACTCGCCAACTGATGTTGTCGCAACTCATCCAACAAAAGTAAAGGTTGTAATTGTTGTAATTCCATTTATCTTAATCTAATAATTGATTATTGATTATTATTATTATTATTATTATTATTATTATTGTTGTTTAACTGTTTTGTTTTCTTTATGACATATAATAATAAATATTTGGATAAATAACAATAAACGATTATCTGAAAATAAATATTTAAATGTGTGTGTGTGTTGGTGATTGCTTTTTTTTTTTTTTTTTGGAAACGCGAAAAAAACAGAGTAATCGGTTTTTAAACTAAATACGAATATATATTTTGTTTAATGTAATAAAACTAAAAATATAATAATGAATAATAAAATAAAGATTAAGAATTATTGTGTAATGTTTGAGTTTCGGTTGTTTGAGAATTAATGTTTGAATGGTTGACTTTGGGCTAATGTTTTATAGATAATAATAATCGAAAAAAAAAAAAAACAATTTTGTAATTGTGTGGAGAATGAAAAAATAAAGAAAAATGATATTAATGGGGCTATTTATATCCTTATGATTATGATCATTAATAGTTTAAAGAAAAGGGAAGAATTTAAGGAGGGGGCTATGATTCCGAAGGTTTAGATTGTTTATTAAAAAAAAAAAAATGTGTGATGATATTTTTTTTAAGTTAAATTTGTTTTGATGTTCTTTTTTTTACAATTCTAAAATTACTTATTTAATGATATATCTATTAATTCTTTATGACAAAATAAAAAGTATTTTTTATCTATCTATGTATGATCATTAATATTATTATTATTCTTTAAATTTTAATTTAATTTAATTTAATTTTTTATGTTTTTTTGTAATTATTACTCGTTTTCACAAAATACAAAAACGAAAAAAAAAAGTGGTATCTTTGGTTGTTTTGGGTCTAATTTTTTTGTTTTTTTAATTAATAAAAACCATGATCATTTTTTTCAGAGACAAATTTTGCAAAGTGAAAGTGTATCTATCTAATAGTTGGCACCAAGATTTTCTGACTAAAAAAGGATCATTAAGATCGCAGTTACTCTGAGTTTCGCTGAGATTTTCGAATTTTTACACCTAATCCTACTCATTGAACCACCAATTCTCTTGGCTAAATAAATTTAATCATGAAAGCAACTTCTCGGATTTTGAATTATTATATTTCTGATTGGCACCAAACACTAATTTGAAATAGAATATTTTGCAAATATACAAAGACTGTAGACCAGGAGGTTTTAGAATAGATTTGATCAAACGCAACACCACATTCAAATAATCCAATATTTGACAGGCTAAGCTCAATTTTCTCAAAATAATAATAAACAGATTTTTTAAGTGAATCTCTCACCATACCTTCGAAATCATAATAAAAAAAAAAAAAAAAAAATCCATACAATAAATTATAAGCAATAAGTACTAAAAAAAAAGCAAATTATTTAAAATAATAAATAATAAAATAATGTGAATCGATTTATTTAAATAAAATATAATTTAACTGTAAAAAATGGCGATTAAAAAAATAACAACAAAAAGGTGAAGAGATGATTTGACTTTTGTGGCGTGAAAAACTAATTAGTTTGTTTAAGCTTTGCTTTGCTTGCTACGTGTACATTACTACTTTTTTTTTTTTCTTTTTTTCTTTTTTTTTTTTTTTTTTTTTTTAATGTACTATACGTAGATGTCGAGGTGAATCTGGTTGAATTATTGATCTTCTTGGAGAGTCTGGCGCACTGCCACTGCTGTTACTACTGCGTCTTGGAGAGTCTGGTTGTGAGAGTAGTTGTCTTGGCGACTCTGGTGCAACGCCTCTGAATCTTGGTGATTCACCCATCTGGTCGGCAACAGCTTGGCAGAAGTTCTTAATGACTTTTTCATCGTTCATGAAATAGAGTGTTGGTTCGAACAACTCACATTCACTTAGACATAATTTACCTTTATATCTTAACTATATATAAATATTAAAGTTAGATTATTTGCTTTTGTTTTTTTCTTTTGTTATAAAAACCATCAACTTACCATATCAATTCTTGAATATAATACTCTTCCTTTACCAGAAATATATTTAATAACTTTGGTGGCTGCTTCAATGTCGGATGGAGCAGGACATGTGTTTCTTTCAACATTACCACCGAACCGTTCTTGGACACGGAAGTCCTCGGGCGACGGATGCTTGATGATGGAATGAGAGAAACGTTTGTTGAAAAATATAAAGGAGACTTCACCTTCGGAGTGGATTGAATCTACGAATGGCTGGATAATCATGTCAGAGTGTTTGAGTAGTTTTCTAAATTGCGATTCGAGTAGGCAGGCGCTCTCGAGTGTAAATCTATGGGTACCGTAACTATCGGCTCCAATGGTTGGCTTCATGACAAACTCTTTTTGGCCAGTCTCGAATTTTCCATTATCGAATCCCTGTTGAATGTAATCGGACAAGGAGATTGGATTTTCACAGCTCTTAACGAAAATACTTGGTACAATGGTAATACCTTGATTTTCGAGCTCCAACAGATACAATTTATTCCAATTCCAATAAATAACGTTACTGTCATTTAATAATGGAATCTTCATTGAATCAATTTTAGTTAACCATTCTCTAAATTGTTCAATCTTTTCAACATAGTCCTAAAAATATATATATATTTTTTTGGAAATATTAGAAATTATAACTTTTTTTTATATTTTTATTTTTTATAACTATTTTTTCTTACCCATGCAGATCTAATTATTAATAGGTCAAATTGATCCCATTGAACGGAATAATCATCCCAAATTACACTCTTACACTCATAGAGTTTAGAGAGTTGCTGGATCATGCCATGATCATCAGGAGCTACATTAGGATGGTCCTTAGAAGTTACCATACCAATTCTCAGAGTCTTTAGAGATAAGAGATGGATGGACTTGGCAAATGTATTAAATGATTTAATTGTCATTATTTTTATGTTTTTTTTTTTTAGATATATATAGATAGATATTAGTTATGATAACAACTGCTTTTATTGGCCAGCAAGTTGAAAATGAAACTACTAATCGAACACCTACTTTAATTAATTAATTAAATAGGATGTTTGACTGATTGGAGGAAAAGAAAGAAGAGTTTTTGATTTGCAACTAGATATGTGGAAGATTAGCGAAATCAAACCCAAATCACTCTTTTTGGAAATAATTGTAATTTGTTTGATAAAATTAAAATAAAAAAAGGATTTGTTTGTTGAGCGTGTGAGTGTGTTTAGTGTGGAATGGAATTAATGATCCTTATGGTTTAAAATGAAAAACTGATGGATGATGAGATGTGTAGTGCGTACGTAAGAGTAGTGAGAACAGGAATGTATAGATAGATTCTATATTCTTTTAAAAGAAAGCAACAACAACAAAAAGATTGTCTCTTTTCGAATTGTTATTTTATTGATATTGAAATCTAATCTTGAATTTCGATATCTCCTTTTTGTTTTCGGCACTTTTCTATAGCCACACAAAACTAAAACAAACTAAAACAACTAAAAGTTGAGAAAAAAACACCACACAATGAGACAGGTGGATTCTTTATTTTATTTTAAAACCAAAGAAAAACCGTTTGATCAAATAAAACAAACAACCACACAATAAATATAGAAAGCACTATACACACAATGTTTTGAATCGAATGGTGTGTGTTTAATGATTTAATAGTTTGTGATTTTGATGTGATCACAAGTATATAAATAAATTTTTGTAAAATCTAATAATGAATAAAGATGTGTGAATAGAATAATGTGTAGTATATAAGTAAAGTGAGTGTGAGTGTGTTAATAGTGATTGATTGATTAATTAAAAGAAAGATGAACTAACAAAGTTGAATTCCTTTTCTTTACTTTAATTATTATTATTATTCGTTAATACTATTATTATTGTTGTTTGTTGTTGTTGTGGAATTGTTTGTTTGTTTGTTTAGTTGTTTGTGGATTGAAAACAATGTTTTATAGTTTGTGGATTTGCTGCTTTTTGATGTTGATCCCTGAGGTGTGTAGCTTTCTTTTCGTATCAAAGCAAAGCAAAATATATCTATTTGGATCGCTTCTGTCTTTTGTCAATGGTTTATGATATTTTTTTCTCTGCTCTTTCCAAGGTATTTTGCTACTTTCGAAAATCTGATGTTCCCAAGCACCTTTGCAAGCTTGTATCCCTTACAACAACCGGTAGATTCGTGAAGAAATCTACTACTACAAAAGCCAAACTAATAACAATCTATAACTATCTACTATAATTGTATGCAAACAACGACGATGACGATATTTCGATTTCGATATGCTACCAACGTTCACCAACGTTCACCAGCACCACCACCATCAACAATTCCTTAAAAGTAAAATATGATCTCTAAAATATAATTATAGTGTAACTGACCAGTTGTTGGTCTATTGTTGATTTTTTTGATTTGGATGATCAACCAAAACCAAATGACTCGTTTCTTTCGGCTTGATAATATTAAAATGAAGTGTATGTATGATGTCTTTTTTTGTTTTTGTTTTTTTTTGATGTGTAGACTATATCGCTATGTAACTTTGAATAAAACCTCAAGCCAAAAGAAGAAGAAATTTTGTTTTTGTTTGGTATTTTTTTGTTTTTTTTAAACCATTTCAACTCAACTCATGTTTGTTAAAGTCGTTAGCATTTGATTGATTAATTGCTTTCTTAAATGGTAAAAGTAAGAAGAAACCAACTAAACAACCATTTTTCACAACTTGATAGACTAGTTTGTTTTTTTTTATAAATAAAAATTGTGCTGATATTGTTGTTAATACCATTCATTTCTATGTTATTTTTTATTATTTTTTGATTAAAAAGAGAGGGGAATCTTGTGTAAAATGGGTGTGGAAAATGATTCATTTCCAAGGTTTATCAGCAAGAGTCATTAATCTTTTTCATTCACTCACCATACTATATTTAAAACTGATCTAAAAATCACAAATTCAATCACCTACTAGTTTTTTTTAAGAGAATTTGATTGAATTTACCCAATCAATTAAAATAATCAAGAGTGAAGATCAGTGAGCCATCCCTCATTTATAAAAGTGTCATATATACCACACACTGCTATTTTCAGCCTGAAAAAAATTCACCCAACAATCCAATCAAAATCACAATAATCTTTTTGCAAAGATTGATATTTTTGGGTTCACACTCAAAAAATTTGGTAAAAATAAAAAAATGTTTTTCATTTTTTTGATCAGAGTGTGGGTGCTTTGTTTGATGACATGAATTACAACGATTAAAATCTATTTAAAAAATGATCAAAAATTTTATGCATATTTTAATTCAAAAATATTTGTATTATGATGCAAATATTTGTTTTTTTTCTATTTTATAATTGAAATTTTAAAAAAATGTGAGAGAACCCTTATTTGCATTGACATTAATCGTTCGATTTCGTTTATAAACGAAATGATTATTTATTTATTTCTTTCAAAAAAAAAAAAATAATATTATACCAAAATTGTTTTCATGAATAAAAAAAAAAAAAACCACGAATACACATTCCGGATGTGGATTTCTTCTTGAAAAATTTGCTGGAGACCATTCCTTTTGTTAAAAGCCAAAACTAAGAGATATAAAAACACTCGTTACTAAAATATACAATGTTATTTCCTAAAAGGGAATTTGTATTGTTGTTGTTATTTTTAAATTTTTTTGGTTAAAATAGAATAACCGCATAATAAATATTAATAGTCTTGCCGTATAAAAATAATAATAGGGCTTGTATCTCTTTTCGGTTATTTTAATTTTATTTCAAAAAATATTCGTAAATATTAAAATTACTTTTTAACATTTGCGTTGTTACAATTGCTCCGGTGAGGTTGGATTCTGAAAACATTAATAAATTATTATTACCAAGGTTACGTATATGTATTTGTTCTGTAGGTGATTGAAAAAGAATAATCTTGAGTGAATTGATGGTTGACATTTTCTTTATGATTCCCATCAGGTTGATATAGGCGGAGAGCGTTAGCTGGATTTGCTTTAGGTTTTGTGGAATTGCGTATTTGAAATCACTTGGAATCGAAAGCGAGGTGAGAGAAGGTGGTAGGTTGGGAGGAAAGTCGAATTGGTACATGCTGCCAACACTCAGGTGCTCCAGAGTATTGGGAAGTTGTGGAAGTTCGAATTTGAAAAAGCTAGACAAATCCAGTGAAATTAGTTTCGGAGGAAGTTGTTTCGAGTGTAGCTTCTGGTTGATACTCTTAAACGTTAGATGTGTTACCGATTTCGGAAACACTGTATCTTTGTGGACGGAATTCACTGTGAGATGTGTCAGGTTCGGTAAGTGGTGCGCCTTCCATTGTACGATGACCTTTGTGTTGATTTCCAGTTCGACAATAGTCTTTGGCAGTGAATCGATATTCAGCAAGCCAGCCATTAGCGTGAGACAAAGGTATGTTAGATTCGGTGGAAATACATTGATCTGATAGCAATCTAGAGTAAGATGGTTGACACTTGTTGGAATAAGATTGTCTAGCGCTATATCAATGAATCGATTGGACATTTTCAGGCGAGTTACACCAGCTGGAATAATAGTTCCTGGATGATATGGAGCTTCCAATGATTGCAATGATTTCGGCAAGACATCACATCCCAAATCCCTCTTGTAGGTATTGTGCAGCTTCAACTCTAGTAAATTCTCTGGAAGATCGCCTGGATATATCGATGATCTGAATAAATAGGAGAAATTGATACTCTCAACCGTTTGTGGTAGTATATTGGGATTCAAACGAGTCCTTACCAACCCACCAAAGTGAATTGATTTCAGACCGCTTGGCAGTACTTCGTTATCCATCATTTTGAAACTTCTAGGTAAATGGATCTCCTCTAGCCCCAACGGAAGAATACCTTCCAACAGCGGATGTGAATAGTAATCGCCTAGATTCAGATATTTAAGGGATGCCGGTAGAATTCCAGGCGCTAGAGGTTGGTTGTAGTTTCCACCCAACCAGATATGCGTAGTCGATGGTGGAAATGTGTTTTCCATAATTGGCTGATTGAAAGAATCATTCATAAAGATATGTGTCACCGATGGTGGTATCCAGTTGCTTGGGATGATCTCATTGAAGCCAGTGGGAAAGGTGATGTGTGTCACGTAGCTGGGCAGCGTTACACCCAGATCCGCAAGCGAAGTAAGAAACGAATACTTTAGATCACCATTTAAACCACCGTTCTCTATAGTATTGACAATTGCTTTGCGATAGGAATTCAAATAGAACTTACGATCCGACCGGTAGAATCCGATAGACTTCATCATCGAGCAATTGGAAACATTGAAATCAAAAGATAGTTCGAACCATCTCTTACATACTAAAGTCATACATATTCTATCTATATTATCATCTAAATATTGAATTATATGTTTAAGTATTATATGTGAAAAAAAAGACATTTATAAATTTCTTTTTTTAATTAAATAATTAATAAATAAAAAAATTTGACAAAAAAAAAAAAGTAAATCAGCATGCTTTGATCAAATAAATGATCGTGTGACTCATCAATGTGAAAAAAGATATATTAATTGAATCAATTATAATTGATAAACACTTCAAAGTTATTATATTTTTAAATATTTTTTAAACAAACAAATAAATAAATAATCATAAATCAATTAAAATAAGAATAATCAAAAAATGCTCTAATAGTAATGATTAAAAATGATCTAAAAGATTAAATCGTAAAGAGTAGATAAAAACATCTATCTCCATGTGATAGTTTTTTAATGATATTGTAAGTCTACTTCTATCATAAATCAATCTATTAATTGTGTGATTAAAAGTAGTTATTTTATTTTCATTGCACAATTGTGTTTTGTTTCTTAAGCAAACAAATAAGCAAGCCTTAATTTCTTCCATACCTTTGCAAACCAACACACTTCACTTTTAATCACCAATTGATCAATAAAATAAAATGTTTCAAAACGACGTGCACTAACTCACCTCCTTCAAATTCAAATAATTGTTTAAACACTAACACACCAACCCTAATGTTGTATATACCATCAAAAAAAAAAAAAAATTTTGATTTAAAATTTTAGATGTATTTTTTGTTTTAGTAGTGTATCGATCATCATGATTCTCGTAATTACTGTTGTTGTAAAATGTGTGTTTATTCCAAGTAAGGTTTCAATAGTGGTTTTATTGATCTTATCTATGATGATGATGATGATGTAGATTAATTTGACACTTGTTTGTTAATTAAATTAATAATCGCGATTATAATAGTAAATTTGTATGGTCAACGTCAAATCAATACAGCACTTCAAAGAGAGTTGTTGTTTTGTGTAGTGCCTCATCAAAAAAAAAAGATTGGATTGTGGGTGGATGGATGATTGAAATCCTACAGCCATAGATATCGGAATCCACCTACCTAATTTAAGCAATAGGGTTTACCTCCCATACTTTTCTTTTCTAAACTGTTGTGATTAGAAGTAATTACTAACAAGAATGCATTGTTGTTGTAAACTGCAAGAAAAGAATAGCAATAATAATAATATGTATGCATTGTGTGAAAGGCTTAATTGTATGAGGAACCAAGACTATATATAAAATGTTCAATTCCATTATTTACCAAATCAAATCAAAACAAATAAAATATACATACTCTTATTTGTTTCACCAAACAAAACCAACCAATCTAAAGAGTTTAAAGTCTTAAGCAGAAACAACATCATCAAAATGTTTGTCATTATTCTTTGTATTATAGTCTCTTATATCTTTTATTCATTTGTATGTAGTTGTAATATAATATAATATAATATGTTGTGTTGTGTTTTTATTGTACTAATACTAATTTATTACCATCATTATAATTATTATTATTATTAACATTATTTAGGTATCAAAAAATACAAAGTTTAGTTCAGCAGATCCAAAACCACCAGGTATTAATTACCCAATTTTAGGATCACTTCCCTACTTGACAAAAGATCCTCACAAGGCAATCACCAAATACACTGGCGATGAGGCTATGCTTAGTCTTTGGATGGGTGATTACTACACCATCGTAGTCAGCGATCCAGCATTGGTAAAGGAAATTTGGAACAAGAATTTCGATATCTTTTCAGGTCGTGTTCTTACACCACTCGGTAAGATTCTAAGTGGCAGCGGTAAGAATATTCTTACTTCTGACTATGAAAATTGGAAACCAATTCGCTCTCACGTCTCCACCAGTTTCACCAAAACCAAATTGAAGCAATTGAACAACATTGTCGAGGATCATACCAGACAATTTGTTAATTGTTTGAAATCATTTGAAAAGTCTGGTTTACCTGTAAGTTTTAATAGTTATTTTCATTATTATTTATTATTTAGAAATATTTAATTAACATCTTTTATTTAATGTTTAATTTTATTTTAGTTGGAACCAAATCCATATTTAAAGAAATTCTCAATGAATATTATTTTAATGATTGTATTTTCTAAACAAATTCCATATGAAGAATCTGTATCTGAAGGTGTCGCTGCCGAGTTGATTTCATCGATCGAAGACATCTTTAAGCAAACCTCACAGGGTACCGTATTGAATTTCCTACACATCTTTGCTCCAGTTTTCTATCTCATGAGAAATAAAGTTGCTGCCAATTTCAATAGATGTAAGAATTTCATTGAAGAACAAATCTACAAAGAGAAATTAAAAGATTTCGATCCAAAAAAGTAAGTTATTAAATTATTATTTAAAATAATAATAAGATATTAATATGTTTTTTTTAATTTTATTATTATCTTTAGTCCAAAGGATTTATTTGAAGAATTAATGATTGAATTCAATGATACTGATACTGTGTTGAGAATCGCCACTGACTTGTTGTTGGGTGGAACTGATACTACTTCTACCACTATGCACTGGTTCCTCTGGCACATGGCAAACTATCCAGAGATTCAAGAGAAGATGTACCAAGAGATTGTCGAAGCCTCTGGAAAGTCAACATTCGTCACCAACGAGTACCGTCCAAAGACTCCATACTTCTTGGCGGTGCTCAAGGAGATCATGAGAATCAAACCGACTGCACCACTAGGTCTCAATCGTAGATGTGATCAAGACATTGTTATCGGTGGCTATTTCATCCCCAAGGGAACTCAGATGCTCACCAACCAGTACGGTATCATGAGAAACGAAAAGTACTTCCCCAAAGCCGACCAATTCCTCCCAGAGAGATTCATGAATGACCAAACCAACGATGCATGGATACCATTTGGTATTGGACAAAGAAACTGTATTGGATTAAAGTATGTATTTATTATTTGATTAATTATAACAACATTTAATAATTAATTATTACAATATAGTTTGGCAATGGATGAATTATATATTGGATGTACCAATATCTTAATGAACTTTAAGATTAGTTCATATAATGGCAAGCCGATTCCAGATGAAGAAGTATTCGGAGTATGTCTCTATCCAAAGGAATATCAACTCAGACTTGAATCACGATAAAATTTATTTCTTTTTTTTCGCTAGTCAATTTATGTTTTTTTTAATCAACAATAACAACAATATAATATATTTAAATATCATTTCATTTCATTCAAACATTAATACTTTTGAAGAAATAATAAACAATTAATTTATTTTTTAAACTCATAATCATTTCTTTTAGTTTGTTGATCAATTAATTGGTGATTAAGTGAAATGTGTTGGTTTGCAAGAAACAAAATAACTACTTTTAATCACAAAATTAAAATAGAAATAAACTTACAATATCATTAAAAAAATATCAAATGGAGATCAATGTTTAAACTTCTACTCTTTACGATTTAATCTTTATCAATTAGTATTATGTGTTATTTCATTTTATAGGTTGGGTTTGTTTTAGGACAGTTTTTTTTTGTAATCTCGCATTATTTTTGCAAAATGCACACAAAAGTTGTGCAAATTGTTTTCATTTTTTGGGGAGGCATAAAATGAAATTACACATATAGTTTATATAAAGAATTGTTGTAGCTATTTCGATTGTATCTTTATTATTTTTAAAAAAATATTAATATCGAATGAGAGGAAGTTCTAATGTATCCAAAATATTGATACAAATTAAAAAGAAAAGATAGACTACTATGAAACATTTATCATATGTTTCTTGTATGTTGTTGGTTTTAAAAAAATTTTTTGATTAAATCTTGAAAGGGTGGGTGGAAAAAAAGCTGTGTATTTTTTATATGGTGCCCAGAAAATCTTAAAACCCTGACCTTGAAAAATTTTGAGTGAAAATCATGATAACTCCAGGTTTTAAATGAATAATAAGAACTCCTAATTACTCCGATACTTTTTTTATTTATTACTTGATATAAAACAGTTTAATTTCTTATTTAAACGTTATCTTCTTTAAAAAAGGCCTGATTAATCAGTTTCATTTTCGTTCATTTCCAAATAGTTGGAAACAATTACGGAATAGAACTAAAATATCTGTTTCGGAGGAGTTAACTATCTGTGAATACAAAGGGGTTGATGTTTGATCTAGAGGCAGAAAGATTCAACAATGTAGCTATGCACACCCACTTTCAAGGAATATGTTTTGTTAAAATATCATATTTCTAACATCAATACCAATACCTACAACAACAATACCAATACCTACAACAGCAACAACAGCAGCATCTGACTTCACCAGTATACCATCTCAACAGCAACAGCAATAGCAATATCAATTGGTCCTAGTTTGTGATAGAAATGGGAATCTAAACGCTACCAACTCACGCTGACCGATCATTAACGACAAAAACAACAAATTGATCAAATGGAAAGGTACATGATACATGCCAGTGGTTGTACCTCCCTGAGTTTAAAAATATATGTTCACCGTGATATACAGTACCGACAGGAGCAATGTTCTTTTGGCATTAACCAAAGATCGAACATTAAAAAAAGATTTTCAGAGAACCAAGAGGAAACACCGCACAGGCCAAATAATCATTTCGACCACATGTCATAGAAACCCGCTGTACATCATTGCAAAGAAACCATTAAACAGTTGATATTGACAATCGATTCAAGTAGTGATGGCATTTCTGGGTTGCAACCAAGTTCCTCAGACTGCAGTCTGTTCTAATTAATATAACATAATAATAAATAGTAACTTACTCTCAAATGGATTATATCAATAAAGATTCAAATATTATTGTTTTATTTATTATCAAAGTTTCACTATAACCATATAAATCTATTAATATATATTTATATCTAGATAGATCAATAAATTTAAATGAAAAAACAAAATTAATTGATGATCGTAGCGATCAAAGTGCTAAGATCAAACAAAAACAAAAAAAAAAAAAAAAATAATCTTTTTATTTTAACTTGTATATAATATATGAAATAAGAAAAGATAAGATAAGATCGATAAATGGGTATTAAAGTAGTACCTTTAGGTGCAGGTCAAGATGTAGGAAGAAGTTGTGTCATCGTCAGTATTGGCAACAAGAATATCATGTTTGACTGTGGAATGCATATGGGTTATCATGATGAACGTCGATTCCCTGATTTCTCTTTCATTTCTAAAACAAAACAATTCACAAAAGTATTGGATTGTGTAATCATAACTCATTTGTATTCTATCAAATCATATCATTACAAATATATATATATTACTTCTTTTAGTTACTAACATTAATGTTTTAATTATAGTCATTTAGATCACTGTGGTGCATTACCTTATTTTACAGAGATATGTGGATATGATGGACCAATTTATATGACTGTATGTTACAAGTGTTTAATATCAATATCAATATATAAATATAACTATAATTCACTTACATTTATGTTACAACTAATACAGTTACCAACAAAAGCAATTGTACCGATTTTATTAGAAGATTATAGAAAGATTGTTGTGGATCGTAAGGGTGAAACGAATTTCTTTACACCTCAGATGATTAAAGATTGTATGAAGAAAGTGATTCCGGTTGCTTTGCATCAGACGATCGATGTAGATGATGAGTTGTCGATAAAACCTTATTATGCAGGTCATGTGCTAGGAGCTGCGATGTTCTATTGTAAGGTTGGCGAGGAATCCGTTGTTTACACTGGCGATTACAATATGACACCGGACCGACATCTTGGAAGTGCGTGGATCGACGCTGTCAACCCGACACTGCTCATCACCGAGACTACCTACGCGACGACCATCCGTGACTCTAAGCGTGGTCGTGAACGTGATTTCCTGAAGCGTGTGCACGAGTGCGTAGAGAAAGGTGGCAAAGTACTGATTCCGGTGTTTGCACTGGGTCGCGTGCAAGAGTTGTGCATTCTCATCGATACCTACTGGGAGCAGATGGGTCTGAGTGTACCGATCTACTTCTCAGAGGGCTTGGCGGAGAAGGCAAACTTCTACTACAAACTGTTCATTGGATGGACCAACCAGAAGATCAAACAAACGTTTGTCAAGCGTAACATGTTTGATTTCAAGCATATAAAGCCGTTCGATAGGATGCTGGTCGATGCACCCGGTCCGATGGTGTTGTTTGCAACGCCCGGAATGTTGCATGCTGGTGCGTCGCTGGAGGTATTCAAAAAGTGGGCGCCATCCGAGTTGAATATGACTATCATTCCTGGCTATTGCGTGGTGGGAACCGTTGGAAACAAGCTACTCTCCAATGCAAGCGGTCCACAGATGGTCGAGATCGACAAGAAAACAACACTCGAAGTCAAGTGTAAGATTCACAATCTCTCGTTCTCTGCGCATGCCGACGCCAAAGGTATCATGCAACTCATAAAGATGTCACAACCAAAGAATGTATTATTAGTGCATGGTGAAAAAGAGAAAATGTAAATATTAAACTCTTAATTACTTTGTTCTAGATTATTTAACTTAATACGAATAATTATATATGTATGTATTATTATTATTATTATAGGAGATTCTTAAGTGATAAGATATCAAAAGATTTTAATATACCATGTTATTTCCCTGCGAATGGTGTCACTGTAAATATTGAATCTTCAAAGAGTATACCGATTGATATTTCATTGAAGTTACTGAAACGACAGATCTCCGAGTACTCCAGAGAGAGTGCAACAGCATTCGAGTACAATTCTAATCTTAAAGATGAAGATACCGATAGTTTGGAACAAGAAACAAAGAAATCAAGATCACCCATTGTATCGGTACCAATTCAAGGTATAATGGTATCAAAAGGTTATCAAGTAAGTGTACACATTTTATTTTGTTTTATTACAATTAATTTAACTAATTGATCTTTTCCAAAACATAATGAACAGAATATTAAATTATTAGATCCAAGTGAAGCATCAAAAGAACTATCGATAAATAATGTACAGTTGAATTTTATTTTGTATTGGAAGTTGGTACAAGAGGTTAAAGATTGTATCGATGTGCTGTATTTGGAGTTGTGTAGATGGTTGGTTGGTGCCACCATTGAGAGAATCGATCAGAACAAGATTCTCGTAAAGTCGAGTATATCGATCGAGTATGAGAAACCACAACAACAATTCACAATCAAATGGACCAACAAAGAAGAATATTTATCTGAACACATTCTTTCAATCATTCAAAATCTATTCCCAAAATAAAATAAAGTTAGTTATTTATTTATTTATTTTTTTGGTGATAATAATTAAAATGGATTCGTCTGAATTTCAGATATTTTTTTATTAAGAACTGTTTTCCCTGGGGATGGTGTTAATGGGAACCCATGCCCCACCCCCACATCAAAATAAAATGTTTTCTTTTAATTTTTGTTTTTTTTTGGTGTTCCCAATTCAGTTTTTTTTTTTTGATCAGATTTATGTCTTCTAAACTAAAGATCTTGAATTATTTTTTGTTATTTATTTTTTTATCACTCTAACAGTTATTTAATTATCTCTTTTCATTTACTCATTAGAAATAATTATGATATCAGTTGAAGAGACATTGAAAATAGTTAAATCACCAAAAGATCTCTTGGATAAGATCGGTGGATTAAGATTTAAAGATAGATTGCGAGCACAGATTATCGTTCAAGGCGGAAAGAACTATTATTTCTTTGCTGACAATCTAGATACACCCACCATTGTTATAGGTTTAGATAGAGTTAGAGGTCAATTTTGTGTTTTCAATAGCGACGTTGAGAGATTCACCGAATATGCAATCAATCATAATTGGAAGAGAGGTTTTCTTCTACCCTACAAAGATCAAATCGTGTTGGATGACACACAATACCCTTTCACCATCAATGGATTATTGATGCATTTAAATGAAATTACAACGTATGAAAATATCGGTTTAATAATTCCATTTTAATATTTATGATTAATTTTAACTTTTTAATATTATCGCGAAAGTGTACCATTAGTATTCTCTTGTCTTGGAACAAAAGAGAATGATATTTTAGAACAAATACTCAAAGATCAAGGTATATCTATTTTGGATAATCCAGAAGTTTATGATTTTTGTTTATTGGATTTCCCAAATAAAGAACAAAAGATTAAAGAATTACAATCGATTGTCGATGGTGAAGGATATACTTTTTCATCAATCTCACAAGAAGGAGCAATAGTTGTGGGTATGTAATTATGAAATTGGCAAACATAGTCTATCTTTAACATATCATTCAAATTAATTATAAATTTCTTTATTAGATAATTATTGGACTTACAAAAATGCAACAAGTTTACATTTTATGCAATGGACCGCTGCAAATTCAGAGACATGCTGTCTTAAGGTGGGAGATGAATTGGCATCTTGGATTATTCAATATACCGATGGAAATATTGGTGCTCTTTTTACCCCTGGTAAATATTGTGACACTTTGTTTTTATTAACATAATTCAAACATCCATCTAACATCAAAATAAAAATATTTTATAGATAAGTTCAGAAATAAAGGATATGCTAAAAAAGTAGTTGCAAAAATATTAATACAACTATTGAAAAAGAATCAATACACACCATATATTTATATTAAAGATGACAACGTTCCATCACACTCTCTCTTCAAGTCATTTGGATATACAGTTTTATCGGATCAATGTCGTTGGCTAATTGCCAAGATTGAATAAATAGATCATAAATATATATAATTATTAAACCTTTTCTATTTAAAATAAAACAAATTAATATGACGTCGTCCATTCATGAAACAGTATTCGTGCAAGTGGGTGAAAGTTTTTAAGAGAAAAATACTTGCTGGACGAAGATAAATCTTTTTTAATGAAAATCTATTTGGTTCACTTTTGAGTTATTAAACAAGTATATCACATATTTATGGTTGTTCCTTCATTCCAAAGGATGGATTTTCCTTTACGTTTTTTGATTTCAAAGGGCCATTGAAACGATGTAGCTTCAGTGAAGGTGTAAAGAAGATAAAGTTTTTTTGGAAATATGGTTGTTTAATTTCGAAATTTAATAAACCAAAATTTCCTGGTATCTTTCCAGCGACAAACTCGATCAGCCTTTAACACCAGGAATACTTCCACCCAATTTGAAATCATTGATATCGAAGTTAAAGAACTTCCAAACCCATTGAAACATCTTCAAATCTCTTGATCACCAAACTTGTGAAGATCATAGCCTTCTTCACCAACTTGTATCATTGTATATAAATGAAATAATTACAATTTTTTCCAAAAATTTCTTTTTATTAGTGAAAAAAAAACACAATTCAATATATAGCTTAAAAAACATTCGAAATTTAATTCAAGTGAAAGAATGACAAGATACTAAAATTACCCTTTCACTTCTAAATTCAACATTTCCTGATTAATAAATACGATCTCGATTAACTGTAAAAATAAATATATCAGGTGTTTGACAAAAATAATCATTTTCTTTTTTTACTTTTTTGGGAATTTTTTTTGCAGATTTCATAAATATTTTGATATATGTTTATTCTTCATTCCATCTTTTAAAATCTTAAGGAGGATTTATTATTGTAAAAATAGAATTTTAAATATTTCTATATATGTAATATGATATTCTTTAACTCTAAACAATGTATGAAAACAACTATAAATAATAATTTTTTGATACTGAATTAAACAAATCATTCTGATTAACAATAAAATAATTTATTATACTATTATTTTTCTATTAATAAAAAATAAAACAATGACTTTTTCAAGAAATATTTTAATTACCATTTCTTTAGTTATTTCCTTAAATTTTACTTGTGGTCAGTTGACTGGTGGATTGAATCCATGTGCTTCATGTAACTCAAACGATAAATGTTATATTGATACTTGTAATTGGTCAACTGGTTGTTTCCATAATCCTGTGACTTGTAACTCCAATAACAAATGTGTGGTCGACCGATGCCACCCAACTCTTGGATGTACTACTTCCGCAAAGAACTGTGATGACAACAATCCAAATACCTACGATTTCTGTGATGTCAATTTAGGCTGCCAAAACCTTCCATTCACTTGTAGTGCCACCTCAACTTGTACCAATACCAGTCCGTGCCAAGTCCAATTCATATTGAACGACAAGTGTTGTACTTACGCCAAGACTTGCAATGATAACAATCCATGTACCACCGACCAATGTAACACCACCACCGGACAATGTCAAAACACTGCTGTCACTTGCAACGATAACAATCCATGTACCATCGACCAATGTTCATCGACCACCGGTCTCTGTCAATTCGCCGCCAAGTCATGTGACGACAACAACGCATGCACTCTCGACAGTTGCAACACCGCCAATGGAAATTGTCAATACACTGCTGTTGTTTGTAATGACAACAATCCAAACACCGTTGACGAATGTTTCCCAGCTGTTGGTTGTGTATATCACTCTGCCAGCTCATGTGACGACAACAACGCATGCACTGTAGACTCTGTCAACTCCACCACAGGACAATGTCAATACACAAGACGTGTCTGCGCACAAGATACCTTCTGTACTAGATGGTCATGTGATCCGGTAAATGGATGCACTGCATCCTCACCAAATTGTGACGATGGTAATCCCTGTACCGTAGACTTCTGTGACTCTGTCAGTCAATCTTGTGCTCACAAAACCAAGAGTTGTTTCGATAACAACCGTTGTACCTTTGATCAATGTAACCCAGCCAACGGACAATGTGTAAGCACTCCAATCTCCAACTGTTACTAAAAACAGTCCAACAATTACCAGATATTATTACTATTTTTCAATCTTTTTTTATAAATAAAGTTAATAAAAAAAAGATATTTTTGATTTTTTTGTTTTTGAAGAATAAATTAAAAATGCCCACTGACATTTGTATTTTTATTTAAAATGAGCAACAATAATAATAATAGTAATACAGATAATGTATTTGTCAATCTATCACATATACTTTTAATTAAAATATTTGATCATCTTAGAGATAATATCGATCGTATATGTTTCACATTTGTTTGTAATAGATGGTTTAACGATAGACATAAATACTTTAGATTCAACCCGACACCTTTTATTGGTCAACCAAAAGATGTATATCATAATTTCTTTTTAAAATCATTCAAAGATATTTTTATCGATTCCGAAAAGCAAAGAGAATGTAGTTTATATTTATCATCGAATCCTTGGGCGCCTTTTACATATCATCGAATACACAAATTAAAGATAGATTATACAATTGCAAAATGTATATATTTCATTTAAAGCTTTCGATTATACTTTAATAGATTTACTAATGTGCAAATAATCAAGATCAAATAGAAAAAATGAGAACAATCTCTTCAAATATTAAAACACTTATTATAGACCAGGAATTAGAGCTAGATGAAAATCAACTTGCTAAACTGTTGAGTTTCACAAGTATAACACATGTTTATGGTTGCTCTGTTATTCCAAAGAATGGATTCCCTTCCAATATCAAATTCATTCGATTCCTCGGTTTCAATGGGTCGTTGCAACCAGGTAGCTTCGGTGAAGGTGTAGAGAAGATACAGTTTAGATCGAAACTAGGTTGTTCGTGGTCTACTTCGAAATTTAATGAGCCACTAGTACCCGGTGTCTTTCCAGACTCCGTAACCTTTCTCAGTTTCGAATATCAATTCGATCAGCCTATAATACCAAGAATACTTCCACCCAATTTGAAATCATTGAAATTTAAATACTACACATTTGATATCGATGATCAAGCACTTCCAAACACATTGAAACATCTTCAAATCTCTGGATCACCAAACTTGAAGATAGCGATTCCTCACCAACTTGTTTCTTTGGATATAAATGAAATATATTTTACAGATACAATTCGATCACAGATTAGAAAGCTACAAAACCTCGAAAGTCTTTCAATATCTGGTGGTTTCGACTTTGATAACAACCTCATCAAAGAAGGAGATATTCCAAAGAGCGTAACCAACCTAACACTAAATTGCTGTTTGGAAAACAGCAGATCAATCCCATTAACTGTTAAATACTTGGACATTCCACAAATCGTATATTTCGATGAACCATTTCCAAGAGAATCACAACATCAATTCGAGAGACTTACTACTTCGGTTGTCAGTATGTTCCTATCCAATTTTAAAGTGAAAAAGTTAATATTAGAGAATATCATGGTAGAGAGATTTACTATTCCAGAGTCATCTGGTATCGAGTCAATTCAATTGGAATCTTTAATAGAAAATATAGATTGTAGCAAAATTGTATTACCAAACACCATTAAGGAACTCATATTACCTAAATATAATCCTTGTCGGTTGACTGAAGGTTTCATTCCAAATTCTGTTGAAACAATTAATTTTGGGGGCTACATCAATAGTCCAGCCTCAGCTCTTCCAAAATCAATTAACACAATAACTATTCAATCCTCGGCAATCAGTCATTATCAACAATCTAAATCGATAACCAATATAAATGTGATTCACAATCAAAATTACCTCCATCTCCTTCAAACCAGAAAAATATTTAAACAACACTATCTAATATTTGGACAAACTTTGAAACATGGTTTTATTTCAGCAATAATTCATGAATCTTACTTCCTTCAAAGATTTCTAGATATATTAAATGAATAATTATAGAAAGAAAATATAGTAAACTTTATATCTAATCAATGATTACAACAAATTAATATCTTAATATTTTATCATCATTTAGTTCACAAAGAGAGGAAGTGTAAGAAATATCAAGGTTTCCATGGGTAAACCCAGAGTAAAATAATGAGTTATCTTTCAATCCAGTGGAGCCGGTGTTGTTGGAACTATATTTGAAGTATCGACTGGGGAGTTATCGATAACTTGGGCTAGGTATTATAATACGTGTAGTTGGTTGTGGGGCAGTAATGATTGGAGACTGTGCAATCGGTGCGATGGGGGGGGGGGGGGTAGAACATCCTGAACTGGTGCTACAGGTGGAACAACTGAAGATAATACTTGTTTTGACTTGGATCTTCTTTTAGTCACTCTGGTTCTATTAGTTTCATAGCAATTCAGTCTTTCAGGAAAGTGAATTTTCTTTTCTGAATTCTTCTTTCATTTTACCAAATTAGTGCAAAATTAATTTTGTGAAATAGAAGAAAATAATCAAAAATTGATAATTTTTTTTTATTAAAATCAAAATGAAAAAATAATAAATAAAAAAAAAAAAAAATGAATAAAAAAAAATAGTTATAAAGCAAATAGCAATACAAAAAATAATAATAATAAATAAAAAATAATAAAGAAAAAACAATTTCAAAAAAATTTTTTATGACTCATTATTCACTTACCATTTTTTTTTGTGCAGGTCTCTCATCAAAATTTAAATTGCAAAGTCTCAATTTAATATATTAAAATACACTTTCGGTTCAAAATCCAACCTTTAGGTCTGATACCACGCATTTCAAGAAAAATATTAGTGTCAGACCTAAAGGTCGTTTTTTATGATTTTTTATTTTTTTTTGACCTTTTCGAAAATATCATGATTAAAAGATTAATCTTTGGTTACCAAAATTTCACTAAAAACTTTTCAAAGCAGATTCATGAAATTTTGGTATTTACTCCTTCAATCTCAAAGATCGTAGGTGGGAAATAATTGATTGAACCGAATCTATAAAAGGAGTGAATTCAACCTTTGTTTTTTTCATCAATATCATTTTAAACTAATTAACAACAAATAAAAACAATATTTATATAAATCAATCATGTCACAATATCACTACAACATTTCAAAGGATGTTAAATCAACCAACATTCAAATCACAGGAAGTTCAAATGCGACACCAGCAGATACCAGCTCAAGATATTATTCTGAATTCAACCATTCCACCAACTTGAGACAATCCGCTGATAAATACACCCAAAAGAATGAATATGAAGAGCCAAAACTTGATACTTCAAAGCCAGCTATGGTTCCAGTTGGTACCAGTTTGAATGATTTGGGTAACTACTATCTCGGAAACAATTCATTCCTCCAAGCTTGTTACCTCGCCTACTCTCAACACCACAACCTCGTCATCAGACCAGACGATATTTGGATTGCCATTATGACCCAATTTTCATTCTACCTCAATGCCAATGCAGAGCAACTCAGATCCAAGATTGTCAGCCACGATGATAAGAAGGAGCTTGAAGTTGTTGCCAACGCTACTCTCTTCTCCGCTCCATACGATGAAATGACTTTAACAATGACCGAACTCATTGCCAAGAATATCAACGATCCAACTCTTAAGGATTGGGCAATGCCATCATTCACAACCACCACCTACACCGATAGAATCGTTGGAGCTGTCTGCTTAATGGCAACAATGAAAAAGTATTTCAATTTCAAATACTCCTTGCGTTGTGGTTTGCCATCAGTTACTTTGCTCGGTTCAGTTGAAGACTGGAAGTCAATTAAAAAGACAAAGTACAACGTTTGAACGAATTTGACCTGCCAGAGAAATTGATGAGCAAATGGACAACTATGCTCAACCCAATCATCGATCAATTCATTGCCTCCGTAGAAGGAAAGGCTGATACCGAGTGGTGGAATCGTATTGCCAATCATGTTGGTGGTGGATCCGGTCCAACCTGGTTGAGCGGTTGGATCACTGTTTTCTCATGTTTCGCTGAAGATGGTCAATGGCGTGGTGACGATAAGGAGAAACAAGGATTCAGAACCAAGGGTGAATTGGTTTCAGAATGGCCACTCATTGACACTGAAGAAATTGCCCACGGATATGTAGTATTGGACGTTAAGATTGATGACAATGGTACCATGTACGATGCTCAGCTCTTTGGTGGACACTACACTGTTAAGCTTGCCGATCAAAAGTCAACCATCGTCCCACAACTCAACTGGTGTATGATGGTAAAAGAATCTGATCTCCCAGCTTTAAAGAAAAACTAAATAAATAAAAAACCATTTTTAATTCAAATAAAGTTGAAACAAGATTTGCTTTTCCAAAACCATAATTTTATTTTCTACTTTTAGGAAATTTTGTTGGCACCATCATTTTTGGTATACAGTTATTTGATTTATCTTGTTCTTTGGAATTGTGTAATGATTGATGATAGAACAAAATAAGAATCTAAATATCCCTACTGTTAAGATAGATATTTTTGCGGGGTGAGAGAAAGTGTGTAGGATAAAATGAAGAAAGATCCTAGTCCTGATTGGTGGCAAATGAAGAAGAGAAATCCTATAATTAATTATAGATATATTAAATCCAAAAATATTCAAGATGTTTTCCTAAAAATACAAACTGTAAAGAGTCTAGAATAACTGCCGATCGAAACCATCTATCTTTGATTCTAAACAACATTTAATCTCAATTCCATGGTATTGGATGTGGTGAATATATCACTAAGTAAATCAATTAGATCCACCAATTCACATAGAAAATCATTCATTTTCTGAAAGTTTTCAATCAGTCATATCAGAATCACCTGGTTTCTTTTTGAAATAAAAATATATCAGGACAGGTGTGAGTACTATTGGATTCTGCGCCTATATGCTTGGTTTTTTATTTTTTACTCTTTTTGGTAATTTTTTTGTGCTGATGAAACAACTACTTTGATATATGTTTATACTTTAAAAAAATTCATTCCATCTTTTAAAATCTTACGGAGGATTTATTATGGTAAAAATAGAATTTTAATTATTTCTATAAATGTAATATGACATTCTTTAAACTCCCCATAACAATATACTGTTTTACCAAAAAATAATAACTATAAATAATAAGTTTTTTGATACTGAATCAAAACATTCCATTCTAATTAAAAACATAAATATAAATATAAATATAATAGTATATTATCTATAAATAAAATGAAACTTTCAAGAAATATTTTAATTACCATTTCTTTGGTTATTTCCTTAAATTTTACTTGTGGTCAGTTGACTGGTGGATTGAATCCATGTGCTTCATGTAACTCAAACGATAAATGTTATATTGATACTTGTAATTGGTCAACTGGTTGTTTCCATAATCCTGTGACTTGTAACTCCAATAACAAATGTGTGGTCGATGGATGCCACCCAACTCTTGGATGTACTACTTCCGCAAAGAACTGTGATGACAACAATCCAAATACCTACGATTTCTGTGATGTCAATTTAGGCTGCCAAAACCTTCCATTCACTTGCAGTGCCACCTCAACTTGTACCAATACCAGTCCATGTCAAGTCCAGTTCATATTGAATGACAAGTGCTGTACTTACGCCAAGACTTGCAATGACAACAATCCATGTACCACCGACCAATGTAACACCGCCACCGGACAATGTCAAAACACTGCTGTCACTTGCAACGATAACAATCCATGTACCATCGACCAATGTTCATCGACCACCGGTCTCTGTCAATTCGCCGCCAAGTCATGTGACGACAACAACGCATGCACTCTCGACAGTTGCAACACCGCCAATGGAAATTGTCAATACACTGCTGTTGTTTGTAATGACAACAATCCAAACACCGTTGACGAATGTTTCCCAGCTGTTGGTTGTGTATATCACTCTGCCAGCTCATGTGACGACAACAACGCATGCACTGTAGACTCTGTCAACTCCACCACAGGACAATGTCAATACACAAGACGTGTCTGCGCACAAGATACCTTCTGTACTAGATGGTCATGTGATCCGGTAAATGGATGCACTGCATCCTCACCAAACTGTGATGACAATTACCCATGTACCGTAGACTTCTGTGACTCTGTCAGTCAATCTTGTGCTCACAAAACCAAGAGTTGTTTCGACAACAACCGTTGTACCTTTGATCAATGTAACCCAGCCAACGGACAATGTGTAAGCACTCCAATCTCCAACTGTTAATAAAAACACAACCAACCAACAACAATTACCAGATATTACTATTTTTCATTCATTCTTTTTTTTTATAAATAAAGTTAACAACTAGTTAGTATTACAATAAAAATTAAAACAATATTTGTTTTCTCTATTCTTTCTTTTTGTTTCATATTCTGTGAATTGAATTCTCCTTTTTTCTCAAATAATAATATAATAATAATAAGCAATTAACATTACTATTAGTTATAGTTATTGTTGTTATATTTGTTGATATTATTATATATTACATTCATTCGAATGAATGATTGTTTATTTAATAAACATAATTATGTAAAATCATGATTCTAAACTATTCAATTCTCTATTTTTGTTTTGTTGTTGTTGCTTTAATTAATTGTTATTGTTATTATTTATAAATATCTAAATTTAATCTTCGTTTAATAAATGTGACTTTGGATTAACAGCCTAAAAAGTATTTGAAATAAGTAAACAAATATGTAAGTATATGAATGAATGTTCAACTATATGATACTAAATAAATATATATAGATAAAAGTTGATGGTAATTACCCATTTTGGAGGTGGGATGTTTCTTTGCCATTTTGATCCACCTGGTGCATCACATGCTATTATATTTGTACAAAGTTTTGAGTTAGTTTCGATGAATGATCAAAGAGTTGGTTTGTGATTTGATATGATATGATTTGATTACATACGAATATAAGGATCTGGGTGCTCCCAGTAGTTTACAAACTTCTCAAAGTCCTTCATGTGCTGTTGAATCAAGAATGGGTTGGTTTCATTCTTTCTGGCCTTCAAGGTGTTACGCAACTGAAGAGCGTTGGTCAAGAACCAATCGTAATCCTCAGAGTAATCTCTAATCGATTTCAAACCCTTACGGTACAATCTAATCACTTTTTGTGCATGTGAAAGTGACATTATATATCTATCTAGCTAAACAATATTAAAAAAGAAATGCAACCATCAATCAGTGTGATCACTTAAACTATTCACACACACAGAAAAAATCGAAAAATTTAGAAAAAAAAAAAAAAAAAAAGCAAAAATCAAAAACATAAAAATATTTTAATTTAAAAAATTTCATTAAAAGAAAGTGATAATTAGATACAAACATACTTATTTAGATATATATTGCAATATATATTAATTAACTATTCATTCATTTTTATTAATAACATTTGTTTGTATATATATAAATATAAATAAGTAAAGAATATGTCTGATAAATATAAATCGGTTGGATATTCCTCCAAAGATTTGGCTGGTCATACAAAGATGAAGACAAGGTATGTTTGTTTAATTGGTTGTTTATTGCTTGATTATATCTAACTAAACCGATACAAATGTATTTAGAGATGATGTTGGTCAAAAAGCAATGGAGGAACGTGAGAGACAACAAAGAGAAAAAGAACGTTTAGAACAGATAGAATTGAAACAAAAACAAATGTTAGATTCAAGAAAAGAATCAAGAAATAATAGAAATACCGATAGAGATAATGATAGAGATAGAAATAGAGATTATGGTGATGATAAAGAAGAGGAAGAAGAAGAAGAGGGAGAAGAAAGATTAGAACAAAGATCAACAACAACAACAACTTCAACAACAACAAAGAATAAGAATATAGATGCGGATGATACAGATAGTAGTGATGATGATGATGATAGTGGAGATGACAATAAGAAAGATAATGATAACGACGATAGCGACGCAAGTGATAGTGACGACGATGATGAAGACGACGAAGAAGAACTCATGAGAGAACTCGAGAAACTAAAGAGAGAAAAGGCAGAAGCTCAAAAGAGAAAACAAATGGAAGATGCAGACTCTGAGAAACTCGCAAGACAAGAGAAATTGATTTCAAGCAATCCACTTTTAAATAAGAATAATAATAATAATAATGATTATTCAATGAAGAAAAAGTATGTAAACAAAAAGAAATCTATTTATATATATTAAAAAATAACTTTAATATTAACTCTTCTCTCTCTCTCTAATTAAAATCAACTTAGGTGGTATGATGACTCTATATTTAAGAATCAAGCAAGAGATGAACCTGTTACAAAGAAAAGATTTATAAACGATACAACTAGAAATGATTTTGCAAGGAAATTCTTATCAAAATATATAAAATAATATATTAAAAATTAATAGAATAACAACAACAACAACAACCAACAATTATTTAATTTAGAACTATGTTCATTTTTCATTTATTTTACAAAGATTGTTATTGATATTAATTATATTGGTTTGACTTGTCTTGTTTGATTATATTTCTATTACAATGTTTAACATTACATTACATATTATTATTATTTTGGTAATTAGCTTTGGATTGTGTGTGTGTGTGTGTTTGTATATCGATATTATTATTATTACTATTATTATTATCTTTAAATATTTGTGGTATTTCAAGTAAAAGTCGAATAATAGCGCTATTACTCGACTTTACTCTTTACTTTTTTTTTTTGTTAAGCTATGTGCTGTTTTCTTTGCTTTAACGTGGTAAATCATTAAGGGCAACAGCGTTGACAGCTTTACTGTGTCCTGAATAAGTCTTTACTGATTCACCTTGATGTAAATCCCAGAGTTTTGCCATTTGATCACTCGATCCTGTAACCAAATAAGCAGAGTCATTCGAGAATGAACAATCCCAAACCCATCGTTGATGTCCATTCAAAGTTTGTATAACATTGAATTTCTTTGTATTCCAAATCTTTACTGTATGATCCGCAGATGCTGTTGCCAACAACCTAACAACAAATTAATTATCATTATAATTAATATTAATTATTCATATTAGTAATCTATCATATTAATTAACGGCTGATCGATTGATTGATTGATAGTTAAACACTTACTTGGTATCGGGTGAGAATAAACATTTGAGAATGGGTGCGTTGTGTGCTTCGATTTTGTGGAGTGGGTCGAATCGCGAGGTGTCGTCTTCACCTAGGTGCCAAACGAAACATTTGCCTTTGGTGTTGGATGCCACTACCATTGAACCGTCGGAGCTGATCGAGAGTGAAGTGATACCGTTCTCACCGTCCGGCACCAACTCACGACTGCAAGTGTTCGAAATCAGATCCCACACTCTGATACTACCGTTTTGATCACCCGATATCAGTTCCGCCTGATTCGGATGGAGAACAACACAATTGACCGGTGCATTACACTCGTAGTCACGCTGACATCCCGGTGCCTTTATATCCCAAATCTTAACGGTACCATCTTCTGAACCTGTATACATCCATTTACCTTCCTTCTGGAAACCAACCGATGTTACATTCACTTTATGACCATCGAAACTTGTTACCTAATAATAATAATCATCATCATCATCATTTGATATGTTAATATCAACGAATATCATTATGTGTATTAAGACAATGTTGTTTGTTAATGATACATACAGGATTATTATTATTTGAATTGACTTCAAAAAGTTTGGTTTGTGGATGTCCTGCAGCAGCAATATAATGTTTATCAGCTGTTATCTCTAATCTATTTATATGCTAAATTAACAAAAGTAAAAGAAAGTTAGTTAAATGAAATGATGAACCTATTGTGATTGATTGATTGATTGAGTCTTTTTCATGTTGTAATATATTATATATTGAATGGTTGAACACATACGAAATCACCGCAATCAATCGATCTATAACAACCTCCACTAGGTGGATCCCAAAACTTTATAGTATGATCATAGCTAGCTGTTGCAAGTATAATACCTCCTGGCATTGCTTATTATAATATATTATATATATGTATTTAAAATTTTACAAATTTTTATTGTTATAAAACTTGTTTTTTTTTTTTTTTTTTTAATTATTTTGATTATTTTATTTCCTTTTTAACAATTTTTAAAAATAAAAAGATATTTAAAAAGGTTTATAAATTAAAAACACACAAATCAAACAAACACACAACAACTCAAAAGTTTATAAATAATCCGATCGGTTTTGTTTGATCAATCAATATTTATCAGAAGTGAAGTAGTCATTGTATATCATTTTATTCATTGTTTATCAAAAAATTATAATATGATTCCAATTATTAGTGGAACTAAATTCTAGTATTTATATTTCTATTTCTGCACAAATAAATAAATTTTAAATTTTATTGATTTGGAAATGTTAATTTAAAATCATAAATTTATGATTTTAATACTGCCTATTTTATGAGTAGATCAATAACGGAACAACGTTACGCAGGTATGATGATTTTTTTTTTCATTTTTTTGATTTATTTTTTTGCATTTTGAAAATTAAAAAAAAAAAAAAAAAACTCACATTCATCATCAGTAATCACCCACCTGAATATATCGCTTTGAGAAAAGGAGGCAGCAATTCTGATTCTCGAGAATCAATATTATTATTATTAGTAGTAATTAATATTCAAAAATAAAGAAGTAGTAAAGTAGTTAAAGTAGTTGTAGTTCATTACATCACATCAAATACCTACCTTTCAACCTCTTTTGTAGTTCTAGATTCAATTTTCAACAAACTATATAGTGTAGATAATCAAGCATATTTAATAAAAATGATGTTCAACCATTTAAGAAAGAATGTAGGTATTTTAAATATTAATAAAAAAACAATAGTAAATAGTAAATAATAATAAGTAGAACAATCGAATGATCAAACAATCAATCAATCAATCAATCAAACCAATAAATAAATAAATCAATGAAAAAAAAAAAACAAAAAAAAAAAAAAAAAAAAAGTAGTAGAGTAAAAATGTTTGGATCGATAAATAGTCTTGTCAACATGTAACGATGTTACATAACATAATATCGAGTTCATATCAAATTTATAGCAATGAAAATAGAATCAATTTTAGCAAAGATAACGATCAATCAAAGCTTTATCAAAAAAAGAAAAAGGAAATTTAGAATCATAACAAATATATAATTAAGAATCAATAGATAATAATAGTATAGTTATAACAGTAAGAGACAGATGACAGAATAATTATGTAGATCACACTAAATTATCTCTACTTTTTTTTATTTTTTTTATTTTTTTTTTGAGTTACTTTTTTTTTTTTTTCGAAAAACACAACTGCAACAAGACACTAAAAACACATACAAAAAGTAGATCTGATTTGAACAGTCAGCCATTGATCGATCAAAACAATCATATCAAATTAGCAATGAAATAAATAAATTAAATAATTAATAATAATAATGCTAATAATCAAAATTTGATATCAATTTTAGGCCAAGTTAATCTTTGGTACTGCTACAGCATTGACTGGTGCTTCATTGGCCACTGGTAGCATGTTCTTGTCTGATGACTTTGCTCAACCACCAGAATTCCCATGGAACCATCGTTTCCCATGGCAATCATTCGATCACGCTTCAATTCGTCGTGGACATCAAGTATATACTCAAGTATGTTCAACCTGTCACAGTCTCGATATGATCTCCTACCGTCATTTGATCGACGTTGCATACACTGCCGATGAAATGAAGGCATACACCGCCGAATTGACCGTATGTATAACAATGTAACACTATTATTAACATATATATATATATGTGCAGAAAGAATTTGAATTAATTATTGAAATTGATTGATTAAATCAAAAACAAACAAAACAAAAAGGTTATGGACGGACCAGATTCAGAGGGAGATATGTTTGAACGTAAAGGAGCAATCACCGATTATCATCCAAAACCCTATGAAAATCAAAATGCTGCACGTTTCTCAAATAATGGTGCTTTGCCACCCGATATGTCGTTGGTCGTCAAGGCACGTGGACGTCACGAAGACTATGTGTTCTCGTTGTTGACCACCTACGTCGAGCCACCCAGCGGTGTCAAGATCACCCAGGGACAATATTTCAACCCATACTTCCCTGGCACCAAGATTGCTATGGCCCCACCATTATCCGAGGGTCAAGTCGAATTCGACGACGGCACCGAAGCATCGGTCTCGCAGATGGCCAAGGACGTTTCCACTTTCCTCGCCTGGGCATCGGAGCCAGAGCACGACGACAGAAAGAAATTAGGTATTAAAATTATTCTCGGTCTCTCATTGATCGCCGTTCCAATGTTTTACTGGAAGCGTTTGAAGTGGAGCACGATCAAGACACGTAAGATCCAATTCAAGGATTAAAATAATCATTTTAATTTTTTACAACACAACAATAACAACAACACAAAAAAACAAAAAGCAAACAACAACAAAAGTAAAGAAAAGACAAATTTACTTTTATTGGTTTATGCTTTTTGTTTTTTGACAACAATAACAACAGCAAAAACTTAAAAAAAACAACAACAACAACACTTGACCTATCATTATTCATTAATAAACAATAATATAATAATAAATATAAATTAAAGTATCTACATTTATATTTTTAATAATTTTTTTTTTTCTTTGAATATGAATATTAATATTAATTATAATCTTGATAAGAATTCTGACGAACAATATCTTTAATTAATTGGTTATTTATAGTTTTTTTTTAATAATTTTTATATTTATTAAAACTAAATTTATAAGAAAGGGGGCTATTAATTGTTGTTGTTGTTGATGAGGTGGGAATTATAAATTAATATAATATTTAAACTATTTCATATCTTTACAGTTTGTTGGTTTTTTTTTTTTTTTTTTGTTTGTTTTGTTTGTTTTGTTGTTTTTGTTTTGTTTTGTTTTGTTGTTGTGATTGATGTTGTTATTACTATTGTTACTATATCTTATTTATTTATTTATAAAATCAAACAATCTAAAAGTAAGTTCCTTCTGGTGGTTGTTGCAATCTTCTATTTGCAGTTGTAGTCATTTCACGTCTCAATTCCAATAAAATAGTTTCAATAGTTGTCTTGTCGCTCCAATCTTTCAACAATGGGAAATTCTTTGGCTCAACAACACCTGTCTGTTGATTTACACATGGAATATTGATTTTCGATTCGAATTTGACACTTGGTGGTTTGTTTGGGTAATCTTTATCACAAAATATCTTTAAATTATAGATTCTATTTTCGTGTGTACTCTGTTGTTGAATCGAAATCAAACAAATCAGTTAATTATTTGTTGTTATTATTACTACTTAGTAGTAGTTATTGTAGTAAGTTACTTACTTGATTTGGACCAATGATTGTTCCGATCCATGAGCTAAGATAGGTGTCCTCTGGCGACTCTAAACCATATGATACGGAACCATCACCCAATCCTTTCTCTCCTTTCTCCAACTCTGCAAGCAATCTAAAGTTACGTGGTAAAACAGACATTATTACTCTCTCTCTCTCTCTTACTATTATCAACTATTATACTAAACTACTATCTATCTATCTTTACTCTAACTAACTAACTAACTAACTCTACTACTAATAATAAATAATATTAATATTAATATATATATATTTATAGATCTCTAAACAATTTAAAAAAAAAACAATAATTAAAAAAGAAATACAAACATTTTTGTTTTTTTTTAAAATTTTGGTTTTGCTTTTTTTTTTTTCAAAATTAATGCAGAAAAAAGAACTTCCAGACTTTATTGGTGCTTGCCACGAACTAACTGTGTGATGTAATTATTGATTATATTCATCTTCACCAACATCGATTTATTTATTAAAAAAATGATGTTATAAGATTGGTTGATATTATAATATAATATTCCTTTTTTTTTTTAAATTTGGACTATAATCATATCTTTTTTTTTTAACTTTTAGACCTACTAATAAATGATTAAATTTAGATAATGTTTTTGTGAAAAGATAATAGCATACTATCTGTATAACATTTTGAAAAAGAAGTAATTTCCAACTATTTTGGAAAAAGCTCTTGTTTTAGTTGTTTTTGTCGTTTATCACCATCATCGGGAATTAAAAAACAGTGACACTTTTATGATGATTTTTCTAGTTTAATATTTGTTTTTTTTTTTTATCAAAAATTTTTTTTTTTGATTTTATTTTTTTTAGTGTTGTTGCAGTGAATGATAATAACTTCACACACAATCGATTATTTCATTATTTTCAATAAATTTAAATCAAAAATGTACAAGGGATTATCTACTGGTAGGAAATTTCAGATTACACATAAATATATATTAAATCACAACAATAATAATTTCAGTATTTAATAATCAATTATAATAAAATCACAAAAAATCAATTAATCAGATAATTAAACAAATGATCAGATCAGATCAGATTATACATCGATCAAATAAAGACAAATTAAATTAAACCAAATCAAAAAAAAAAAAAAAAAAAAAAAACAACACCAAAAGAATACTTATACATAATATAGAAAATGACAATAAATAATAATAATCATAATGAATAATATAAATATATATATAAGACAAACATGATAAATGAATGTTATATTAACATTTAATCAATAACCATTAGGAATCAGAACTTTTAGCACTGCCAACTTTTTTGCCACTGGTAAGGGTAAGGCACCACTCCGTGTCGCCATTACTGGTGCCTCTGGTCAAATCGGTTACCAATTGTTGTTCAGAATTGCCAGTGGTGATATGCTCGGTAAGGACCAACCGGTCATTTTGCAATGCCTCGAGTTGCCAGGTGCCATGAACGCCTTGAAGGGTGTCTCCATGGAACTCGACGATTGTGCCTTCCCATTGTTGAAGGGAATCGTCCAATCGGACAACCCAGAGGTTGCCTTTGAAGGTGCTGACTATGCCCTCTTGGTCGGAGCCAAGCCACGTTCCAAGGGAATGGAGCGTGGAGATTTGTTGGCTGCCAACGCCCAAATCTTCTCTGTCCAAGGTAAGGCCCTCGACAAGACCGCCAACCGTGACACCCTCCGTGTCTTGGTCGTCGGTAACCCAGCCAACACCAACGCCTTGATTGCCGCCCGTAACGCACCAAACATCGATCCAAAGCGTTTCTCTGCCATGACCCGTCTCGACCACAACCGTGGTTTGGCTCAATTGTCACAAAAGGCCAACTGCTCCGTCACCGACATCACCGATTTCTGTATCTGGGGTAACCACTCTGCCACCCAATACCCAGATATCACCAGCACCAAGATCTCTGGAAAGTCCATTAGCAACTACATCAGCGACAACGCCTGGATCAAGGACAACTTCATCCCAACCGTCCAACAACGTGGTGCCGCCATTATTGCCGCCCGTGGACTCTCGTCCGCCGCTTCCGCCGCCTCTGCCGCCATCGATCACATGAGAGATTGGACCTACGGAACCAACGGTCAATGGACCTCCATGGCCGTCTTCTCTGACGGATCGTACGGTGCCGACAAGGGACTCTACTTCTCATACCCAGTCATCTGCAAGAACGGACAATACGAAATCGTCCAAGGACTCAAACTCGACCAATTCTCCAAGGAGAGATTCGATGTCACCAACAAGGAGTTGATCTCTGAACGTGATGCCATTGCCCACCTTCTTCCATAAACAAACATATGATATAATTAATTGAAAAAAAGAAAAACCTCTAATTAATCTTTTCTTTTTTTTTTTTTTTTGTTTATATATAACAAACTTTAATAAATCAAAAAATATCAAACCACTCTGTTTCATTCTGCTGATTTCAAATGTTAAGGTAATAATATTCAAGTCAAATTGAAGTTAAAAGTAAAACAATCATCTCTTTTGAAATATAGAATTTGGCAATGAGAATATATATATAGTAAATGTTTCTATAATCTATTAATTTATTACTCTTCTTCTTAAAAAAAAACAAACACAGACTTTGAGAAAAATAATATCTTTAAAAAAATTACAACCTAATTTATAACGACTTTGATTGGTTTAGAAATTTATGCAATAAAAAAAAAATAAAGTAGTATTCATTTGAATTTCTGATTTCTTGAAAACAATTTATCATAAAAAATCATTTACTTTAAGATATATATATATTTTTATTTATTTAATTATTTATTTTCGTGTAGAAAAATAAATGTTTAGTTTAACAAAACAAATTCTGTTTAAATCATCAACAGTAAAGAATGTTGTTGGTAATTTAATGTATAATGCTTCATCTTCTGTTGTAAGATCATATTCAAGTGTTAATAATAATAACAACAACAGCAATAATAGCGATGCCTCACCATTGAGACGTATGAATAACAAGGTTTGTTTTGTAACTGGTGGAGCTGCTGGTATTGGTTTGGGAATAGTGGAGCGTTTCCTCAAGGAAGGTGGTAAGGTTGCTGTTGCCGATCTGAATGGTCAGTTGGCGTCGGATGTCGCCACAAAGTTGGACAAGCAATATCCAGGCTCGGTGATTGCCATCAAAGCTGACATCACCCAGGAGGAGGATGTCCGTCAGGGCATTGAGAAAACTGTCGCCAAGTTTGGTGGACTCGACGTCGTCGTCTCGAATGCCGGATTCCAACATATCGAGGCACTGGAGGACTTGCCGCTTGAGATGTGGAAGAAAATGTTGGCCGTTCACCTCGACGGATCGTTCTTGTGTGCGAAACACGCCATCCGCCAATTCAAAAAAGATACGGTTCGTGGAGGATCGATTATCTTTATTGGATCGGTACATAGCAAGGTTGCATCGGATTTGAAATCACCGTATGTCACTGCCAAGCATGGATTGGAGGGATTGAATCGTTCGGTAGCTAGAGAGGCTGCCAAGTACAACGTTCGTTCCAACTTGTTGTGTCCAGGATTCGTCAGAACCGCGCTGGTCGAGCGTCAGATTCCACAGATTGCAGAGCGTATGGGAATCTCAGAGGATCAGGTCATCAAGAGCGTCATGCTCAAAGATACACTCGATGGTGAATTCACCTCGTTTGAGGATGTCAATGAGGTTGCTGTCACATTTGTCCACATGCCATCGAAAGCATTAACCGGACAATCAGTCATAGTCAGTCATGGTTGGGTACTTGAATAAATATATAGCAAATTGTTTTATTCTAGAAAAGTTTAAATGTAGTAATATATAAAGAATAATAAAAAAAGGTTTTAATAAATAGTGGTTTATTAATTTATACAATAACAACAACAATATTGTTTTAATGTTTTAAATGATTAACAGTCAGTTAGTTAGTTAGTTAGTTTGAAACTAGCATCTAGTCCAATCCAATCTAATCCTATGCAATGGTATGTGGATTCCAACAGATTCTCTTATCTTTATGTAGACTATCAAGTTTGAGCATATCGGCATCGTTGATATCGAAATCAAAGATATTGGCATTCTCAATGATTCTCTCTGATTTCGTTGATTTTGGAATGACGACAATACTCTTTTGAATTGCCCATCTCAATAATACTTGTGCCGGTGTCTTTTTGTATTTAGTTGCAATCTCAACAATTACATTATCTTCAAACTTTAAAGAAAATCATATGAAGATAAAAGATAGAATAGTTTAGTTAGTTTCAAATGTGATATTTAGTTAAATAGGTAATTAATGATAACACATACAGAATCTTTATCAGCTCTAACCAATGATGAATATGCCTCCAATACAATATTGTTTTTGGTACAATAATCATGTAGTTCCTTTTGGTAGAGGAATGGATGGAATTCGACTTGGTTCACCGCTGGAACAACCGATGAATTTTTAAGGAGATCTTCGAGATGTTCGACGGTGTAGTTACTGACGCCAATCGATCTACATTTCTTATCGGCATAGAGTTTCTCAAAGGCACGCCAGGTCTCTAGACGTGTCTCGCGATTCAATGGATCGGTTGGCTGTCTTCCGGAAGTACCGGGCCAGTGAATCAAGTAGAGATCGAGATAGTCTAGTTTCAATCGCTTCAGTGAGTTCTCGCAAGCGGCAAGAGCATTGTCATAACCATGCTCGGCAGGTCCAGCCTTTGTAGTGATAAAGAGATCCTCTCGCTTAAATTTACCGCTCTCAAACAGTTCTTTCAAGCAATCACCGATTGCCTCTTCATTTCTATAGACTGAGGCAGTGTCAATCGAAATGTAACCGCCATTCAGAGCAGTGATAAGCGAGTTCTTAATGTCACCAACCAATGTTTGATAGGTTCCCACTACAAAGTAAAGTAGAGTATAACATATATAAACAAAAAAAAAAGATTAGAATCATTTACAATTATTATTATTATTATTCTATTTCAAAAAGGTTCTACTTACAACCAAATAGTGGCATATTTACACCATTGTTTAATGTAACAGTTGATCTAATTGTTAATTGTACCATTTTTGAACTGTTTGTAATAAATGATCTGATCATAATCTGTATGAAATTTAAATTGAAAAATTAATTTGTTTTTTTATGTGATGTTGGTGTTCACAAAAAAAAAGTGTGATCATTGTATTTTCTTTTCATTTAAACTTGAGAAAATTCAATATCGTGGTGTGCTATGAGTGTAGCTACTATAGATAACTATTTAAACAATTAATATAAATGTAAATATTAATCACAAATTAATATGATAATCACCAAAAAAAAAAAAAAATTCCTAAGGTAAAACGAATCCCTGATAAGGAAATCCCTCACTAAAATCTAAATAAAAAACAAAATTCATAATATTATGAATTTTGATTATTTTCAAATTTAATTTATAACTATTGTTTTTTTTTATTAAAGGTAAAAGTAAAAAAGATATGTCTAGCACAAATAATAATGTTATTATGTCAGTGCTTACAAATAAGGTTCTGCTAAGACATATGTTCTCTTTGATCAGAGAGGAATATGGTAATCATTGTCCTGCGAATATGAGTGATTGCTATTACTACGCTGAACATCTCTACAAACATCTTTTAGATTCATTAGTAATCATGGATAAAGGATGGTACAGTTTGATGGCTGACAGAATCAAAAGTGGAGATTCCTTGGATTTTTCTCATAGAGCAGCTGTTGAACTATGTAATAGAGTTACGGATACCGAGATCTTTACAACCGTTTACAGTGACAAGCAAATATATTTCACGGATCCAGAGTGTCTAAAGACAGCAATCACCAAAGGAAATATCATTGCAGTCCGTATCCTTCTCGACCAACACGATCCAGTCAATCTTTTCAGTAACTTCACTGTCGACCTGCTGATTCAATTTGCATTGACTGCCTCACAATATCATATGGTTGAATTCCTCATCGATAGGTTTTCCACTCACGAACAGCATGCAACTTCCCAAAATATATTTGATGAGTATGTCAAGAAATTGGAAATTAATACTATCAGATGGATAGGCAGAAATTTACAAACAGTACCATGTCCAGAGAAAGTTCTCCAAACATACAAACATTATTTGGGGAATGACAGGATTAGGAATTCATTTGTTATCTTTTATTTTTCAGATGTTTTCTATAATGAAACCAAAACTCCTACTAATCAATGTCTTGGACCACTCTATTCTTATTGCAAAGTCAATGGATTGGTTGAAGATGTTCAACAATTCAAAAGCCAATGTGATCAACTACTTCAACAATCAATCGATAACAGTGTTAGTATCATAAACAACTTTATCAACTCGAATGGATATCATTTTCTTTTGGACATTGAAATCAATCCATATATCGAATCATTTCGAGAAACAATTCAATTGGTGATGCTATTCAAACTGATCAATGATGGTGTGTTACCAGATTACTTTAAAAAGAATATGATCCAAAATATATTTAAACGAACGACAACACATCCATTTATTATTCCATTCTTGATGGATACACTGCTTGCCAAAGAAAGAGATAGTACAATTCAATGTCTTTGCAAAATTGCAGATTCATTCGATTCCGTCATTGTTGCACATTATTACAAACTGCCAGCAGAAAAGCAACCACCAAGTTTGAAACAACTCTTTGATTCCTATTGGTATAGAGCAATGAAATGTGCTGCATGGAAAGGTGATCTATTTACTCTAAAGAAGTTATTGGATCATCATAAAAAAAGAGTAGAGCTCGCCGTCTGGGATGAACTCATTGATTTGGCAATCTGTAGAGAGAATCTCAATGTTTTAGAGTTTATAGTTGTTAAAGAAGCTGTCAAACCTAATAATGAGAATTTTGAGAGTATTGGATACATTGGTAGTCTTCCATGTCTTCAATTGTTACTTGATAAGACACTTCAAGATGGAGATTTCAAAAAGATGATAAGAGCGGTACACGAGATTGCTTGCGACCACGGTCAAACTAAATTCATCAGTGATATCTATGATCAAATCCCAGATTACAATAGAGTCTATTGGTCAAATATAATTCATTCTGGTATTATCGATACTGCGTATCTTCAATTTGGAATCCATGAATACGATGACCAAGAGATATTGGAACTCATCGAAATTGCAATCAGTATGGGAAAAGTTGAATTCTATCAATTCTTTGTGGAACAACTCCAAGATACCTCGATTTTAAATCAGTTGTCACCAAACAAGAAACCCGAACATCTTTCCCACAACTTATATCCAATTTATATTTATCGATTACTTGAACCAAGAAAAATATAAAAGACAAATTTTGAAGACATATAAGCGCGCAAACAATCAATAAACAATTCATTATATATCATTTTTATTTTATATTCACTTCAATCAATGATTGTTGTGTAGAAATATATGATGGTAAAGTATTAATATAAATAATATAATAGACATACAAATACAAGTATTCAAACAAGTCTTTTAATTATTTTAAATTAATTCTTTTGAGAAAGATGTTAAATTTTTGATAATTTTTTAGTATTAAAATAGCAAAGAAACAAAAATTGGTTTTCATTTTATTTTACAGCTGTTATATAAACAAATATTATAGTTATATATTATTAAAGGTAAAAATAAAAAGATATGTCTAGTACAAACAATAATGTTATTATGTCAGTACTTAAAAATAAGATGTTGCTAAGACATATGTTTTCTTTGATCAGAGAAGAATATGATAATCAATGCCCGGCAGTTGATGATGATTGCTTAACCAATTCTCGACATCTCTACAAGCATTTCGTCAATTCATTAGCAATCATGGATAAAGGATGGTATAGTCTGATGGCTGACAGAATCAAGAAAGGAGATTCATTGTATTTTAGTAGCAGTATAGCTGTTGAACTATGTGGCAGAGTTACGGATGCCGACATCTTTACAACCGTTTACAATGCAAAGCGTTTCTATTTCACAGACCCAGAGTGTCTAAAGACAGCAATCACCAAAGGAAATATCAATGCGGTTCGCATCCTTCTCGATCAACACAAACCAGTCAATCTTTCCAATCACTTCACTTTCGATACACTTATGCTATTTACATTGACTACCTCACAATATCATATAGCTGAATTCCTCATCGATAAGTTTCACACTCATGACCCACAAGCAACTACCCAGAATATACTTGATCATTATATCAAGAGATTTAATATCCTCCACTCTGTGACTTTCTACAATATGTTTGTAAATCTACAAACAGTACCATATCCAGAGAAATTTCTCCAAACATACAAGCCTCATCTCAGAGAAAAATCATCTGTTGGAATGTATCTTTCCGATTTTTTCTTTATACACACCAACACTCCCATTAAACAATGGCTTCTACCACTCTATTCTTATTGCAAAGTCAATGGATTGGTTGAAGATGTTCAACAATTCAAAAGCGAATGTGATAAACTACTTCAACAATCAATCGATAACAGTGTTAGTATCATAAACAGCTTTATCAAATCGAATGGCTATCATTTTCTTTTGGACATTGAAATCAATCCATATATCGAATCATTTCGAGAAACCATACAGTTGGTGATGCTATTCAAACTGATCAATGATGGTGTGTTACCAGATTACTTTAAAAAGAATATGATCCAAAATATATTTAAACGAACGACAACACATCCATTTATTATTCCATTCTTGATGGATACACTGCTTGCCAAAGAAAGAGATAGTACAATTCAATGTCTTTGCAAAGTTGCAGATTCATTCGATTCAGTCATTGTAGCGCAATATTACAAAAGACCAGCAGGTGAAAAGTCATAAAATTTGAAACAACTCTTTGATTCCTATTGGTATAGAGCAATGAAATGTGCGGCATGGAAAGGTGATCTATTTACTCTAAAGAAGTTATTGGATCATCGAAGTTATACAGTTAAGAATTCATGGAGTGAACTCATTGATTTGGCAATCTGTAGAGAGAATCTCAATGTTTTAGAGTTTATAGTTGTTGAGAAAGCAGTTACAATTACCTCTAACAATTGTAAGAAGATTGGATCGATGGGAAGTCTACCATGTCTTCAATTGTTACTTGGTAAGACATTTCAAGCCGGTGATTTCGATAGTCCGATGATAAGAGCGGTACACGAGATGGCTTGTACCTACGGTCAAACTAAATTCATCAGTGACATGTATAATCAATATTCTGAATATAATAGAAATTACTGGTCAAATATAATTCATTCTGGTATTATCAGTACTGCATATCTTCAATTTGGAATCAATGATTACAATGACCAAGAGATATTGGAACTCATCGAAATTGCAATCAACAGTGGAAAAGTTGAATTTTATCAATTCTTTGTGGAACAACTCCAAGATTCCTCGATTTTAAATCAGTTGTCACCAAACAAGAAACCAAACAAAGTTTCCAACGGTCTATATCCAATATATTTTCATCGATTACTTGAACCAAGAAAAAGACAAAAGACAAACCTTTGAAGAGAATGAAACAAACAAACTTTAATTGTGTAAAATAAAATTGATTGATTGATTGATTGATCATTTATTTATGTTTATTTATTTTTTATGATCAATAGTAAGTCTGTAAATATGTTGATCAGGAAGGTGTTGAAGTTTAGCAGTTATAGAGGTTTCATTATGAACACGACCAGTGTCATCTTGAACTTGCAGGTAAAGAAGGGGAACCACTTTATCTAGCCAAACGCTACTGTCAGAGTGTTCAAATGTAGGAGTTGGGAATGTATAAATATCAATGGGTGGGTATCTCTCTAACGTTTCAAAACAAGCAGAGCCTTTAATACCGAGTGGTCGATAGCCACCATCACTTGGTACCAAGAACAAATGATAAACTTTATAGCATCTATTCATAGTTTTTTAGTAAAATAAGTTTTATATGTTTCTAAATATTTATTCTTACTAAAATGAGAAAACAAAAAAAATAAATAAAATAGAAAAACAAAAAAAAAAGATATTTAAAAACAAATAAGATAGTATTAATTTTTTTCCAATAAATTTGTGCGCACTAAAATGAATGATTCACCAAGCAAGTAAGTGAGTGAGGATAGAAGGTTATAATTAATTAATTTCATTTAAACATCAATAACCAATCAACAAGAAAGAATAATCTATAATAATAAAATACGTAGACAATAAATATCTGTAGAAGTTACACATTTAAGAATGAATTAATTAATTGTAGATGTTCTTTACACTTTTGTTGAAAGTTGTCATTAAATTTTTACTTTTGTTATTTCAAACATACAATCTGTAGAGTTAAAAGATTCATACATCATAGTTTGTTTGTTTGTTTTTTTAACTCTTTATAACGAAAAGTAATGAACTGCACGCAGTGATGTTATTGATTTTACATTTTCTTTATTACCGTTGTCTGACGAAACAATGAATGTAAACAAGTGTTCTAAATGATTCTATCTTACTTACATATAAGTTTTTAGTTTGAGCTCTAGTAATCTCACTCTAGGTTCAAAGGTTGGCATCGCTTTCATCAAAGTTATACAATATCATGAAATTAGAAATACGTAGATCAGTCAATGATATATCATTACATTAGCTGATCTATTTCATAAAATAACTATAATGTAGGTTTATAGTTAATTATCTGTGATTAAATCAAATAATATTGTTGATTTTTTTTTTTAGATTTTGAAAATTTGAATTTTTATTTAATCACGAGAACGGAGATATGTTCACATGATAAAGATGAAGTAAAGTTATTTATTTGTGTTGTTATATTAAAGTTCAAATAAAAATGACAGATTGTATGGTAGAGATATCGAAACTATCACATATTTTAATAAGAAAAATCATTAGTTTTATAGATTCGAATTTCGATCGAATTGCGTTTGTTCTAACATGTAAGACACTGTTCAATTGCCGTGATTCGATATTGCTATTCGCTCAGGTGAATCCTGTGCATTACAGAAAGTTGGAGGGTTTAGATCGATGGCTGACGATGCGTTCCTTTCGACAATGCTATCTCAATTCATTCAGTAGGATGGTTGCCTGTGAAGCATCCGATGATATACTCGAGTCGGACGATTATACAAAGCTGGGTGTCGACATAACACATTTCACCTATGACATGGAGGATGTCCTGGAGCGACGATTCATACCGAGTACGGCGACCACCGTTATTCTACCGTCGTGGTATCACTCGGTTCCGATTCCACCGGGAATCTTTAGCGACGCGGTCACTGAGCTTCAGCTATGCGACGACTATTCATTTCCACTCGAGAGCGACACACTCCCGCACAGACTGAAAACATTCAAGAAAATGTTGGTACATCCTCTGCAACCACATTGTATTCCTGACACGGTTACAGAGTTGACATTCAGCTCGGAAACCGCCACTCCCATCGATCTATCGTTGCTGCCCGCTCAGTTGAATTCTCTGATTCTCTATTGTGCCAGTCCATTTAGCGAGCATATGAAACTTCCGAACAGTTTAACTTCGCTTTCACTCATGGGAATGTACAGACAGCAGCTCCAACCTGGATTCCTACCGGCGTCACTCCGACATCTTTGGATTGGAGCGACTTTTACCCATGAGCTACTGGAAGGTGCACTTCCTGAGAATCTCAAGTCACTCGAGCTACATGGATTCCATATTCCTCAGAACGAGCGGGTATTGCCGCCAAACCTGGAACGACTCACATTCTTACAACCCACAAAATTCAACCCATTCCAAAGGCTTGATAAACTTCGATCACTTTCACTCTCTGTTAGTAGTATCGTACAGATGGCAGCTTTTATTCCGTCGACTGTTACACACCTCCGTATCATAGGATACAGTAGTAAAGCTAGCAGTCAGATAGCTCAACAACAAATTTCACTTCCACCGACGATCACCAATCTCTTTGTTGATAGCTGGTCAGAGTCATTAACCATGGAGTTTCTTCCGTGCTATTTGCAAACGTTGGAACTGGGCTATCATTTCAATCAACCTATCGCAGCTGGTTTGCTTCCCTCGACGCTAAAGCACATCAAATTCGGCAATAATTTCAATCAGCCATTGGATCATCTTCCAAAATCATTACTTTCCATTACACTAGGCTCTAATTTCAATCAACCGCTACACAATCTCAAGATAAGGCAGCTGTCTTTCGAACACTATACAAATAGGTTCATCAGCGACAACCTCTGTACTTTCCTAGAGAACAATCCCGACTGCTTGGTCACGTTGGGATCCAACGACTATCCACCCACCGTCACAATACGACCTCTCAATCAACAATATTCACTGGTATTAACTGACGACATCCAAGGTGGTTACATCCTCAATGAAAATATATTCCTTCTACTTAATAATCTTATTAAATCTTCATACTTTGGAATATAAATTTAATGATTGATTTGTTCCGTTTGTTATAACTAATCATCATCTTCATATTTTCTCACAAACTAGTTGATTTCTTTTGTTATTGCTGAAGTTGTCGTCAAACAACAAACATTATCAAAGTATTATTTTCTCACTTTCTCATAAAGATTATTAATTAGGCTATGAATTGAAGATAATGATTGATATTTCACCCAACAATCACACATCCATAATCCACAATTAGTTGATAGTACACTGCCCAGATTAATATTAAAAGACGTAAAGTTTTTTGTTTAATCTTGAGATTGTTAGCTGGATGTATATTATACAGTGATGAAAGATACTCTAAAAAGGTCCAAATTACAATCTCCAAATTAAATTGGATAAGGACTTTATAAATAGTGTTCACAACACTTCAACTCTTATCAATATAATTTCCATTATTGTCAATGATCATCAACCTGATTTTACAAACTACTATTAATAGTTTGTGTTTTTCTTTGTTTTTTTTTTTAAATCGGGTCTTTTTTATTGTTAAAATCAGTTGTTTTGTGTGTTGTTGGGCGAGTGAGTGTGTGAATGTGTGATCAAATAAAACCATCTGTAAGTTTAAGTTTTAATTTTTAGATCCCCACAAACCATACCAACACATAAACTAATGTAAAGAATCAAAGAATGCAAATAAAATAAATCAAATTAACAAAACAAAACAACATGATGTTTGAAAAAACTAATTCCAATCTAATGTTACGTTCGCACTTTACTAACACCACCTGCTGATGCCTGCTCTTTGTCATTTACCTTTTGAAACAAACAAATGGGCAACAACCAAAAAAAACTTCTAAAGGTATAATAGTTATTAATTAAGCAGTTAACTCTGTTAGTTAGGCTTTTTGTTGATATCATCTTTTTTCTTTAGATTGCTGATAAGTTTAATATTAAAAAATACCTTTTTAAAACTTCATTTACTTTTCGAAAGAGAAGAAACAAACAATCAAACAATCAATCATTAGTTAGTTAGTTAGTTTATTTAAAAGTCAATTCATATAAACCCACATATAAATAAAATAAAATCATAAAAAATCTATATTTATAAAAATATCTATATTCATAATACATACATAACAAAAAATTTTAATACTTAACCATACATGTAAGTTTATTTAATATTTTATTGCATTTAATTAAAAATCCTGCACTTCATGATAATAATAAAATCTGATTTTTAAAAATCATTAGTTGAGTTTTTGAATTGATTATGTTTATTATTAAACACACACTCATACACACACAAATCAAATCATAAATCATAAATATTAGTTATGTGCTATTATATATCAAATAATCATACTATGTGGGGGTGGCGTTTAAGTTGATTTATTCATTGAATGCAGTAGTAGTGGTAGTAGTGGTAGTGGTAGTTGAAGTTGTGTTGTGTTGATTTATTAATCAATTTGATATCAATGTAGAAATATGATGATTAATGAACATAATATATGTATATAAATAGTATAATGTACACTAATATTACTTATATGTAATTGAACAGACATTACATGATCATCACAATCATCATTAAATAAAATAACAAAATCATAACAACAACTATAATAACTTCCAATAAGATATAAATAATTAAAGGTGAGTTGGTTCTATTTTTAAAAAATATATGAGAATTTCCAATTTCTCATATATTCATAGCTTAGCTAGTACAATTATTTTGATATTATAATAGAATACAGTAGCTGTGTGGTGTATAATTAAAGAAGTAGTAGATTAAAGATCAAAGATATGACGGTGTGTTTGCTTTGTTTGTTTGTTTGTTAGTTTGATTGCTATTGTTATTGTTATTGATCCTTTATTTTTAAACCCCTCTAGCTATTCTAATTGACACAACACATTGCATTGCTATCAACTTCAAAACACTATAACAACTTACTTTATTTCCTTTTAAATTTAATACCCAACGATCAAATAAGGTTATGGTATAAATTTGTCAAATCAATTAGGGTTTTAATTTTAAATACTATATCCACTTCAAGTGAAAAAGATAGACATATTGCGATACACCACATTATCATATAATCATATATACCAAACAACAAAGAATAAAAATAAACCAACAATACTAGAAAAGAAAAGAATAGAAAAGAAAAAAAGATAACTAAAAAAGATCAAAGTAATATCATATTTGTTTTTTTTTCATTCTATACCATAATAATAAATATTTCAATAAAATCTGTACAAGAAAGAACGTGATCACTACCTTTTCAATTTAAATATGCCCCGCTAAAATCGGAAGTAACATTTTTTTTTTTTCCAACCAACAAAACATTCAACACCACCTCCGAACAAGGTAAATTTATGTTCTTTAATTAAATCATTAACACTCCAATATTGATATAGTAGTACACCAACCACCATTTGAACATAGTACTCGTTTCAATCAGAAAGGAGTACTTTACAAAATTACTCTGCCATCAAAATAAAGATTTTCTATTTCCATTTTGTTTGTTTTTATTTTATTTTTTAAATATTGGAGAAACTAAAGATAATCTTGAACACCTTCAATTCAATATCCAATCATCGTTCAGATGTTTTAAACATAATTTATAACTTTTGAAAAGAATAAAATATTTATAAATATAATTTTCTTTGATTATAATGGTCATTAATAGAATAGGTTAGAAATAGCTAGAGACCATCAAACAATAATAAAATCAAACTTATATATAAGCCAAATCAATAGGTTCTACCTCAAATTTTTAGATTCCAACACAATAATTGTAACAATAATTAACAGATTCGAAATCTTTGTAAGATATTCAAAGTAACAGAGTGTTTTATTTTTATCAAGCAGGTAGGAAAATTATAATAATCATAACATTTAAAATGATTCATTCAAATCTTAAAATCACAAAGAGATATTTGTTTTGTTGGGTTTATTATAAAGAGATAAAAAGTTAAACTTTTGTTGTTCAACTTTTATCCAATCTTTAAATTCTTTTTAATCACAAATAGATATATTTGATCATTCGATATTTAAATGATCAAACCAAACCAAACTAAACCAAACAAAACAAAACCAAATTTAAACAAGGCTACACCATTCCAATCGGAATGTATGGTTTGGCTAATATTAGATAGAGAAATATGTGTGTGTTTGTTTGTGTGTTTTAAAACCTTTAAAAGCCCAACTTGATGCTCATATATTAAAAAAAAGAGAAAACAAAAAAAAATAAAAATGTTACCCTCTGATTAATCCAATTCAACATTGATTGGATCATGATTGTTTTTATTGTTTTGTTTGTGTGTATGTTTCGCTCACTTAAAATAGATTTGCTCTCAAGTGGCATATTAAAAACTATTTATTACATTAAAAAACCACAACACACACAGCCCTCAAAAAATGTAGTAGTGGTTAAGCACAATATATCTCACCACAATACCACACATCCTGATGAAAACAAAAAAACACACACATCCACTCTCATCATCCAACAATCAAAAAAAAAAAACAAAAATAAATACATATTTCCATTTAATCTTAATCAATCAAACCAAAATAAAAACAACAGGAAAAAATAAAATAAAATAAAAACAACCTAAAAAGAAACTTAAGTTTAAAAATAATAATAACAACAACAATAATAATAATCATATTAATAATTATAATAGTTAACTGATTGTTTGTTTTTGATTGATTTATTGATTGATTGATTTGTTTGATTGAATCAATCATCATCAACAACAACATCATTAGAAAAAATAAAATTAAAACACAGATACACAAAGAGTTATATTTATATATCTATCAATAACCATACTATTATATTACCAAACAAACAACAGACACAGTCACACACATCTATACTTATATTTGTACGAATTATACAGTAAGCATTTCCTAATACCATAAAAAATAAAAATAACTATTGTTGATTGACAACATCCATCTCAAGGTTGAAATACCTCTTTAACCAATATCACCATCACCATCACCATCATCACCGTAACCTTCCCCATACAAAAACAAACATACAATAATATTAATAACTGACTGACTGCTTGATTGATTGCACTGCTTTATAACCATAAATATAATATTTATATTTCAAAAAATCTAAATAATTCCAAAATTACCAGCACCCTTTATTATTTATTTAACAATTAATACCACAACCTACTACTTTTACTCAATTTAACCAAAAACAACAAAAATAACAACGATTGTACCAAAATCCAAATTTAAATGGCAATTAATTAAAAAAATCAACAACAGACCAGAAATCAACAAACACAATTACAACAAAAAAAAAAAAAAAAGGAATCGTGAGAAAAGCAGTGGTTGATTTGACGTTAAATTGTTATTGTAAATAGAGCAACAACCATCATCATCATCATCATTAATTAATAATATATTAATATTTATATATAAATTTAATTTGATTAATATATAATCATTATTTTTATTTAATTACACAGAATTATCAAGTAACAAAGATAAAAAGTGTAATATTAAAATTTTGTTGGATTTTGCTGGAAAAAAACAAAAATTAAAAAAAAGTAAACAGGAAACAGAGTTTATTATATAATTATAACAATAATAGCAAGAACAATTGAAAAAGATAATAGCAGTTGCAATAGCAGTTAAAACAAATTTATTTTATTTATTTATTTTTGTAAAATATTATTGTTTTGTTTTGATTTTGTTTTGATTTAAATTTATATTGTAATAATAGTAATAATTATTTTGTACCAATTCAATTTCAAAGATATATAGATTAGCGAGTCTCTTAACAAATTTATTTATATATTTATTTATTAATTTATTTATTTTCATTCTATTTAATTTATTTATGGACCATTATAGGAGTATCATCAACATCAAGTTTCCAAATTAATATCCTCATTTTTAGCAGTAGCATTATTCATCATCGATTCAATCAATGACTAAATAATTATCTATCCATCAACTATCTATATATTTATATATTTTATATAGCAATTGTATTTATATACATAATCCAATCCAATCCAATATATATCCAACTCTTTATATTCATAATTTCAAGCCAACCGCAACAATATCCACAAAAAACCTAAAAAAACAAAACTTGTATATCTTTATTTATTTTATTCAATTCTTTTATTATTATTTATAACTACATATATCCAATTTACATAAATAAACACACTCATATATATATATAACAAATTAGTACCATAAAGAATGGATCCAGAACAAACAACATCAAATTCAACAAATCCAGAAGATTTGAATGAAAATCATGAAAATTCCGAAACAATAATATTTCCAAGTTGCGATATAGTGCTAAATGAAGAGCCAACAACAGAAGATGATAATGATAATAATAATAATAATATAGATGAAAATGGTAATAATATGGCACCAATTCCATATATTCCACCGATTATTATTGCCGACAATAATAGTGATAACGACTCTGGCGATGACTCGATTCATCCGCTTGGCACAAACAACAGTGGTGGCGACTCTACACCTCCACAGCGTCTGCAGACATCACATAGCTTCCTCTCCATTCGACGATCGTGGATGGGTAAATTCATTAGTCGTCGTAAGCTAAAACATTCAATCAGTACAGGTAGTTTGAATCATCGAAACAATCAATCAGATCTAGTTCCATCGCCAACATGTGAATCTTTTTCAACTCCAACTTCACCTCGAATCAATGGACATCAACATATTAATAATAATAATAACAATAATAATAATAATAATAACAATAACAATAACAATAGTAATAATAGTAGTAGTACAACTACTACCAATAGTAGTAATAATAATAGTCCATCCATTAGTAATAATAATAATTCTAAACCACGCCAGAAATCAATCAAAGGAATATTCTCATTTTTTAGTAGTAGTAGCAACAACAATGGTGGAAATAATAGTAATGGTGATAAACCAAGTAATAATTCATTGAAACGTTCAAAAATACCTAATAGTCTTAGTTGTAGTAATTTACCAAATTCAAGTTTTATGGATGAATATAAAAAACAACAACAAATTCAACAACAACAGGCTCAACAACAACAAAAAATAAAACAAACAACACCACCAAGTCCATCACAAATACATCAACAACAATCAATGACTACATCAGTATCGGCAAATAATATTGTTGGAAGTGGCGGTGGTGATATGGAACAACAGATCATCCCAGTGGTTGAGTTGTTGAGTGAGAAAAGCTTGGTTAGACCAAACACCGATTCCACTTGTCAACAGCAACTACATCAACTGGCACCACTTCGTCCATCTCTAGTGAGATCACACACTGAAGTTTCACCGATTCGCCCGTCGAATCTATCGAATCCACCGAGTCCTCTGACTTCACCACCCTCCATCTCTAGCAACAGCAGTAGCAGTGGAAGCAGCAGTGGTGACGAACGTTCACCTTCGCCAACCACCATTAGTATCAACGATGGTACAACCAGTCCACTCCAACCGAATGCAGCCAACAGCACTTCATCCACTGGCGGCTCTTCTTCGACGGCTGGCAACAGTGTCAGAACTTGGTCGAGGTCGAAAATCAAAGGATTACTTCACACACGAACATCTGCTCCACAGCTAGGATCGAAACAGCTGCCGCTGGACGGTGCAATTCCACTTCCGAAAATTGGAACTCATCATTGGTGGGGATCGTCCAATCCGATTCCACCGGAGAACAACAATCTGCAGATGCACCTCCAGGCACTACCGAAACTGGCGTCGACAGCTCCAACCTCATCGAATGCACTCAGTCAGAATAGATCGCATTCGGAAACACACATTCAAAGACAAACAACGAAATGGGTGATGGCTGCACCTTCTTCACCACCTCCATTCCACCATGGTAGCGCTCCGATTGGTCGAACCAACAATTCACCTTCGGATCTCTCTCCAGACTTTTGTCTTTCCCCGATCAGTTCTGTCATTCGAGTGTATTATGTTCCGCTATTTGACGACTCCTCACCGATTCCATTCTCTGATGTTCCAGATTCTTTGACTCTGAACAACCATAATAATAATCATACTCACCACAATCATTCCAATCTCAATACCAGTGTAAACAACACTACAACTACAACCACTACCAACAACGGCAGCAATTCTTCCAACCAAAAACAACAAATTCCAACTCAATATTGGACACAAACAGTCACCAATACAACTGTTGTTAGGGAGATCATTGACCAGATATCTGGAAAGATCGATAAACCTTCAGAGTTATTGAAACTGTGTTGCTCGATGAATACTTTGGACTTTTTGGATGAAGATAAACTGTTGACCACCACGAGAATGAAGAAATTCTTTTTGATGGAAGTTCCACAGGAGTTGATCATCCACGAATCCGAAGTAAATCCACCATTGAATCAGATACTTGGATTCACTACTTATAATAGTATTACGGGTAGTGGTGGTGTTGGTGGTCACAGTGGATCCATCCACTCAATGAATGGAATGCCTCATCACGATGCACTCTCCACTCAGTCCTGTACCAACTTGTTGGCGATCAGCAAGAGTTGGTCACCGTCCTACTATTGCAAATTCCTTTCCTCGTCGACCGGACGTGTTGCTCCACTCGGAGGTTTGCGAGCCAGTGGTTTGGGAGCGAGTCCAGATTCACTGAACGAAGATTTCCTCATGGAACTCGGTGAGGGACGATCGATGTCATCGAGCTACACCGCCGCTCTCAACAACAGTAAATCTACCAATTCACTTGCCAGTATTATCATTGCAATCTCACCGGTTCTCAAAGAGAAAATCAAGATTCTCGACAACTATTTCCACCACTACTACAGGGAGTTGGACAACTATCTCGCACAGAGAAAACGACGTATGGAGAATCTCATTCAAGCTCTCAATGAATCCGGTATCAAGGAGAACAGCATTGCTTGGCAGCGTTGCATGAGAGAATACATGGACAAAGAGAGTACCTATCTCCGACAGAAACGTGCACACATTGGACCATCGGATTTCCGCAAGCTCTCAATCATAGGAAAAGGTGGATTCGGTATGGTTTATCTGGCAATCAAGAAGGATACCAATGAAATTGTAACACTAAAAGTCATTCGAAAGACAGCGTATCATCGTGCCAATCAAATGACAGCGGTCTCCAAAGAGAAGGCGGTAATGATGATTCCCAATACCACGAAAGACAATTCAAGTCAGTGGATCACTAGATTACTCTATAGTTTCCAAGATGCCAACTATCTGTATTTGGGTATGGAGTATCATTGTGGTGGTGATTTCAAATCACTGGTATTCAACTTGGTTCGTCTATCCGATGACATGGCATCCTTTTACTTTGCAGAGATGTTACTGGCCATCGAGTCACTGCACAAACTCGGTTACATTCATCGTGATATTAAACCAAGTAACTTTGTCATTGACAAATCTGGACATATTAAACTTATTGATTTTGGACTATCAAAAGATGGATTCATTTCAAGAAATTCTAAATATCATAATACATGGAAGAATTTAATGAATAATGTAAGTGTTAATAGTTATTCTTTTGTGAAGAATGTTAAAGTTAAACAATTAATATTAACTTTAATTTATTATTTTTTAAACTATTTTCTAGAAAGATAATGTAACAAAATTACCAAGATTTAATGATGGTAGAAGATATATAAAGAAAGTTGTATGTATAATAATAATAACTATAATTTGTTATAATTTAAATTCTAAATAATTTACCTTTTTTTTTTTTTATAGACATATTCAAAAGTTGGATCACCAGAATATATGGCACCTGAAATGTTAACTGGAAAAGGATATGATTTGACTTATGATTATTGGTCGTTGGGTGTTGTGTTGTTTGAGATGTTGTTTGGTGATACTCCATTCTCTGGAGAGACAGCGGAAGATGTTTTCAAGAGTATCATCGATTGGAAGAATGTTTTGAATTGGGACTACCTTGGAGAGTACTTCTCTGAGCACGCAAAAGATCTACTTCAGAAACTGCTTTGTGAACCAGAGCGAAGAATGACTGCCGAAGACTTGAAGTCACATCCTTATTTCTCTGGCATCGATTGGGACAACATTAAGAATATCACACCGCCATTCGTTCCACAGGTTCAATCGGATATCGACAGTAGCTACTTCCTCGATGCCAAGGACTTGGATGATGACGATGTCGACGGTGGTGACTACGACGAGGTGGTGGAAGCAGCAACCAACGCAGCGGATGGCGTAGTACACGATCCAAACAACCCGGAAGCACTCCACGGAATCAGTGCTCTGGCAGCAGAGATTGTCAAAGACGACGAACAAATGGCTGCCAGCATGTTGGCCAACGCCAACAACAATAACGCCAACGGTGGTGGTGTTGGCAACGGCAACGCCAATGGAGTTGCTGGTGGAAGTGGTTTTATTGGTACCGGTGGAAGTGGTTATCAGAATATGATTGGTGGCGAGGATTCCTACAGAGCTATGCCATTCGGTGGATTCAACTTCCAGCGATTCCCATCGATTGTAGAGGGTGCCAGAGTGAAAGGTCTCATCAAGTCGTTCTACGTCGAAGAGAAATGTGTCTCTAGAGCGACATCCAACTCTTCGCTGAGCTCGCCATCCGGTGGATCATGCACCAACTCGCCAATCATACAATCTGCAAACTCTAGTAAACCTAATCCATCAATGAGTAGCAGCGGTAGCTCAATACCAATTGTATCATCAAATATATCAAATACAAATAATAATAACAATAGTAACAACAACAATAATAATAATAATACAAGTCCAGTTACATCACCATCACCAACAAGTCCAAACGTAGCAGGATATACATCAAAGACACCACTACTTAGAGTAGCCAGTAAAACAAAGAATAAATAAAATGTAGTATAATAACATCGTCGTCGTCAACATCACAGATGATAATCATTGTTTGCAAACCAACCCTAAATACAATATCAATAACAATAACAATAAAATACTTACTACTACTACTTTTTTTTGATTTTAAAATTTTAATCTATATCTATTTGTTCTTCGTGTCTCTCTAACTTTGAAAATAAGATTATCTTTGTTTTGTTTTTGTTTTTTTTTGTTTTTATTTTTATTTTTTATTTTATTTATTTTTATTTAAAAAGCCTATGTAATAATGAATGATTATTAATAAATAGTAAAATGATTAGTAAATGATATATAATTAATAATAATTGAATTATAAATTTAACATACAACAGCTGGTATCTTTTCAGCACATTCTTGAAGCAAACTCTTGTGTTCAGATCCATCTTCCAAATCGACTAAAGTGATACTGGTTGGTCTCTTGGTGGCAGAGGCAGCACCCAAAGCCTCCTTTGATGGTACATAGATATATTTAATATGTTTCTCTTCCAACATCACTGGAATATGTGAAATCACATCAATTGGTGAAACATCTCCAGCAATAACGCAAATCCTAATTATTTAATAATAATAATACAATATGTTAATATAACACGTGATTACCTAACTATTATTATTATTATTCAATATCAATGATCAACTTACTTTAATTTATTGGCTTTGGCTTCTTTGGCAGCCTTTCTAACACATTTTACAACTTCTTTGACACCTCTACGTACTTTCTTATCCTTTGAGGCCTTCTTTACGAGCTTCAATACTTTATCTGTGAGTTTAGTATCGGCCATTGGCGAGGCAATTGGTGATACGTAAAACTTTGGGGTGCTTTCTGATTCCGATTCTGATGATGATGACATCTTTTCTTTATCTACTTTTCTTTATATAAATAAGATTTAAAATATAAATATAAATAATAATTTAATAAAAATCAAAAATAAAAAAAAAAAGATAAAAAACGATTATTTCGTTTTGTCAAAAAATGAAAAAAACTTTTTTAACAAAAAAATAAAAAAATTAAAAAAAAAATTAGCAAAAAAAAAAAAATACAAATCATAAAAAATAATAATAGATATATTTTTTCCATGTTTGATAAAGTCATTTAACATAATTAATACCAGTAACACAAATTTAGAAAATATCAAATCAATTTGATTTTGCTAGTTTACAACTAGTAAAAAAAATAATGGATTACACAGAAGGATTTAATTAGGTTTAATCTGTCAGATTACTCCAGATTTTCGAAATTCCCAAAAGATTTGGACAAGACCAATAAAAAAAGAATAGATAGAGAAACACAGCAATAAATACACCAGTTAATAAAGAGTTAATAAAACTATTATTACTTCTGGTCTAATATAATCTGATAAATAAATACCAACTAAAACAAATAATAATGAATATATTTAGCTATAACGCAATAAGAAATCAACAGTTGGTAGTCTATCATTCTATTCAGCACGATCAACACCCAACCAAATAAAAATATGGATAGATTTGGAAGCAAAAAGAGTAGTGAAAGCGTGCAATCACTGCTAATGTGAATCTTCCCAAGTATATACCAGATGGAATGTGCAATCAACGACAGGCAAAGAGTAACAATCTATATATATGAGAAGATTCTAAATGTTTTTCCTGAAAAACCAAATATACTATCATTTGCATTGTTACTCTTTGCCTTCTGTAGACTACACACTCTACCTAGTAAATATTTATTGATAGGTGATCACAATCCAGAGAGTGTGCTATGTCTCGAGATTCTTAAAATAAAATAAAATAAAATAAATATTGTTTTTCCAAATCACTCCTTTTCATTTAAAGAATAAATAAATATTTATTATACACATTAGGTCTCAGTAACACAACACCAACATTGATATCAGGCATGAAGAAGTGGTGGTTCTTAACTGGTTCACTAATGTAGATTCAATCAAAGTGCTCCGTCGTTCAACTATAGATAAAGCTCAGGGAACTGATCAGTTCCTAAGTCACATCATGCTACTCTGTCTAAGTGACCTGCCTCGAGATCTATCCTCTGGATTAAATTACTTTCATTGATTGACCTCCTGTATCGGAACTGTGTGCATTACGCATCGTATCGTATGGATTATCTCATTTTTCATCTTTGTAAATTATTAGAATCAAATATAATTGTGATTATCAAAGCATTAATGACAGTGACGATAGATAAGAATAATTTAATTGTTTTTTTTTTTTTTTTTTTTTAAACCACTCTTTTTTTGATCTTCATCAGTTAAATTGATGATCATGGGTTAGATAAAAATTATTCTTTGATTATGAAATTTCCCAAAAAATAATAATAATTGTTATATTATAATGAAAACATTTAATATTTATAATGTATTCATTATTGTTTTAGTATTTATTTTGTTAATAATAGGTGGTGGTAGCGATGATTATAATGGATTGGTAGTAGGAGATATAGTTCAACAGCAAACTGAATATCCACACCCACCGACCTATGGAATGCAACAACCGATGGCACCACAGACGACTTTCACAAACAGAATCAGTAGAGATTGTTCGTCGGAACTATCTAATAAGGTGAGAGCTATTCTAGATAACATATTCTATCCGGTGGTAGTCGATCACAAGTACCAACTACCGGTGAACTGCCAGTTGAATCCATCACTAGACATGCTCGCATACTTGGAGACTCAAAAGATCAACCTCTACAGCATCTGGAAGTGTCGTAACTGTTCAAAGCAATTCAACACCGAAGAATTCTTGGATCTACATCTAAAAAACAATCATGCAAGTCTTATACCATCTGTAGGTAGCTATAGTTATATTTATATATAAGCAAAACTAGAATCAAATCAAATCAAATCAAACTAATAATGAATGAATGAATGAATATCTAGAATGCAACAGTATGTCTAAGTGATTTCTGTGATATGTTGAATTGTAAAGACGATCCAGTCATTGCGTGTGATAATAAGAGGATGGATAAACTCAAACATCATTGTCAGAGTATCATGTATAATTGCTTCCCACTGAATCAGGAACAAAGTAGAATGTTAAACTCTCACTTTACCAAGAATATATGTGATCATCTGACGTGTGATGGTTATAAAAGACACATACCAAAACAAAGTGACAGTGTAAGTAAAGTTAATAGTTAATATTTATCTAATTAATCTAATTAAAAAAACAATAGAATCAATCAAATAGCGGAAGATCATGGAGTTTAATGAAATATATAGCAGCGTTAATAACCATTATAATAATTGTTTTATTCTATTTAATTGTTTGTTTCTATAGGAAGTAAGTTAAAATAGTTATACAACTTTTTGATACCTACATATTAATAGCTCATTTACTAACAATAATAATCATAATAATACAATGTAGAGAAACAATCTTACAAAAAGATTTAAGAAGATTATCAAATAAAAGACATCGTGATCTTTTAAAACAGTTTGATTCTAAAAATCATTGAAACAACATATATGTCTTTTTAAAAAGAAGAATAACAATAAATATAATAATAACTGTAAATAATAAAAACTATATATTTTAATTATTATTTAGATTTCTTTGTTCCAAGTGAATACCATATGGTTTTGGATGAATGGTTGTACCATATACTTCGGTATCATCTGCAGGTGATCCAGTTGAAGATGTTAATTTAAAGTTTAAAATAATATTGGAAATTGCAATATAAATCTCATCGATTGCCAAACTATAAAGTTATATTAATAAAAATAAAAATGATAATTAATTAATATAAACTAATTTTATCTTAATTAAAATTAAATGTTAATATTATAATACATACTTGGATGCAACACAATTTCTTGGACCAGTACCAAATGGAATCCAAATATCATGATAGTTTGTTGTGGATTCTTCGGTCATAAATCTATCTGGATTGAATTCCTCTGGATTTGGCCAATACTTTGGATTATGATGAACAGAGAATATATTCATTAATATTTGTGTCTTTTGATATTTAAATTAATTATTACTGAAGTTAGAATTATTTTCTCTAATAAAATTAATGTTAAAGGTTTACTTACACGTTTAGGTATGAAATATCCACATATTTCCGTATCTTCATAGCATGTTCTAGATAAACCTAAAGGTGTAATTGGTCTAATACGAAGTACTTCTTTTAATACAGCCATTGTATATGGTGTGTTTGGTTTGTGCATCAAATTGATTTTGTTGGTATTTAATTTTTTCAATTCATTGGCAATCTTTTCTTGAACGTCTGGGTAGTTAATCATATACAAACCAAACCATATCATAATAGAAGCACTAGTATCACTACCAGCCAACAATAAATCAAGTGCGACTCTAATAGTTTTATCTACTTCTTCTGGATTCTCTACTATTAAAATATCAAATAGATCACGAGGACTGTATTTTTATTTATAAAAGTTAAAACACAAAATAAGTATAAAATTCTTTAGTTGGGTGGAGAATAACTTACTTTTCAGGATCGAAATCAACTATATGTTCATTATAAATATCTCTAATATAAGACATGCATTTGTCCAATTGTAAAAGAATTGTATTTCGCTTTCTTAGTATCAAAGGTTTCATTATTTTAACATAGTTCTCAATAGTGCTTTGTGAACTCATTCTCAACATGTTATTGAAAGTCAAAATGATCTGATTTATAATTCCATCATTATTATCTTCCAAAGATTTCGAGAATATTATTGCTAAAACAACATTCATTGTGTATTTCTTAAACATTTTCTCAGGATAAAACTAAATAAAGTATATTTAGATGATTAGATTTTAATAAAATTAGTTTAGATTAATACATTTAATAATATTCATATCATATTTTATATTGATAGAGAATAATAATTACAATTAGTTTTGATTTTTGAAAATCCTTCATTGATTCTATCAAATGGGCAGTGTGATCCTCCATCTTGTTATTCATCGATCTGATCTTTGACTTGGTGAATGCAGACGACACAATAGCTCTTAAAGGTTTCCACTTATGGAAATCGCTTGATAACAAATTGTTATAGTTTCCAGTAATCAATCTAGACGACTCATGTTTGTATCTATTACTAAAAAATTGAAATTTTTTTACCCATATTTCCCTTTAAAATATTAAAAAAATTTTACATTGAATTAAATTTACTAATTAAATTTACTAATTAAATTTTATCATTTACTTACTTTATAATAACAGGATCACTAACAACGATTGTATAACGATCACCTAACCAAAGACTTAACATCTTACCGTCACCACTTTCACTCATTACAGCATCATTGTAAGCACGATATGGGATTTTGGTAATTTTATGAATCGATCCTATGAAAGGCCATTCTATCTTAGAGAATCTTTTTGGATCTTTTTTGGAGAATCTCTTGTTTTTATCAACCTTTATATAATTTCAAAGTTAGATTACTTCAACCAAAACAATATTTTTATTTATTTTTTTATTGGTCTTTCTCCATATTTACAAATGATTTTAAAACAAAAAGAACTAAAAGAAGTAGAATAAAAAATATTATGTTCATTCTATTAAACTAATAAATATATTAACTTCAAAACTAAAACTTATTATACTTTTCGAATAGATTAGAAATACTTTTGGCTCACTTTGTTTGAAAGAATTAATTAATTTATTGTTAAAATAAAAAAGAATTTTATTCTTTATTTTTTAATTAATTCACTAGTGAAATATTAATGTCATATGGGTCACACCCACTCTTCTCTTCAAATCAATTTTTATTTGGTTAATTTAATTATTATTTTAAAATTATGATATTACAATAAAACAAAAATATTATAAATCTAAAAGAAAAACATGATCACGTTGGAAATAAATTTTCACTTAATAGAAACAAAGAATTAAAAAAAATAACTTGGTAATAAAATGTAGAGAACAAACTTACAAAAGATAATTTATGTCTTTTTTATAATTATGTAATAAAAAGAAGAATAACAATACTATATATTTTTTAATTATTATTTAGATTTCTTTGCTCCAAGTGAATACCATATGGTTTTGGATGAATGGTTGTACCATATACTTCGGTATCATCTGCAGGTGATCCAGTTGAAGATGTTAATTTAAAGTTTAAAATAATATTGGAAATTGCAATATAAATCTCATCGATTGCCAAACTATAAAGATAATTTAAAATAAAAATGATAATTAATTAATATAAACTAATTTTATTTTAAATGTTATTATTATAATACATACTTGGATGCAACACAATTTCTTGGACCAGTACCAAATGGAATCCAAATATCATGATAGTTTGTTGTGGATTCTTCGGTCATAAATCTATCTGGATTGAATTCCTCTGGATTTGGCCAATACTTTGGATTATGATGAACAGAGAATATATTCATTAATATTTGTGTCTTTTGATAATTAAATGATAATTGGGTTAGAATTATTTTATCTAATAAAATTAATGTTAAAGGTTTACTTACACGTTTAGGTATGAAATATCCACATATTTCCATATCTTCTTCGTTTGATCTAGTTAAACCCAGCGGTGCAATAGGTCTGATACGAAGTACTTCTTTTAATACAGCCATTGTATATGGTGTGTTTGGTTTGTGCATCAAATTGATTTTGTTGATATTCAATTGTTTCAATTCATTGGCAATCTTTTCTTGAACGTCTGGGTAGTTAATCATATACAAACCAAACCATATCATTGTAGCAGCACTAGTATCACTACCGGCCAAAAGTAAATCAAGTGCAACTCTAATGATTCTCTCTACTGACTCTGGATTCTCACCAATTACAATATCAAATAGATCACGAGGACTATTAAATTATAAACAAAAGTTAATATTGATACATTCTTTAAAATTGATTAATAATTAACTTACTTTTCAGGATCGAAATCAACTATATGTTCATTATAAATATCTCTAATATAAGATTTACATATTTCCAATTGTGAAAGAATTGTATTTCGTTTTCTGATTAGCAATGGTTTCATTATTTTAACATAGTTCTCCATGGTGCCTTGTGAACTCATTCTCAACATATTCTTGAATGTCATAACGATCTGATTTATAATTCCATCATTATTCTCCTCCAGAGTTTTCGAGAATATTATTGCTAAAACAACATTCATTGTATATTTCTTAAACAATCTCTCTGGATAAAACTAAATAAATGTAAAGGATGATTGTTTGATTGTTAGTTGGTTGTATTTCAAATACAAATGAATAGAGATATTTTGAAATGTAATTACAGGTTGATTTGATTTCTGAAATTCTTTCATTGATTCTATCAATAGAACAGTGTGATCCTCCATCTTGGTATTCATCGATCTGATCTTTGACTTGGTGAATGCAGACGACACAATAGCTCTGAGTGGTTGCCACGCATGAAAATCGCCAGACAACAAGTTGTTGTAGTTTCCACTGATCAATGTAGCCGATTCATGTTTGTATCTACCACTAAAAGATTGAAAGTTTTTCGACCATATCTCCCTTTTATAATTAATAATATTATTTAAAATGTTAATATATCTAAGGTTCACTTTTATCATTAACAATAACAATGATTATTATGATTATTACTTTATAATAACAGGATCACTAACAACGATTGTATAACGATCACCTAACCAAAGACTTAACATCTTACCGTCACCATCTTCACTCATTACAGCATCATTGTAAGCACGATATGGGAGTTTTGTAATCTTATGAATCGATCCTAAGAAAGGCCATTCAATCTTGGAGAATCTCTTTGGATCTTTTTTGGAGAATCGCTTGTTCTTGTCAACCTTTAAATATACAAGTATTGATGAATATGTTAGATTTATTTATGATATTTCTAATTAGAATCTATCTTTGTATTTACAAATGATTTTAAAACAAAAAGAACTAAAAGAAGTAAGATGAATAATATTATATTCATTCTAATAAAAAAACAGTAATAAATAAGTAACACTATACTATATAAATGTATAATAACTTCAATCTAAAACTTTATCATTTTTTTTTTAACCATATTGATTGAATTGAATGATCAGCCTTTTTTTTTTTTAACAAAAAGATAAAAAATTGGATGTTTGTCGAATTAAATTTATTGGTTGATCTTCAAGTAATGTGCAGGTTACAAGACAAAGATAAATTGAAAATTTTTGGATTTTTTTTGTTATTGTTTTTAAAATACTTTTTTCTACTTGTTTTTATTTATTTTCTTAAATTATACATTCTGATCGGAATGTGTATGTATTATTCTATTCTAGATTCTTGGTTTGTGTTTGCTTGTTTATTTAGTATAACTTTGTTTTGTCCAATCCTTGAAGTGACTTACCCCAACATTGGTGAAATCATGATTAAGTAAGATCTGAAAGTCATTTCTTTATAAAATATTTTTTATGATAATAATTTTTCTTTTTTTTTGATTTTTTTTTTCACAAAATGTGGATGTCAAATTTTGAATTGCAACCCCATTTAGAGATAACGACAACAACAAACAAAAGAAATTTGATTTTTTATGGCCCAATGAGTCGGTTCCCATCTCCAAAAAGTACGAATTTTAAAAAATAAATAAATTCTCTTTATTTTGAAACAATATTTTTGCAAAACAATTTTTTTCTAATTAAAACAACTTATTTTTACTTGATATTATGAGTATTCCCCAATCATTGTAATATTACACTTTTATTTATTTATACATATACTGCAATTGCATAACATAGTATATAGGAAGTATTAAGACCTAATTACCAGATTATAGTAATAATAATAATAATAATAAAAACATATAAAAAAAAAAAGGTTAGTACTTTAAGAACAATGAATAATGAATGATGTAAAGTCAATCAATCAACAACAAACATCCTATTCAAAACGAATAATCAATCAGTCAAGTAAAGTCATAGATACAATTATCTTTGAATAAATTAACACAAATAAAAATAATATAAAACAAAACAAAAACAACACTCAACAAAACAATTCAATTGAACATTTTGTAAGGACGATGTCAAAACAAACACTCGGATATCAAGATACTCTATGTGTGTGTGTTAATTAAATTAATCTACATAAAGATATATGTATGAATGACACCACTCGCTATACTAAAAAATGAATTAAAACATTTTTAGATATCACTGTTTGACTATGATTAAAATGATTATATATCATTTATTTATTTATTTACAGAATATAATAATAATAATAATAGATTAGCATTTCATTATTTTATAGTTTTTTTAGATCATTAATGTTTATTTTCAACATAAAAATAACAACAATATTATATAGTGTAGTAGTAATATTAATTAGATAGATTGGTTGGTTGGTTCAGCGTATATATATTAAAAAATGGGTCTTAAAATGCCTACCAAAGAAGAAGTACGAAAGTACTGGGTAAACGACGGTCCTAAACTTGTATTTGTAACATTATTCTTTGCAGGAAATGCAGCTGTATTCTTGGAAAGATTTTTTCGTAGGTTCAGTTGTTTTAGCTATTGTAACATAGGAATATAGTACTTTGAATTAACCAAACATCTCATTTTCATTATTATTATCAAGACTATAAATATAAAGCACCAGAAGTATATGATCTTTTAGGTTATGGTGCATGTGTCGCTAGAGGTAGCGCAGCTATGATCAAATTGGATAGTGCATTGATTTTGATTCCAGTGTTGAGAAATTTCTTGTCGTGGCTAAGAGGAACCTTTGTAAACAACTATGTTCCAATCGATAAAAATATTGTATTCCATAGATTGTGTGCATGGACAATCTGTGTCGCTACTTTTGCACATATGTAAGTTTATTATTATTTGTTTGTTAATTAGTTAGTTTAAAGTTTGTATTTTGTTAACAAAATCATATCAATAATATAATTCATGTTGTGTACATTAATTATAATAACAACAACAATAATAATAATAGTATGGCACATTTCTCAAATTTCCAAGTTATCTCAACTGTAGATGATCCAGTAGAGTTGGCACCTATTAAAATGGATACTATTCCTACAGCTCGGTATTTGGCATTCCATACACTCGCAGGTTGGACAGGACATTTGGCAACGGTTGCCATGTTGTTGATGTTTTCATCGTCGATCGAATCGATTCGTCGTCCAATGTTTGAAATATTTTGGTTCACTCACCACTTGTTCATTGTTTATTTCGGTTTGATTGCAGTTCACGGTTTGGCAGGTCTACTCGAAAAAGCCACCTTTTGGATGTGGGTAATTGGACCATGTGTACTTTACGTTCTTGAAAGAATAGTTAGAGTTGCAAGATCGAAACAAACAACTTTATTATTATTGGTAAAGAATTTACTTTGCTCTTGGTTTATTTTTTCTTATTTATAATTTCTAACTGTTTTTCTTTTGTTTTTAATATTAATAGGCAAGACAACATCCATCAAGAACCATTGAGCTAAGAATGAAAGTAGAGAAATTCAAATATAAACCAGGTCAATATTTATTCTTGAATTGCCCAACGATTGCAAGAAATGAATGGCATCCATTCACTATTACTTCGGCACCCGAAGAGGATTTCGTATCGTGTCACATCAATGTCGTCGGTAATTGGACTGGCAAGTTGTCGACTCTGATGAATCCCGACAAGAAGATGGGAATTGTCCAGGAGAACGTGTTGAACGCACCCGATGGAAAACCAATTTTGAGAATCGACGGTCCATTCGGTGCGGCTTCCGAAGAGGTCTTCAAGTACAAGTACGTCATGCTGATCGGTGCCGGTATCGGTGTGACACCGTTCGCCTCGATCTTGAAGCACATCAAATTCCAGTTGTCACGTCAGTACCAAACCACTCAGATGGTCGAGAAAGTACATTTCTTCTGGATCTGTCGTGATCGTTCCTCGTTCGAGTGGTTCTCCGGCATCATCGGTGCTCTGGAGATGGAGAACATCAACAATTTCCTCGATATCAATCCCTACTTGACCGGTGCCCTATCGGCACAGGAAGTCAGAGATGTCATGTATGCCGGCGGTGAGGAGGATGCACGTGATCAGATCACAGGTTTCACAGCGCCGACACAATTCGGTCGTCCCAAGTGGAGTGAGATTTTCGCCGACTACTCACAGCGTTACGCAGGCAAGGATGTCGGTGTCTTCTTCTGTGGTCCCAAGATCCTCTCGAAATCCCTATATAAAAACTGTAGATACTTTACGAAAACAACATCATGCCGATTCCACTACAACAAAGAAAACTTTTAACAACAACAACAATCAACAAGACATATGTTTCAATAATATTTACGAAATACATAATATTTTATATAACCTTTGTTTTTTTTTTTAACGTTCTTTAACTTCTTTATAATTCATATAATATATATTGTACAATAATAAAATTAATAATAATAATTTTTTTTTATTTTTTTTCTTAATTTTTTTTTTATTTTTTCTAATATTATTTTCATATTTATTTCTATATGTCGTCAGATAACCCAACCCTGGTTATCAGAAATCGATAACTACTGATCTGATCTACAAAAGTATTAGAAATTGTAGTTATTCATCTGAATGAAATTTCAGTGTCGCTGAAAACGATCGGTATTTACAAAAAAACCATTTTTTCAAAAAAAAAAAAATTGTGATTTTTAGGAGCACGGTTTGAGATCCTTGTATCTACAATAGAATTAACCTATTTTCGGAATGTTTAGAACATATTTTTTCAAAGATATCTAAGATATTTTGTTGATTTTTAGAATCACTTTTCTGTTTAATCAAGAATCTAGATTTCAAAAAATGTTGGTTGTTCTCAACACGCAATTGACGTTATTGAAAATATTCCATATCGTTTTAATTCTCTAAGATCTATCTATCTATTTGTAAATAAACAAAAAAAAAAAAAAGAATAGAGTTAATTAATTAATAAATAAATAAATAAATCATGATTATTTCAAAATCTAGATTTCTATATATATTTTTAATATTTTTTATATATAATAATAGTATAAATATTGATAGTAATAACAATCACAATGGAATTGTTATATCATCAGCTCAACCTATATATTCAGATCCACTAAGTGTACCCCCTTTGAATTTCATTACGATGATGGTATACAATTGGAGTGATTGCTCTGAAAATGGTCTACCTACTGCTCTTCCTGAGAAGATAGTTTCATTTGGATTACCAGATATTTGCTATCAGTACTCAGATACGCAGAGTCTAAAACTAGTTTTAATAGGATTAGACCTAACATTTAATATGTACATTGATAATGCATGTCAGAATATGGAAAGCAACAATGTTTACCAGGTCGGTAGCAATTGTATTGCTTTTAGGTATTTCTATCAGCCTAAATACTTTATGTTTAGATACGGTCCTGTACAATTACCACCTAAAACATTACAAACTCCTTATTTATATTACGAAAGAGTACCTTATCTCAATAGGTATGTTTGAGTATAAAATTTATTTGTAAAAACAATATTTATATTAATAAATAAATATATTCTATTCTTTAATAATAGTACATGTAGTTCAACAAATGGTGATGGATATTTTTATTCTAGAAATATGGTAAAACCAAATACATGTACATTTAGTGAAACTATGGATGGTCCATCATTCAAGTCTTTGGATGGTGATTCTACTTCAATCCAGTTGTCCAATAGCGTTGTATCATGTGTTACTGGGCCGGTGTCGACCTACTACTCTCAGTGTCCAGTATCTATGGATAACTTTAGAATTGTGAATGCTTTCAAAACCAGTGGTCCTTCTGTGGTGCCTCCATTTGTTACCGTTCTATCCTATGGTCTTATCAGAATAGAGCATCTTGATTATGGATATTCAGAGAAACACACTCTTTTTGGAACCATTGTGCTTTCATATAATGAAACCAGCGAACAATACTCAAACAATGTTTTCAGACTATCGAATAACATGACATTAACCAAAATGCCAACCAACTTCCAAGGTCAGATTTCTATTCTCATTGATGGATATGATTGGATTCAAAATGCACAAATCCCAGCTTTTGTTTCAAATACATTTATTATTCCAAAGAGTAAGATTTATGATGAATAGATCAAGAAAAAGTTTATTAATTTTATTTTTATTTTCAAATTTAATAAACAGAACCTCAAATGGCATCGTTATCATCCACACCAGGAGTAACCAGTACTACACTTAGCTATCATTCAATTGATGGATTCCCTGGTGAAAATGTTTACAATGTGTCAGTCCTAACATTATCAACAGCAGAGAAAGTTTATTATCCACAATGTAAGAGTACACTTACTTGTGAAATCAGTGGTTTGTTGCCCGGTGCCTCTCTTTATTTCAATGTCTCTGTCACTAATAGAGGTGCTTCTGATTATATAGGACGTTCTCTCAGACTCAAAGATCCCATTAAGGATTTTAATTTTACCATTCAGAAACCAACAATGAGCTCTGTAACTATAGATTTTGCAATTGGTGGCGTCGGAATAGGAGCAGTCAATTACACACTCAACATAACGAATCTAAATGATAACACTTTTTTTATCACCTCAACCATGAAACAATTCTACACCTTGAATTTGCCTACGACCGCAGCTAATTATTCAATCACTGCAACTGCTGAAAATGAAGGAGTAACATTGGCATATGGTCCAGAAATCTTTAAATGGTCAGGAGGTAATTAATCAATTTAATAATAATAATAATATTTTATTTTTTTATAAATTATTAATTATTTTTTTAATTTCCTTAAAAGATATTAAAATCACTGATGTTGATATCTATAATATTACAACCTATAGTGCTCTTTTTAATATCTCTGCTACTGGAGTGCCTGATACTTTTCAAGTTATCGCTGTTGAAACAGTCTCTGGTACTCCCACCTACTATACTGGTTTGAGCGACATGCTCTATAGCATGAAACCTAATACCCTCTACAATATCTCTTTCCAAATCAAAGAATCAGCACAGCACTATTCAAATATAGTGTATAAATCGATACAAACTTATGATAAAATCAACAATCTAACATATACATTAGACCAGAGATTAAATACTACTTCACACAGTATATATGTTTTCATCGAGATGTTCTCAAAAGGTGGTGTTCCTAATGATATTGTTTATGGATATGAAAGTAGAGATGATTACCCCTTTATAGTTATTGATAATACTATTGTGGTATCTAATTTTACACCAGGAGATATTTTTACATTTACTCTATACGCGAATAGTGATGATTACTTTACAAGAAATGGTCCACATACTATTCAAATTTTTAGTTGTAAGTTATTAAATTTGTATTTATTTTTAAGATTAAATATTAATTATTTTTTTCTTCAGTCCCATATATAGAAGATGTATATAATTCATCTCAATATGATTCAATTTATTTGAATTGGACTGCTGGAGGAGGTGTACCCTACAATAATACATTTGATGTTTCATTGTTCAATCCTTCGAAACCTTTAGATTTATCGAATATTGTTTGCTCTGGTAATATTACCTCTTGTTTAGTTAGAAATCTCGCCGATAATACACTCTATGGATTTAAAGTTACAATGAGATCTGATCAATTCGATCCAGTTACATATAGTCTAAATGTTAAAACATTACCATGTAAGTTTTTAATATATTATTTTTATTTTATTTTTGGATATTAACTTTTTTATTTTTATTTAGATCCAGATACATGTATTGATAGAAATGGAAATAGTTCAATCGTATGTAATGGACATGGTAGATGCTTAAATGGTAGTTGTTTATGTGATAGTAAATGGGTTGGTGTCTATTGTGAGAAAGAGATTACTGGAGGTGGTGATAATGGAAGTGGAACCAATGTTAATCCAAACCCGAATGGACCAGATATTATCATTGACAACAAAAATGTCTATTATCAATTCCAATTCTCAGAAATCAGAGAGGTTAATCCTGAGAAATCGGTTGTCAAGAAATTAGATATGCCATCGCTTAAATGGAGTTATTCTAATGGATCTACAACAATCAACTCACTTACTCATATCAATTGGATCTATAGAACCGGTAGAAATAGTATGTTTGATTCCCTTAACATTACATTCCTACAGTACAAGTACAGTGGTATCGGTAACAATTCAGTACTACAAGATAAGATTCCAATCAACTTTGCCAATCAGGTGTTCTACATCGATGTTGGATCAGTTAAATACACTATCGATATTGGTGAATGGAAGTTCGACAGTCTTTTAAATACTTTGGAGATTGTAACAAACATCTCTCAACCTAAAGTCGAAAACGAAGGTTGTGGATCGAACGAGGATATCGATTTCGATAATAATATTGTCTTGAACTCAACCGATTATACTTCCATTATGATTGGTAATGATCAACTTGTCGTTGGAAAGCTGATCAATAGAGCGATGCTAGATGGTATGCCAAGAAGAATCAGCTACAGAGTCGATGTATCCGACGACAACTCCAAAGCAAATCAACAAGTTTTGAATTTGATCACTGAAGTTCCACATTTCCAAGACAGAGCCAGCCTTGACCCAGATTTCTCTTTGATCATCAATGTCGAAACCGATAATACCTGTTCGAATTCCAATGCTTGGAAGATTGCCGTTGGTGTAGTTGTCGGAGGTGTTGGACTCATTTCGATTGCCGCAGGAGTATTTTTATACAAACGAAAGTTAACAAAGAAAAGACATTATGAAGCCAAACTAAAAAAGGTTCAACAACAAATGTAAAATAAAAAATTTACTTTGAACTTTCTATTGCCAATTCTCATAACATTGATTTGCAATGTTGAAATTATGAAATTTCATAATTTTTTTGTTTTTGCAAAATTTTCAAGATGGTGTTTGTCACTAGGCGTTCATCTTTCTAATAAAAACAAACGACAATTTTTTCAGTTCCATTTTTGGAGATGATTTTTTTTTGATTGCAGATTTTTTTAGAAATCTAGATTTTTTTGTTTTTAAACAGTTTTTATTTGGGATTGATGTTAGCTAAACAAATCTACGAATCATTTTTATTTTTCACTTTGGTTACAACAGAGAATAATGACTTTGTTTACTAGTAGATTCAATAATAATATATTCTTTATTTTTTTATTTCTACTTTCAACCGGTAGAAATACTTTCAATATAATAAATGGAGATATTATAGTTCCGAAAACTCCTTTTATCAATATGTTGATTTACGACTCAATAAACTGTTCACAATCTGGGCAACCTACTGGACAACCAGAGAAAGTAGTATCTTTCCAACCATTGTATTGCTATGAATATAATGGAAAAAGTCTCATGATAAAAACAATTACTGGTAATCAACTCATGTATTCAATTTATCCAGAACCCAACGTAAGTGATTAATAGAAAGGAAAGATTATCATTTAAAATTAATATTTAAATATCAAATAGTGTATGGGACCTTTTAATACTACAGGTTACAGCTATGCTCCAAATTCCAATTGTCTTCTTATCAATCCATTATTAGGCCCCCAAAAGTATGTTGTTTTTAACGAAGGAATACCTCAGATGCCCAGATTAAAAGTACCTAATAGTTACTATTATGAGAAAATGCCAAGTAATTATACGTAGGTATAATCATCATCATCAAATTGATTAATTAATTGACATAATATTAGTACATGTTCAATGACAGGTATAGATACTTACAATTATGCAAGAACAGCAGTTAAAAATGGTGTTTGTACTTACAATGATATCGATAAAAACCCATCTTTAATGTCACCACTTACCTCGTCTTCTGTTCAAATCGACAATTCTGCCGTTTCATGTAGCAATCCAAACTATGTTATTTATTCAAGTGGATGTGCGAATTTTGCTTCTTCCAATCCATACAGCATAGCAAACGCATTCCGGAATGTGGTAGTTCCTCCTGCCACTCTAGCACCCACATTCACACCTGTTTCCTACAACCAGATCCTATTATCAGGTGTCGACTTTGGATATCAGAATCATGGAAGTTTATTTTGTGAGGTAACTTATACTGTCGATGGTTCATCCAATAATCTCAGCCCAGGAAACCTTTTCGAAGTATCTGATTCAATGACTTTGACTGGATTACCTCAAGGCAAATTAGTCTATATTTCACTAAATCTCTATGGATATGATTATATATCCAACAGCTATGCTCCAATGCTAACAACTTTAGAGGCTTCTATGCCTGCATGTAAGTAATAATAATTTATGGATTTCATATTAATGAAAATATTAATATTCTCTAAAGATCCACAGATTACAGAAGTAACTCCATTTTTAATTACAACAAAATCAATATCAATTTCCTATAAGACAACGGGTGGACTTCCAGGCGCTGATACATTTAACGTAACTTCAGAAGGAATGACATTCCCCAAATGTCAAAAACAAAGTACATGTATTTTGAGTGGCTTCACACCAGGTAGATCTGTAGATGTTTTTGTAACTGTAGAAAACACAGGTCTCTCTCAATTACATCAATCAACAATACAACTATTAAAACCAATGACTTTTCAAGCAAGACTTTACTTGTATAATACCAACTTCACTGTACAAATGACACCTAGTAGTGGTGGATATGGAGATACTGTTTATATTTTCTCTTTCCACAATATAGATATCAACAGAACAATGGGTGTCACAACTTATGTACCAAGATATTCTTTTCAACCCATTTTATTTAATAGCTATAATATCACTATAAATAGTACGAATGATGGAAATTCACAAATAATTACTTTCAATAACTATCAATTGTTTGGAGGTATGTATACAAAGTTATTTTTATACCTAATCAAAATGTTCCTATTTTTTTTTTTTTAACATTTTTTTATTTCTTAGTTTTAGAAATAACAAACATTGCATTTCTATCGATTGGAGTGAGCAATGCCTCCATTCAAGTATCAACATCTCAACTCTATAGACCAACTTTTAATATAACCGTTGTTGGTATAAATGATAATAATAGAGTATTAGGAGTTTTCAATACTACTAGTTTCAATTTAACAGAATTGCAAGGTGGAAGAGAATATCAACTTGGTATATCTATTGATGATGGTTCTCGTAGAAGTGAAGTTAAACTAGTTAATTTCCTAACCTTTTCTCCTCTCACCAAAGACAGGGTAGTCTTTATCCAGAGAATTAATTCCTCAAATCCAGAGTCCTGGTATTTACAAGTGGAAATTTATGCAAGTGGAGGTATTCCAAATATGTCAATCTATACTTTTGCAACTTTAATTAGAGGAACACCTTATCAATCAAGCAAATACTCCAATATAATCATATTAAACGATTTGAATTTTAATTCTACCCCTCAATCGTTTAAAGCAGTTGTAGAAAACGATGGGGAATTTGTTCTTTTTCTTGAATCAGTAACATTATATCAATGTAAGTTTTATTAAATATTATTAAAGCAAAAAAATATAATTTTTAATTTTTTTTAATTTATAAAATCACTACAGTCCCTGTATTTAATAAAACGGAATACCAAGCTGGATATGATTCAATATTTTTGAATTGGACTGATTTATATAGTGGTGGATCAGGAAATAATACTTTTGATATTTACATTTTCAATCCAAACCGTCCAACAACAGTTTCTACTTTACTGTGTTCCGGTGATATTAATACATGTCTGGCCACTGGATTAACATCTAACACATTATATGGATTCAACATTACTATGAAATCAGTTCAATTTGACCCAATCTATTTTACATTAAATGTTCAAACAAAAGAATGTAAGTTTTAATATTAAATAGATATCAAACTTATTTAAATAATATTAATATTATTATTTATTTATTTCTAGATCCAAATGTTGTTACCTGTGTCGATCCTAAAGGTTCTACAACTTTAGATTGTAATGGTTATGGAAAATGTGTCAATGGAACTTGTCTGTGTGAGAAAGATAGAACTGGAATCTATTGTGAAAACAAAATACCAGGAGGCAATGGCGGTAATAATGGAGGTGGAACCAATGTCAATCCAAACCCAAACGATCCAACAATCATTATTGACAACAAAGATGTTTCCTACCAATTTACTGTCTATGAAATAAGAGAAGTAGATGACATGTCAAATACACTCAAGAGTGTAAATATTTCAAATTTGAAATGGACTCTCCAAAACCAATCCAATCAACCTGTTCCATCCATCGACAAAGATCTACAACTGAATCAATGGATATACACCTCCAACCTCTATAATATTATAGATTCCATCAAAATTACATTTATACAATATAAATATCCAAACCACAACAATAATAATAATTTAGAAAAGATACCAATTACCTTTGCCAATCAATTGTTTTATATTGATGTTGGATCAATTAAATATACGATAGAATTGGATGGTTGGAAGTTTGACAGTCTACTTAGTACTCTAGAGATTGTGACGAATATAACGCAACCAGTGCTGACAGCTGGTAGTGGTTGCAGTGACGACGACAATGAGGTCATCGACGAAAGCGTGTTGAGTAACTCGACAGAATTCACATCGTTCTTCTTGGGACGAAATCAAGCGGTGTTGGGTAAACTCCTGAATCGTGCGTTACTCGATGATATTCCTCGAAGAATAAGTTACAAAGCAGCGATATTTAAGATCGACGACAAGGATGACCAACAGATGCTGAGTGTCACCACATCGATTCCCTATTTCAGCTACACCGCCAAGCTGGATCCCGATTTCAGTCTACTAGTTACAACCGGTGGCAACGGCAAATGTTCAAAGAGTTCAAACTCTTGGAAGATTGCAGTGGGTGTTGTCGTGGGTGTAGTCGGTGCAGTAGCCATCGCAGTAGCATTGTTCATAAGATACAAAATGCACCTTAAAAAACGAAAATACGAAGCCAAACTTAAAAAAGTTCAACATCAAATGTAATAAAAACAACAATAATAAACTTATCTCTAGAATAAAGTAGTGGTAATAATAACAATAGTTGTTACAACAAACATACATTCAATAACTAACACCTAAAGATTATTGAATATATTATTTATTAATAAAATTAAGATGAATACTTGATCAACCAACTAGCTTAATTTAGAAGCAGTTTTAAAAAAAAACATGGATGAATCAAAATGACTGTCAACATTTGTTTATAAAAAAAATGAATTTTTTATTTTTATTTTTATTTTTATTTTTTAACTCAAAACAAAAAACACACTTTTGTTTACTCTATTCAATCTAAATCCGATTTTTAATATATATATATCAATAAATAATATTATTGTTTTTTTTTGTTATATTGCTATTTATAAATCAAATTACTCAACGATTACACTCTTTCTCTCATTGTTTTAATCTTTTTAATTTTTAATTTTTACTTTTTTTTTTTTTTAATTTTATAAAAAATTATCACCATCTTTTTCTACTTTTTTTTTTAATTTTGTTTTTTAATTTTATTTTATTTTATTTTTTTCTAGCATAACAATTGTAACATATATTAATAAATTATATAAATTCACACATACATATCACGATGAACTCATTACCAAAGAGAATTATTAAAGAAACAGAGAGACTAGTTAAAGAACCAGGTATGTTTTTATTTTTCTTTTTGTTTTTTTGTTTCTTTTCCTTTTTTTAACAAGTATATTCTTATAAAATATGATATTATAGCTCCAGGTATTAGCGCTACACCAAATGAAGAAAATCTTCGTTATTTCAATGTAGTTATTACTGGTCCAGTTGATTCACCATTCCAAGGTAACGTGTCACATCATAAAAGTGGTGAGAAGAGAGAGAGAAAGAGAAGAGGGAATGATAAATAATACTATCACCTATCAATCAATACAATTGTAAACTAACTTTAATATGATCGTTATTCTTCAATTTAGGTGGTGTATTCAACTTAGAGCTTTTCTTGACTGATGATTACCCAATGTCAGCACCAAAGGTTAGATTCTTGACAAAGATATATCATCCAAACATCGATAAACTTGGCAGAATCTGTTTAGATATTTTAAAGGATAAATGGAGTCCAGCTCTTCAAATTCGTACAGTTCTTCTCTCAATTCAAGCTTTACTTTCTGCACCAAACCCAGATGGTATGTTATCACAAACAAACAAATGAATGATTGATTATAGAATCAAACATATATAACTATAGTTACTAACACAATCACACACCTAAACACTGATACTACATGTAAATAACAGATCCTTTAGCCAACGATGTCGCTGAGCATTGGAAGTCAAATGAAAAAGATGCAATCCAAACAGCAAAAGAGTGGACACGTTTATATGCTGCTTAAATAATAATAATAATAATAATTTGAGACCCTTTTTCTAAAAAAATAATAAAAAACAATCAAAAACAATCAAAAAAAGAAAATATATTGCAAAAATTAATTAATTAAAGATAGATATAGAATATTTATAATATAACATATTTATATTAATTATTTAATTTAATTATGATTGTTTAAAGAAATTATTGATTGTTCTTGCAAATAACATTTGATCTGGATTGCTTCCAATCGATGTAATCGCCTTTTGTCTAATATCAGATGCAACATGAGTGATTTCGTGATTGATCAAATCGGTAAGATATTCCTTATTAAACTCTGGATGTCCTTGTGTAGATATCTATTGATAAACAAAATATATTTGTTGTTAGAATATGATGTAATTTTGAATTAGACAGTACTACTGTCTATCTATCTATATACTACATACAATATAATATTGATTTGGTTTGGTTATCGATTTCTTGAGGAAACCTTGTACTTTACAAACTTCTGTTGATGCTAAAATGAGCATTCCCTCTGGAATCTTGGTGACGATATCTTGATGAATTTGGAGGATGTTGATATGTGTTCTTTCGTTTGGTGATGCTGATGATTGATCAATGGTGGTATTGCTTGGTTGTAGTTGACTAAAGAAATCTTGACCGTCGATCGATAGTGGCATCTGTAGTTCACCTAGTTCCCAACCCTTTGGGTTCTTCTCTACTTTGCCACCGAGTGCCTCTGCCAAGATCTGGTGACCGAAGCAGATACCACAGATCTTCTTTTCGAGACGGTCCAACTCGACGAGGTTTCGCTTCAACTGCAGAATCCACTCGTCCTGATCGTAGGAGTTGGCAGAGCTACCGGTAATCAAATAGCCATCGTACTCCTCCGGTGACTCTGGCCACTCCATTTGAACGGCATTATATATCGAAGTCTCTACGGTGTCGTCTTCACCATAGACCTTGGCAAAATTTATATAGAGTGCATTAAATATTTTCTGATCATTGATTACTGGTTCAGTTACAACTAACAAAACAATGTTTAATTAATTAATTAATATCAATAAAATTGATTTATAAATAACAAAAAAAATTGATTGATTGATTGATCATATTTTAAAATCATAATAAATTGATCAAATAAATAAATTCTTTCTTTATATTATAGAGTGATCAAGTTAACTTACTGATTGCAATCTTCATTTTTATTATGCTTCTTTTATTTATTTTTTTTTTGTTATTTATATAAAATTAGTGATTGATATTAAATGTTAAATTTAAACAATTATGTGAAATTGAATAAATAATAAATATAGTAATGTATTATGAAAATAAATAACAAAAAAAAAAACTTAGAAAAGAATGTTATTAATCAAAAATTTAAACACCTTAATAAAAAAAAAAAAAAACCTTTCATTCATATTAAGATGGAATGGGGTCGCACTACACAACTGGGAAATTTTAAACGTTTATTTGGTTGTGGGGTGTATTCTTTTTATTTTTTGTTTTTTTGTGAAATTAATTAAAAAAATCGATTTGTTTTCTGTTTTTATTAGATTTTTCTTTACAGCTTTTACACAACGGTGTTAGAGAGAAAATAATATTCTTTGTAAATATGTGGTTATGAAAAAAACACATCTTCCACTTTTAAAAATAAGATTTTAAATAGGGTTAGATCGAAGTTAAAAGAGAATAAAAAAGAAATTAACTCTGTACAACAAAAATAGATTTGATATTTTATAATTTCTATAGTCTATTTTCTTTTTTTTCTTTTTTTATATTGTTTTTTAATAATTATTTTGATATTTTAAATATAACAAATTTTAATAGTATATTTATATTTTCAAAAAATCAAATCTATTATTCCATGGTTGAGGTAAATTAATATTGCATTAAACTAATAAATAGTTGAATTAAAATTAAATCATTATCATCATCATCAAATAAAATATTCTAAAAATAGTAATAATTATTAGTTTTAATTTCATCATACAAAAATTACATTCCCAAAGGATTACTTTGCAAATCAAAAATAATAATTCAATTATTCAATTCCTCATTGTTCAAATAGAGGAACTAGAACTATTTTCATGAGAATCTATTGAATAAATATTTGTAGTCTCTAATTTTTGGAGAGATGGTGGCGATTATTCTTGTTTAAGAGACAACACTCATACCACAATTTAATTAGTTTGTCCAATCAAGTTTCATTCCCAAAAACATTATAATTATTTTAGCGGAAATACTCAAATAATTGGATTAAACATATAGACATGACAATCAATCAAATCAAATCACAAATACTATGATCTAAGATAAGATAACATTTTTATTTCCTATCATTTTTATTATAATAATATTTGGTATTAATAATAATAGTTTCATAATTAAAATAATAATAATATTTGTATTCTAATCATATCCCTATATAATAGTATCGAAGTACAGTACTATTAGTTTATTGTTTTTATCGAATTGACCATGTTACCTCGATAACGAATAAACTAATGATTGATTGATTGACAATAATTTATTTAATATCTTTTTTTTATCAATCATTAATCATAAACAATGATATGATTAGAAATATGTGTTGTTTAGAGTTGATCTGATTTGTGTTGTGTTGTGTTGGTTTGTTGTTTTTGGTATTGTAATCAATTAATAATAATCAAGATTACCAAACACACATTTTTTGATTTTTAAATTCTCAACAATAATTCCACTTCCCTGTTTGTTGTTTGTTGTTTTAATAATCATCTTCATTACTATCAACATCATCATCAAAATACCAATTATAGAACAATCAAAACAAAACAAAACAAAATAAAATAAAATAATTAATAATACTAAAAAATAAAATACAAATAAAAAAAAATCTTAATAAAATAAAAATAATTATATTATCTTTTTTTTTAAAATTAATAATCAAATCCAGTAATCAAAAAGCAATCAAAAAACAAAGAGACTCTCATCCTTCCTTTGTTTTTATTATTTGTTTATTTTTAAATTATTTTGAAAAATTCGTTTTTCAGGCAAAAAAAAAAAAAACTAAAAAACTTTGAAAAATCTAACTGTTTTTTTTTTTTTTTTTTTTATTTAACAAAATTTTTACAGATTATAGTGTGTTAATAATAAATTAAGATATATAGAAAACACAAAATATTTATTTATTTAAATATTTATTAAAATTAGTTAAACAATAATAGTTTAAAAATCAATTATTATAATTAGTCAAAAATTAATAGCTATTAGTTTAAAAAAGAAGAAGAAGAAGAAGAATTTTTTTTTTTTTTAAAAGTTAGTTATAATGAATATTGCTAAGGAATCTTATAAGGATGATGAAGCTGGATCATCTCGTGATGAATCCAGCAGTATTCAAGATAGTAGTGAGGAGTCGATTGAGGATGACGACAATGAAGATGAGGACGACGAGGAGGATGACGACGACGATGACGACGAGGAGGATGACGACGACAGCTTTGAGATATCGGATATCGAAATAAAGAACAACGATACAACCGAGGTGAAGAACCTAAAGATCAAGTTGTTGAAGGAGAAGAGCAAGGTTCTCGACGCCAAGGAGACCATCGAGAGTTTGGTCGAGCAGATCACCGCTTACAAGGCGTCGGTCGAGGAGGAGAAAACCGAGTTGGAGAACAAGCTCAAACACGAGAAGAAGACGAAGCTCGAGATGTTTGAGATCTACAAGGATTTGGAGTCGGAGCGCGACAATTTGGCTGGCCAGTTGGACGGCGTCATCAATGAGTGCGAACAACTGGAACGCGAGAAACAAGCAATGTCCAAAGAGAACATCACCAATTTGCAGACGCTGATGAACGAAATCACCAACATCGAAGAGAGTAACCTGGCGCTCGAGAAGGAGCTCGAGAAGGAGCGCGACGACAACCAGGCGCTACAGACTCGACTCTCTGAGCAGGTCTCGCTCAACCAACGTCTGGAGACACTGAATAGCGAGATGAGTGCGAATCTATCGTCGTCGACACCGTCCGCTTCCGACTCGGTGACGGTCGCCAGTCTCAAGAAGCAGTTGGCCGACCTCCAAAACTCGTTGGTCAAGGAGAAGGAGAAGATAACCAGCGTCGATCTTCTCATGTTGCAAGCACGTCGCATCATGGGATTGGAGGGAACGGCTGTCGGTGCGATCGAGCAGTCGAACGCCATCGAGATCAACACACTCAAGACCAACGTCGAAGTCGAGAAACAACTGCATCACAAGACACAGCTACAGCTCGAAGAGGAAAAGAAAAAGTCGGAACTCAACAAAAAGACCGCAGACAACCTGGTTGCGAGAATTAAAGATCTCATTTCCTCACACCACGAAACACTACAGCAGTTGGACGACGAGAAAGAGAATACCAAACTACTAGAATCTGAAGTTGATAAATTGAAAGAACAAATGAATTTACTTCATCAAAAATTATCTGTAAATAATAATAATAATAATAACAACAATGAACAAGTACAACAACAACAACCATTGAGTAGTGAATCAAGTACACCAACTATTACACAATCTCCATCTTCAGAGAGTGTTGGTCAAGTTTTGGAGAATGGAAATTCCACTCCAAATTCAAATAATTCCACTCCAAACATTTTGGAATCATCACCTTCCACCTCACAACCAAAGACCATTCCAATTCATAGAGATGGAAATATCGATGTTGCTGATATTCTCAAATCACTGCCAGCTGCACCAACCTTTGTAACACCACCTAACAACAACAATAATCATAGCAACAATAATAATCATAGCAGCAGCAAACAATCAGATACTGATTCTTCATCTGATGAAAAATCAAATGTTACCAAACCTGAATCGTCATCATCATCAGCAAAAGCAGCTGCTGCTGCTAATCGTGAGCGTATGCTATACAAGACGATTAGACGTAACCAAACGATGAAGATGATCAATGAGATGGGTGGTGATCTCACTATGGAGAAGCAGTCGGTAACCGATAGCGGTGTTGCCACTACCACAACCAAGTCGTCGGTCACACAAGAACACACTGGTCCCGGAGGTTCCAGTGTGGTCAACAAGAACAATGGAAGTGTAAAGACCTTTAGCTTCGAGAATAAATCGAATGGATCCATCCAGTACGGTGCTGGATTCAACTTTACTTCACTCACCAACGCCGGTGGCAGTTCCAACAACGAGATCATCGAGCGCAAAAAGTCTATCGGATCGATCAGCAAGCACGACAAGCGTATCGAGAAGGAGATCAAGGAGATCAACAAGAAGATTCTGAAGGAGAAGGAAAAGGAAGAGAAGAAAGAGAAGGAGAAAGAGGAGAAGAAAGAAAAGGAAAAGGACGAAAAGAAAGAAGAAAAGAAAAAGAAAGAATCGACACTAAAGAAAGATAAGAGTTCCAGCAAACTTTCATTAAGAGATTCAAAAGATAACAATAATAACAACAACAACAACAACAACAGTAAAGATAGTAATAACAAAGATAGCAGTAGTAAGGATAGTAATAATAATAGTCCAGCATCATCACCATCGCTTTCACACAAATCAGATTCTCAAATGGATCTCTCAAAGAACGCTGACTCCTCTGCTGTATCATTAGATGATCTGCCAGACTACTTGAAGACTCCAGAGGCGATGGGCGACACTGCATCGAGCAAAACTGGAAAAGACACTGGTAAAAGAAAATCAATTTGGTTCAAATTAAATAACAAATAATATATAGTTTTAAAGAAAACAACACAGTCACCAATACCAAACAACAAACAACAATAGAAATGTATTATTATTTGGAAAAATAAAATTACCAATGTTGTGCTCAATCGATTGAACAACATACCAAAACAATCAATCAATCAATAAATTAATTATATATTTATTATATTTATACAAAGAGTAAAAAGTGAAATTGGTTTAAAAATAATTATCGCCTTGTTAACATCGTCATCAACAACCACAATAACAACAACATAAAAGTTTACAATGATATAATAGATTTTACTTCTTTTAATAGTGAGTGGTAATGGGGATGTCAAGTTAACACCATAGCACCAACTATTTATTCATTTCAAAAAAATTTGTCAAGTTTTTGGTTTTTTTTGATGAAAAATGTCATCATTCTTAAAAAAAGCAAAATCTCTTCATCGAAACGGGGTTATTTTCATCAAGATCTTTAAAAATCTATTGTAGTTTCTTTGATTTAATTTTAATTATTTTATTTTTAAGTAGGTTTATCGATTTTGATTTCTACGAGTGTGTGTTAGTTGTCAACCAACAATCATTTAACTTCTATTTTAATTTTGCACCATTTAATTTTTTTTGATTGACATATCTGACAGATAAGATAATAACAGATAAAAATAAATAATAATAATAAGTCAATAAATAAAATAATAAATGATAAAAAAGAAAATATTTTTATTTATCTTTAGTATTATAATTTTATCAATATTTAATATAGTTGATGCAATCAATTATAAAGTAGATACAGGTGCAAAATGTCAACCGTATATTGGCGATCCTGCAAATACAACAGTGTGTGAACCATACCTTCCATATAAATCGATATATGTTGGTACCGCTGACACCCAAACCAGAATGATGAATGATATGCAATTTTATTTATCAATGTTACTTAATGCTGGACAAGCACAATGTAAATCCGATCCTGAAACCTATAGAACTTTATGTTCATTTGTATGTATTGGTACTTAACAAATTCATTTATATAATTATTTATTAATAAAAAAATAATAAATAGTTCTTTTTAGAATGTTTAGAATATACAAATACAACAAATAACCAAGCAATTTCCATACCAATTAGAACTTGTCAGGAAAATTGTGTTCGATCTATTTCACTTTGTGGTGTTTCATCTTATTATAAATGTGATCAAACATTTGACGATCAGGGAACACAGGTTCCTGTTTATCCACCGATAGCCGACCCTGCAATTTTCAATATGGCAAACTACGGTTGGCCAACAAACTTGGAGATCGCATGTTACAATACTACTGCGGTGCGTTCCAATAACACCGTAGTTCCACCCAGTGGAGGTCAATGCTTGGATCCATTGGTCTACAGAAATTCATCGATCTATCCACATCTGGAATCCGAGGATATCGGTTTCCATTATATCACTGACGACAGTGATTGTCTGATTCCATGTCCTGCACCGGTATTCACCAGAAACCAATGGCGTGCATTCTATGTCATGACGGATCTTCTCGCTTGTTTGTCGGCGGCATCGTCACTCCTAATGATCTTTACCTATGGAGTGCTTAATAGAGAGAGAACCAGTTATGAATCGATTCTTGTTTTCCAAAATTCATCTATTTTCCTCCGTTCGTTGGCAGGTGTTATGATAGCATTTGCCGGAGGTTCTGAAAAAATGATGTGTCCAGAGCCTGGACGTAACATGACCGAGCACGATCCACTCTGTTCTGCAAGTGGTATCTTTTTCTATGGATTTTCTTTTTACGCTATTTTATGGTGGACTTTTATGGTTTATGATTTATGGTGTATCTTGAGAAGATGTAAATATTATAATATACCATTTTTTTAAATTATATTTCTAATATTATTTCATTTTTTAGATCGTCAATTATCATTAGTATTCTTTTTTATTGTATCAACAGCACTTACCATTGCTGTAACTTTTGTTGCTCATTTTAAAGGTGGATGGGTAGCAGATAAAGGAAATGTTATGTAAGTTTATTTAGAAATCGATATCTTTTTTATTATACTGACATAAATATTATAAATTAATTTTTTTAGTTGTTGGATTGCAGATAATGATTATAGTTATGGTATTTTTTGGGCACCAATGGGATTTTGTCTTTTATTAGGAACAATATGGATATTTTGGATTGTAATTGAAATTTATATTGTAAGTATTATTTATTAATAAATAATTTAGAAATAATTTAGAAATAATTTACTAACCAATTTGAATTTTTTTAATAGATGATTAAAACAACAAATGTTGGATCAGATTTAGTCAAGAAATTTGTAAAAGCACAAATTGGACCATTGGTATACATCTTTATTTTCTATGCAACCTATTTGTATATATTTATTTATAATCAATCGTATCATTTGGCGTACCAGTCGATCAAGGCAGAAGGTGCTCTACAGTACTTCAGATGTATTTCCAATGCCAATAGAGTTGGCACCGATCCAACTGATTGTGTTGTAGAAGGTCCAAAGATTGGATCCTACGGTACATTTGCAATCACTCTCCATATCTTTGGTTTATACACTCTGTTCTATGCATTTAACGATAAGTTTGTTGCCATCTGGCGCGATGCAATCAAGAGATTCCTCCACTGGTTACCATTCACCAGAAATTCGAGTGTCTCCACATTCTTTGGATCGTCAGTCACCACCACCTCTGGATCTGGTGTATCTTCGACTCTCTCATCAGGAGAGATGTCTTCCATTAGCTTACTTCCAATGAGTCAATATAAGAATTCACATGTGAATTCCAGTTATAATACATTTGAAAATATTAATAGTAGCAGCAGTAATAACAATATTAGTACAATTACATTGGAAAATGAAATTCCATTACAGGAATTTTCTTCTAATATAGAACAACAAACACAACCACCCGAAAATGTAGATACTAATAATAATAATAATAGTGTCAACCTAACTATTCTTCCTGAAGAACAACAGCAGAAGAATGATGTATCAATAGTAAATGAAAACTCATCAGAGCAACCAACAAACAGTAATAATATTGCTGTTGATTTAGATGTGAAAGTCGAATCACCACCAATAACAGATACCTCAAATGAATCTTTTAATATTTCAACAAATCAAACATCCAATGTTGTAGAAGATAAAGAAAACACCGAAACAACACCATAAATAATAATAAACAATTATTTTTGTCCAAAAAAGGTTTAGATAAAACCGTTTAACAACAAAAAAAACTTTACAAAAAAGAAAGTTTTATTTAAAATAATTGTTATGTATTTTTTGTTGAGGACTTGCATTTTTTATTAAGATTATTCCAACCAGAGGTCAAAGAAAACCAATGGAATGTTGGAGAGGGTTTCTACTTCTAATTAATTATAGATATTTACTATTAAAGTTGTAAAGATCGTAATCGCCAGCAGGAAAAGGTGGCTCAACTACTACTTTGTTGACATCACCATGAACAATTAGTGATCCTCTAGATAATCCCAAGTCTTTATTAATAGTAGTCAAGGATACTCCGGCACTATAAAAGTGTTTGGTCATTCCTTTATCTTTGACAAACAATCTTACTAGACCAACCGGAGCAGAAATATTAACTGAAACAGGTTGAGTTTCAAAGTGATTCTTTACATATATGTACGGTCCCAATCCACCTTTATGTTTAGGGAATCATCTGTGTCTCAAAAAAATTTAACATATTATCAATTTTTCACTTTCCAAAACAACTGAGGCGCTTAGCATTAGTTTTCGTTTTTTATTTATTATTATTTATTTTGATAATTCTACTGATCGCATATCTATCAGACATTGATCTATTCTTACCAACATTGAAACAGTATCGACAACCATCGATAACATATTCTTTTTTGCATTGATTGGTTCGACTATACCAAGTGAAAGCATACTCTTTATTTCGCCACTATCTAAATCCACTGAATAAGTTTTATAATCAATATTACTGCTATTATTATTATTATTTAATTGATGTTGTTTTTCATGGAATTTCATTACTTCCGATAGTAATGTAGTTGAGTCGAATCCTGCATTTCTATATAATAACGTTGGTATTGTCAATAATGATTCTGAAAACAATGTTATTATTCTATTTATCTTTATATTATCTGATTTTAATTGTTGTGATTGTGAATGTGATTGTTGTGTCTGCTGTTGTTTTAGATAATGATTAATTTGTATAGATAATTGTATTTCAGTTGCACCTCCACCTGGTAATACAGTTGGATAGTCTCTAACAATTGACATGACAGAGAGTGCATCGTTTAGAGATCGTTGTACCTCTTCAATTGTATATAGATTCGGTCCTCTTACAATAAATGTGCATATAGAGTTGATTGTAACATCATTGTTGATGATCTCTAGATAATATTGTGAATTCTTCTCAACCAATTCTCTACATTCACTAACTATTGGTGTAATATTAATATTATTATTATTATTATCATTGTTTTTGTTGCTACTACTATCTATATCTAACTGAACCAATGAATGTAACAATGTACCACCCGATATCATTAGTAATTGTGACATATCGTTGTTATCTACCATTGAAGAACAATGAACGGAATGATTATAAAACATTGCAATACATGACGATGGTATTCTCTTTGTTGATATAATAATACAATTATCTATTTTACACTGTCCACTATTACTAAGATAGTTTATAATGATTTGTGATTGTTTGATCTCTAATTCTTTTCTCTCTTTTTCAATTGATTCTCTTTGCTACAAAACATTGTAATATTAGTTAATGTTATTACTTAAATAAACATTGTTGTATACATGATATATCTTACATTAAAACTTAATGAACTTGGTAACAATGATATAGAGTGACCAATATCACCTAATTCAAAGTCAATGAACAGTAATCTTGCATTCTTGACTGATTTCGACATATTAGGTACCAAAAATCTAGTTTTTATCATAATACCATGTATTAATGATGTATCTGCAATAGATCCTCCTAATATCTTTAAATACTTTATATTATCTATATTGTTTCTATTATGTTTGTTATTATTATCATTGTTATTATTATTGTTATTATTATTTATAATATTGATTGCACTTAAACAAAGTTTTGAAAACTTGTTTGAATAACTTGATAGAATCTTTGATTGAAGTGTTGTCGATGCTATCAGTAACATTGATTGCTCATGTGATTCCAAGGTGATTGCAAGTCGGTCAAATATTTTCAGTGAGAGTTGTAGAGCCTGTTGGAAACCCTCCACTATCAGATTGGGATGATATCGTTCGTCGAGAAGTCGGTCGGCACTCGCCAGCAGCCGACAAGCCAGCAGCACCGCACTGGTGGTGCCATCGCCAACCTTTGAGTCGACAGAGTGTGCCAACTGCTTCAAGATAACGGCCAACGGGTTCTCTAGAGGTAGTCGATCGATGATAGTTGCACCGTCATTGGTGATGGTAGTCTCGTGTAGTTCGCTGTCGACGATCACCTTATCTAATCCCTTTGGTCCGAGTGATGTCGATAGCAACCTCTCGAGTGCATAGACCGCTGTGAAATTTACTCTTCTGTGTTGCATCATGATGATTCTTATCTTTATACAATCCTCCTATTAGTTTTGTTATAATACATTCTATTACTTCTTGATCATTTAAAATAGGATAAATAATTATTTGATTGATAAAAATAAAAATGATCCACTATTTTTTTTTTTTTTTATGACCACTCAACTAATCGAAAATTTATTTGATAAATCTTTTCTTAATTAAATTAATATAAATATAATTATTAGATTAAGATTTGTTTAATTCCTAATTCTGGTTCTTTGTTATTAATTTGGTCATCGAAAATGACCGAGAAAACTAAGAATCGAGTACCCAATACGATTGCCTCTTGATCTACAGTTGGCCTAAAACTTCTTACAAATATTGAAAGTCCAAAAATTTCCAATCTATATTATTCTCTAGTTTCATTATTAAGTAATCCTAATTTTTCCATCTTTTGATAGACCATTTCAATAGGATCATATTGATTCATTTGATCTATAATTTTATTATTTTTAATTTTTTTAACATTAAAAGTAACAACAATCTAAATTATATACTATCGGTTGAATATTTAAGTAATAAAAGATTTGTAATTAAAAATTTGTTAATTTCAATAGTTTTAGAGATCTTGAAGACAAAATTTGACAAAATAGATACAAGATCATAAGTTGTTTAGTTTAAATATTTATTAAAAACAAGATGATTTGAATGATTATTCTGAACCAATATAGATAGATCTCAGATTTTCATTGAATTTTAGTTCTAAGTTCAACAAAGATTGAATTTGGTGATTTATAATTTGGCCTTACTAAGTACAGAGCTACTACCGCAGATACCATGGTATGAAAGTGGTCAACAAATTCAATGAACTCTTCTTGATCTTCTTTGAATTTGAGAATTGGAATGAATTTTTGTTTAATAAGATTTTCATGAATAAAATATTGTTCAAAACAAATATCAAATTCTTTGTCCATGAAATCGAGACACTCTTGATCAGACCAATTGTTTTGAGTTTTCATAAAATGGAAACTATTCATTCTTTCATCTTTTTCTCTGAGTTCTTTTTCATAAGAGAATACATCATTGTATAGAGCACAGATGTTTCCTGAATGATACATTAAACTTTTCCAAAGAGGGTCAAGAAGTATATCAGAGTGTAATCGTTTCATAATGAAAACTGCACTTAAAGAAAATGCTGGTATCATTCCAATATTGTGTATTCTCATATTGTAATATAAATTCATACTCATGTCACCTTCTAATTTCTAAAAATTTTAAAAAACAATTAAATTATTAATAATTTGTTTGTATTTAAAATAAAATAATATTGAACTTAAACTTACCTTGATATTTTGCCATGGTATTAAATTATCAAAATAATCGATGAATGCATTTCTGCATAGATTCATCAAAGGATGTTGATCTCCAACTCTGTATTCTAAGCTCTCATTTAAATCAAAAGCAATTCTTTCAAGTGGTGTAGCATCCTCTTCTAGTTTACCCAATTTAAAGATATTGATTGCTCTATTGATTAGTTTCATTCCAAATTCCGGTTCATTCGTATCAATAAGGTCATCGAATATTACTCCGAAAATAAAGAATTGTGTACCCAATACCATTGACTCGTGATCTCCGGATGGCCACATATTTCTGACTAACATTGAGAGCCCTTTGAAAATCTGGATATATTTTTGACGATTTTCATCAATTAATATTCCAAATTTCTCCATTTTTTCAATCACCATTTCGATGGGATCATTTGAGTTCATAGGTAAAGTCCAACTCTTTGGAGTTTTATCAATTATTTTTTGTAAAGACAACATTTAGAATTCCTATGTTTAAAATGAAAATTCTGTTTTTGATAAAAAATATTAACTTCTATTTTTATTAGATAATTTCAATCTGAATAGATACAAGTGGTTTAAAAATAACAGTTAAAACATAATACAACAAATATATTCATCATGTAACTGAGTTTAAATTTTTAAAACCACCACATACATTTTTAATCAAAAAAATTAAACAATCATTAAATTCCACCATTAGTGTGGGATATGCCTATTTTTTCAATAATTAATATTCATTCATTATTTATTATTTTCTATCATTTGTATGAGATATACCATTTTTCATTAAAGGTTATTTGATGAGCAACTCACTGCCACATAATCAACAAACAAACAAATACTCATTCAATCAAATAATTCGTAACCATAAACCAAACAAACAGCCGTCGCTCGATACCAACATATAGATTTGGAGACCCTAAAGCTTATTCTTTAAAAACAACGATGACAACAACAACAACAATAACAATAATAATAAAAACAATAGCAATAGCAATCTCTCCAAGTGAACAACAAATACTATTTTTTTTAAAAATGTGAAAATCACAATTATTTTTTATTTTTTAACACAACTTAATCTCATAGAGGTGTTTCCTTTTAAATGTGTTATTTAATTTTTCAACCACCAATGTGGTGGGGTGTTACTGATTAAAACGTTGAATACTAGTGCAAGTTGAAATAAATCGAAATGTATCACATTTTTGTTTTATTTAATAGTTGTTCGACCACCACCTGTAGTTGTGTGTTTGCATCTATTGAAATAACACTTTTATAAGGAAACACCTCTATGAGATTAAGTTGTGTTAAAAAATAAAAAATTTCGCTCACATTGACGAATCTGAACAAATAGTTACTGTGAAATAAATAATGCAAAATGTTAATACTGATAAAATATTCACTAATAAAATAAAATAAATACTGAATTATAATAAATCTTATCATATTTGTTAATCTTTAATGGTGATCAATTTTAACATTTCTCAATAAGATTAATTATTTTGTCGGTTAACAAAAAATTAGACACAATTGCTGGTAGCATACAAAAATTTCAAAAAAAATAGTGCACTCTTTCATTGTATCTATAGAAATTTTTGATCAGAAGTTTAATTTCAAACTAAATATGTTCAAATCTATATAATGACTAAATTTAGATACCAATTTTAGTGAGGATGAATAAATATATTTCTTTTTAAGGTTTAAAACAATTTTTTATTTAGATTATATTATTCACAATATATTTTTTTTTTGAAAATGTCTTTATACCTCCGTTTGACTCATACATTTTTAATTTTTATAAATACCTAGCTTCAATCAAAATAAATAATAGATTTCTTAATTTAAATAATTATTCTATAAAAGATCTGTAATTAATATTTACTAAAATATAATTTTTCATTTAACTCGATTATATTATCATGGATTTTAATTTTTCATCTGATAATGATGTTGCAGTAGTTGGAATAGGTTTACGCTTTCCAGGAAATGTAAATTCACCACAACAATTTTGGGAGGCTTTGGAAAAATCATTTGATGGAATCATGAAAGTTCCAAAAGAAAGATGGTCAGATACTTACCTCCAACATCAATTGATTTCAACTGAAAATGCTGGTTTGTTAGACCTCGATGAATGGAAAAAGTTTGATCCATTATTCTTTGAAATATCTCCAAAAGATGCAGTTGTTCTTGATCCACAAGAAAGAATGATGCTCACTCTTGCTTATGAAGCTTTAGAAGATGCTCAAATCCCAGTGAGATCTCTTCGTCAATCTAATACCGGTGTATTTGTTGGTGTTTCAATCGTTGATTATTACCAACTCCAAGCCAGTTATTGCCAACTCGATCCAACCCCAAAAGTATTATGTGACTACTTCACACATTCTGTGATTGCAAATCGAGTTTCATATTGTTTCGATTTCAGAGGTCCATCAATGTGTGTCGATACTGCATGTTCATCATCATTAACTTCAACAGATCTTGCAATCAAATACATTCAAGATGGTGAATGTGATATTGCATTATCATGTGGAACAAATGCAATTTTTGATCCAAATATGTCAAGATTATATAATAGTCTTGGTGTTCTTGGTGAACATTGTTGTCCATTTGATCAAGATGCAAATGGATTTGTTCGAGGTGAAGGATGTGGTGTTGTTGTTTTGAAGAAACTTTCATTGGCTGAAAGAGATGGAAATCGAATCTATGCAGTCATCAAAGGAAGAGGTGTTAATGATGATGGTCATTGTAATAAAGATACAATGTCAACACCATCAAGTACAACTCAATCTCAGAATATCAAACAAACACTTCAAAGATCAAAAATTGATGCTTCAAAAATCTATTATGTTGAAGCACATTCAACTGGAACTGTTGTTGGTGATCCAATTGAAGTGAATTCATTGATTGATGTATTCTCTCAAAATCATTCACCAGAAAGACCATTGAAGATTGGATCTGTGAAATCAAACATTGGACATCTTGAAAGTGCTGCTGGAATTGCATCACTCATCAAAGTATCATTGATGTTGAAGAATCGAAAACTGGTTCCAACAATAAAATTATCAAATTTGAATTCAAAGATTCCATTCAAACAATCAAATATTCAAGTTGTCACTCAAATTGAAGATCTTCCGAATGATCAATTGATTATGATGGGAATCAATTCATTTGGAATTGGTGGATCAAATAGTCATCTCATTCTTCAAGAGTATAAAGATGATCGTTATCATTTGTAAGTAATTAAAATTAAATATGAATTTTTTCTAAAAACTAACACTTAAAATTCAGAATTCAAAAGATTTCAGATAATAAGAATGATAAATATTATTTGGTTCCAATCAGTGCAAATTCATCAACATCAAATGATAAATATTTTGAATCAATCAAAGAATATCAAGATAGAATATCATTGAAAGAATTTGCACTTTATCAATCATTGACAAAATCATTCCATTCTCAAAGAAGAGTGATCATTGCAAAAGATTGGAATGATTTCAATTCAAAATCAATTGAGATTAATGGTCAGTCGACAATCAAAGATTCAATTGAAAAGAAATTGATTTTTGTATTTTGTGGACAAGGACCACAATCGAATCAAATGGGAATGAATCTTTATGAGAATGAACCAATATTCAAATCGATTGTTGATAAATTAGATTCATTACTCAAAGAATATTCTGGATATAGTCTCATTGAAAAGATGAAACAAATTCCAAATGATTCAAATGATATTCACAAACCAATCATTGCACAACCTGCACTATTCTTATTCCAAGTTGCATTGTTTGAACTTTATCGTCATTTTGGATTGAATCCATCAGTTGTTTTTGGTCATAGGTATGTTTATATATTTATTTAAGGTTAAAAGAATAATTTTTAAATTTAAAATAACTATTTTAGTTTTGGAGATATAACATCTGCATATATATCTGGAAATTTGACATTATCAGATGCAATCAAAGTTGTTCATTTGAGAGCATCATTCCAAAATGAAACAATTGGATCTGGAAGAATGTTGGTTGTTGGAATCAGTTCTGATCAATTCAACAATAATTATCAAAATCAATTTCAAAATCTTGAGATTGCATGTTATAATTCTAATAATTCAATTGTAATCACTGGAAACAATAATGATTTGAATGAATTCGCAAAACAATTGAAACAATCAGATATCTATCATACATTCCTCAGAACACCATGTTCATTCCACTCATCACATCAAGATGTTATCAAAGATAAAGTTATCAATGAAATCAATGATTTGAAATCAAAACAATCAACGATTCCATGGTATTCAACTGTAACTGGCGATTTGAAAACTGATGGAATCGATTCACAATATATTTATGAAAATATCAGAAATCCAGTATATTTCAAGAAGACATTGGATTCAATTGCCAGAGATCTCAAAGATGATTTGAAAGATTATGTTTTCATTGAAATATCTCCACATCCAACATTATCTGGATTGATAACACAAACAATTCCATCTTCAAAAGTGATTTCACCAATTCAAAGAAACAAAGATGAACAATTATTATTCAAATCATCATTGGCAACACTTCATTGTATTGGTGTCAATATTGATTTCAAATCACAATTCAATCAATTTGATATTTCAAATCCAATTTGGAGAGATAATGTTTCAATTCTTCCTCGATATCAATGGGATTCTGATATCTACTGGAGAGAAACTCATTTTTCAAGATCGAAAAGATCGAATGGACCCTCAACTTCAATTCTTGGAAGAAGATCCGTTTTCAATGGAAATGAATGTTATCTCTCAGATATTGATATTGGAAGCAAACCATTTGAATATTTGAAAGATCATCAAGTGAAAGATCGTCCAATTCTTCCTGGTGCTGCATATATTGAAGCAATTATTGAAATATTCCAATCGAAACAACAAGATATTCTCATTGATAGATTGGAATTCATCAAACCATTCTTTTTCAATCAAAATGGTCAATCTCAAAAATTGATGACAAATATTGAAAAGATTTCAAAATTTGAATATTCAATCGATTTCTTTAACAAGAATTCTGATTATTATGATTTGAATGATGAATGGTTCCAATCTGCAAAATCATCAGTAACTCTTCTTCAAAATCCAAACTATCAAATCATTGATATTGAATCATTCAAGAATCAATGTAATTTGACAACATTCACACAAGAAGAATTATACAAGAAGACTCTCAGACTTGGATTGAGATATGGACCTGCATTCCAACATATCAAATCGATTTCGATTGGAAATCAAATGTCATTTTCAGTTTTACAAACCAAATCAACATCAAATACACCTTCAAAGATTCTCAATTCCACATTGATTGATAATTGTTCTCAAGGACTGATTGGTATTATTGATGATAGAAGACACTTTATTTTCAAATCAATTGATGAAATGAGAATCAATCATCAAATTGTTCAAGAATTGGAATTAAATCCACCAGATCAATTATTCTTGTTAACCAAAGTTGTTGAAATCAAAAACTATGAATGTATTGGAAATTGTTTACTTGTTCATCCAAATGGTCAATTGATTTTAGAAATGAAAAGATTCACAGTTGTAACAAATGAAAGAATGAAAATGAACAAAATCAAATATCCAAATGAAGAACTTTTTGAAACATTCTATCAATTAAAAGAATCTCAACTTTCAAATCCAAATGAAATCACACCATCTCCTCTCATTGAAGATTCAATGGCTTCTCTCAAAATCAATGAATATAGACCAGATGCAATCAAGATAATCTATTCAATGTTTTCAAAGAATATTCCTGAATTCAATCTTGATGAAGTTTTAAATCAATCAATTGAAGAATCAATGATCAGGTTCAAATTCATTTCAAAAGAATCCAATATCAAATTATTCTCAAGAATGATTGAAATTTTGAATGATGGTGAAGAATTTTTACAGTCGTTTAATCTAACAGATTTAAAGATAATCATTGATTATCCATCATTATTCGAGGGTGTTGATAAAGGAGTTCAATTAATAATTGAAACATTGCGTGGAAATGATGAATATGGTCAACAATTATTCAAAGATGGTGTTATTTCAAATATTTATAAATCTCAATTCATTCAATATTATTTCAAACAAACATCATTCATTGCAGTTGAATCTATTTTAAAATCAATCCAACAATCAAATTCAAAGAGAATCATCAAGATTCTTGAAATTGGAGGAGGAACTGGAACAGTAACAAACTATTTGATTCCACAACTTGATGAAATGTTATATTCTCTTGGTAATGAGAATCAAGTTGAAGTTGTTTATACATTCTCTGATGTTTCATCATTCTTTGTTAATCCAATGAAAGATAAATATACAAAACAATTCAAATTCAAATCAAATTTGAAAATGAAATTCAAAGTTATCGATTTGGATCAAGATTTAGTTGATCAAGGACTTTTGAAATCATCATATGATATGATTATAATGTCATTGGTTATTCATGTTTGTCCAAATATCAGATCTCCGATTTCAAATTGTCATCAAATTCTTTCACCAAATGGAATACTATTATTTGCAGAGCCTGCTTATAAAAATATCTTCCCTGAAATGTTATTTGGGGGATTCAAACAATATTGGAGTTATAATGATGATATTCGTGATCATTGTGCACTTAAACCAAATCAATGGGTTGAATTACTTTCTGAAGATGATCAATTCAAGAATATCAGAATTTATGGACCAAACGATTCAAATGGAAATCAACTTCCACCAGATGAGGCAATGATATTCATTATTCATTGTCAAAAACCAAAGATTGAAAAACTCAAAATCAATAATATTCAACAATTATCTATCATCATTGAAGAAAATCAAACAATTCCAATTGAATATTTTGAAAGATATTCTGAACAATCAATATCATTGATCAAAATAAATGAAATTGAATTTAAATCAGATATTCTTAAAAACTCAACAAATATTCTCTTCCTCCCAACAATTGAACATCAATCAATTGATAAATATCAACAAACTATTTTTTCATTAGTTGAATTATTACAAATGTTCACATATCAAGAGAATCAACCTAGAATCACAACTGTCATCAAAGATAATGAATCATCAAATTATTTATCAAATTCAATTATTGGACTTTTAAATACTGCATTTGTTGATCATCGTGAATTGGATTTATTGATCATCAATATTGATTCATCTTTGAAAATTGAATATGTACATTCAATAATGCAACTATCACAAAATAAAGAATCACTTGGCGAACTTCATTATGGTATCATCAACAATGATATAATGGTATATAGAGATTTCAATATCAAAGATGATATTTTCAAGTACTCAAATTCATATGAAACAAATATTGAAAATATATCAACTTTGGCAAATTTGAATCTTGATTTCAAACTCAGAAACAGAAGAGAATTGAAACCAAATGAAATAGAATTTGAAATCAAATCTGATGGTTTGAATTTTAAAGACTATTTATTTAATCATCAAATACTTCCACAAGAATTGATGACAGGTGGTGATATTTATCATCCACCTTTTGGATTAGAATCGTCAGGTCTTGTTTCAAGATTGGGATCTAATGTGAAAGATTTCAAAGTTGGTGATCAAGTTATTGGATTTCATACAGTTAATTCATTAGCCTCACATTCAATAAATGATCAAAGATTCTTTATTCAAAAACAAAAGAACTTTCACATAATGAATGTGACTCAATTCAAGTTATATATTTCATCTGTTTATCATTCATTGTTTGAAGTTTGTAATTTCAATTCAGAGAAAGATACAGTTTTAATTCATGGTGCAACTGGTGGTGTTGGAATAGTTGCATTGAATGTCATGAGAATGTTGAAATGTAAAAGAGTTTATGCAACTGCTGGATCTCAAGAAAAGATTGATTATCTCAAATCAGAGTATTCAGATATTCTAATTGATGTTTTCAATTCATATTCAAATGAATTTGCAGATAAAATCAAACAACAATGTAAAGGTGTTGATGTTCTTATCAATACATTACCTGTTGAATTTATGAAAGAGAATTTCAAATCAATGGCACCTTATGGAAGAATTGCTGATTTGGTTGTCACTCATATCATCAATGATAATAGATTTAGATATGGTCAATTCAGATATGATGTCAAATACAGTTCTGTTGATATACAATATTTATTTAAACATAGAATTCATTATAGTAGAAATTTAATGAAAACTATCATGAATGATTTAACAAGTGGAAGACTTCAGTTGACACCAATCAAAGTATTTGATGTCTATGAAACTAAAGAAGCATTCAATTTTATGAAAGAAAGAAAACAAATTGGTAAAATTGTTATTGACTGTTCAAATATGAAGGAATCGATTTTCAAATCATTGATTGAATCAAAAGAAAGAAAACCATTACCAAAGATTGATTTCAAACTTGATATATCGAATACAATCATTGTCACTGGTCAAAGTGGATTATCTCTTGAATTGGTTACATGGCTTGCAAAACATACAAATGCATCTGATATTGTTGTTCTTTCAAAATCAAAATTGAACAATCGTTTGAATCATATTATTAATTCAATAAAATCAACAAGAATTCATTTCTATCAAACTGATATCACCGATATCAATAAATTGAAATCAAGAATTGAATCAATTTCAAATTCAATGCCATCAATTGAATCAATATTCCATCTTGCCATCATTCTTGAATCATTCCCAATCAATGAAGTGACATTCGATAATATCAAGAAAGTTCATGATCCAAAAGTTGTTGGAGCACATAATCTTCACACAATATCAATTGATTTAAGATTACCATTGAAACAATTCATTGTATTCTCATCAATATCTGGATTTAGTGGTGAGGCATCACAACCATCATACAATTCAGCATGTCTTGCAGTTGATGCATTGTGTAAATATCGAAATAATATTCTTGGATTGAAATCGAAATCAATCAGATTAGGTCCAATTCTTGGGGAAGGAACTGTTGCTGAATCTGCTGGAATTAAAGAATTGTTTATCACTAGAGGTATTTATCCAATTCCACTTTCAAAATTCTTTGGAGGACTTGAAGTTATTCTTTCTCAACCTCTTTATTGTACTCCAATGATTTCCAATATAACTTCTGTTTGTTCATATGAATTGCATGCTCATATCCAACATGGAATTGATCATTTGGTATTTGAAGAAACTGGAAAATTAAACACTTCTAATCAGAATTATGATCCTCTTGAAACACTTTTGGAAGGTCTTTCCTCATTACTTTCAATACCAAAACAAAAACTGGACGCCGAGACACCACTCAAGAATTTTGGAGTCGATTCATTGATGACAGTTCAAGTTAAAGTATTTATAGATACGAACATTGAACTAGATTTGTTCACAATTTCTCAAATTCCTAATTTGACAATAGGTAGTATTATTACAGTAATAAATCGCAGAAATTTAAAGAAATAAATAAAAATTAAGAAATTTATCTGATCTCTCAAAACAATATTCATTTACTATGATCTTTAAATGTCCGTTGGAAAACAACTGGAGTGAGAAAACATTTTTTTTTTTTTTTTTATTCAGGAGTAAAAATTGATTTATTAAGTTTTATATTGGGATGGTGTAAACCATTAAATTTTTCTTTTTTTTTTTTTTTCTGTTTTTACTTTTTCATAATTCTGCAATTGATTGCTATTTTGATTATTATTATAATTATTTTAGTTATTGATATTTTATAGATTATTAAGTTGATGAGAATACTGATGATTGAATTGGTTAAGTGAAAATGAAGAAATAATGAAGAGGAAATAATAGTTGGCTGACATTTGAATGGTTACTGGTTATTTAATTTGGATTGTAAGTTACTGATACTGTTATTTATAATTAATTTCATTACTGATAAGTGCTGTATATATTCATTAATGAATATATACCCACTATGCTAAAAGGGAAGTTAACTAATTATCATCTGCTCCACAAGCATCACCTTCTTACATGAGGTCTGGGAGTCCGCTTGCGGTCCGATATCTTTCAAAGAAGGATGCCATCTGTCGGGATCGAACCAACGACCTTAAGATCTTCAGTCTTACGCTACTACCAGCTGAGCTAAGACGGCCTTTTTATAATGAAGTTTTCTTTTTAATATTGACTTTTCGCCAACCCACCTCATTAGCTTCTAAACAAATAAAAATAAAATCCATTTGAGTATTCTTCAAGATATGAGAATACTTTAAAAAATATTGACTTTATTTTGTAAAAAATCAAAATTTCGTCGTACTCAAATACCAACAGAATATCAAACAATTCATCGACAACTTCAACAAACACTGGTACAACAGTAAAATTTTCACCACTAAGTTACCGGCTTACCTAGAACATCACATTACAGCTTAAAACACAACTCACACCTCTTTTTATTTCCTTTATTATTATTGTTAATTTAAATAACGTAACACCAGGCAGTGGTACTGCTACACGTCATCGAACAGCTTTCTGCCACCCCTACTCTCTCCGATTGTTTGTCCAAGAAGAGATCGAACGTAGTGTAAAACATAGTACAGATACTATATTCCCGTCCTGATAATTATCAACCATTTTTCATATATAATTAAAAATAAAAATTCAAAAAGACTTAATAAAATATTTAAATAAAGATAATATTCTTTCATTTTTTGAACATAATAGCTGTTCACTGATACAATTCCACAACTATTAAAACCTTTGGCAATACGGATATATCTAGACATGTAGTAAAACATAGTATATAAGTAAAACAAAACTAATATTCAAATATTTGCTTGTTTGTTCAATCTTGATTTAAATTTTACAATAATAGCATTATATTTTATTTAATTTATAATTGTTTAGATAATTCACGAGCAGCCTCCTTAATAAAAGTGGAGACTTGTTTGTCGTGTGAGAGAATAGAAGCATGGCTCGATGGAAGGTGCACTACCTTGGCATTGACCATGGTTGACATAGCGTTTTGTGCAACCAAAGGAAGGATTCTGTCTTCATCCGAGATTTGGTACCAACATGGCAAATTCTTGTATCCAAGGGTTGTAACGTGTTCATAGACACACTTGAGTCCGAGTGGCTTTTGGGATTGCAACCAGACAGTGCTGTCCTCATCGGTTGTGTCCTGAGCCAAAACTGTTTTGAAAAGCTTTGGATTGAGCCAGAGATTGCCATAGTTGTCTTTGAGCATCAAACCATCGGGTGGGAATTGCAAATTACCACCGAGAGCAGCATCGAGATTCTGACCTTCGCTTGGGATGATACCGTTGACATAGAGCAAACCGACAACCTTGTTATCCAACTTTGGAACGGCTTCAGTAATGACGAAACCACCGTATGAGTAACCGACCAACAAGACCTTTCCGTCGATTCTCTCTACCAATCTTCTGAGTGCTTCGACATCGTCAGTTAACGATGTAAGAGGTAACTGAACGGCATATACTTCATTCTTTTTAGCAAGTCTGGCAAGTACCTTTCTCCAGATGTTGGCATCACACCACGATCCATGTACCAATACAATCTTTACCTTTGGAGTGGCAGCAGTAGCCTCAGAAGTTACTTCAATGATTGGTTCCATTGTTATATAAATATAGATAAAATTGAAATATGTTTAATTCTAAATTGAATTTGAAATAAATTGTAAAACGATTTGTCTTTTGTTGACATTTATATTTGAAAATTATTGGGTAAAAAGATATTTAAGATTTGTAATATCTTCAATTTGAAAAAAAATAAAAAATAAATCAAAACTGGGTGCTGACACGCGAGTAGTTTAAACCAAAAAAATAGAAAATTTGTAGAACATGGAGTTCCAAAAAATATCGTGATTTTTAACAAAAAAAAAAAGGTGATTTTTGCATTTCATTTGCAGAGTTACAAACCAATCAAATAAATTCTTGTTTGACCACGAACTGTTTATTCAAAGTTATAACATATAGAACGAAATGAGAATTTAATATTAGTTGTCTTTGGAATCTAAGATGGAGATAAGATTATTAAATTAATTTTTTTTTTTTGGGTACTTTTTGCAAACTTTGCAATAATTTATTTAGGAATGGAGTAATGATCATTTTATCCCTCCCCAAAAAATGAAAAAATTTTGCTAAGCATTTGTGCGTTTTGAAAAAATTCAAAAAAAAGTTGTGCAAAAAACATCAAGCAGAATGCTTGTATTACGATTATCGATAATTCAAACTTGGGTATTGCCATTCCACCGGTGTAAATCAAATTGAAGTGCATTCGTTTTGAATAAAATTTAACTCTACAACAATATGTGTTACACAGCCTCAAAGGATCTTCAAGACTGTAGACAATTCTTAATAATCTACACGTGATTCAGTAGTGCTTGACAAGATTTTGTTTTCTAATTAATTGAAAAAAAACACCTGTTCGTGTTTTATTGTTTTTTTTTAACTGTTATTAATTTTCTTTTCTAAAACATTTGACATTAGATTCAATTCATTTCATATTTATATATTATAATTTTAAAAATGATAAAACAAACAATAATATTATTATTAGTTACATTTATTGTTGTATCGTTATCACAACAAAATGAACAACAAAACATAATATCGATACCACTATTAACAGAACTTGAATACACTTTAAGATTCACTGATTGGACTTTAAAATATGGAAAAATATACATCGGTCCAGAATATATAAAGAGATTGCGTAATTTCAAATCAACTTTGGATTTCATCATTCAGTCAAACAACAATCCAAATTCAACAATTACTTTGGGATTGAACGAATTCTCTGATTGGTCAGATGAAGAAAAGAAATCACTTTTAGGTGCTATGATCTCACCCAACAGAACTTCTATTGGTATACCTTTCATTGATGATGAGATTCCATCACCACCAGTATCCAAAAGTGGTACCTCGAGATCATTACTCTCTACAAATTATATTGATTGGAGAACTCATAGTGCAGTAACCAGTGTAAAGAATCAAGCATCATGTGGATCATGTTATGCATTCTCTGCTATTGCTGTCATTGAAAGTGCTCTTTTTAAGAGAGGAACAGGTTCATTCGACTTTAGTGAACAAGATGCAATCGATTGTACATATGGTAGGTATGGTGGTGGTGGTTTCAACTTTGGATGTTCAGGTGGTGATCCAGCAACAACAATACAACATATACTAGTGAATGGACAAGCAAGTGAAGTCGACTATCCGTATACATCTGGTAACACCAGAATCCATGGCCCTTGCAAAAACGTCCAAAGAAATCGTTTGAATTTGAATCTTCTCCGAGTACAACGTGGAAGCGAGGATACTTTAGCGAATGCTCTTGCCACTGGACCAATTGCAGTTACTCTCAATGCTGAAAACAATGAGTTTTACAACTATGCCGGTGGAATCTATAACAATGCAGCCTGTTCAACATCTATCAATCATGCAGTACTACTTGTTGGTTATGGTCAAGCCAATGGTGTTGAATATTGGATCATCAAGAATTCATGGGGAACAAGTTGGGGTGAAAATGGGTAAGTCTTTTAATAACATTATTTTACTTACAATATTTATTTTCTAAATAATTTCTTTTGAATAATCATATTACATAGATTTATGCGTATTGCCAAAGGTTATAACAGATGTGGAATCGTATCAGCTGAAAGTTTTTATGTTATATAAGTATTAAAATAATTATATAGTTAAAGTCTTTATAATCAAATAAGTTAACAGGATAGTAATAAATAATTTTATTGTGTTAAAATACGATATGGTTTATTTCAATTAAATAATTGTTTAATTCCATGGAAAAACAGTCGATTGTACATTTGGAAAGTATGGTGGTGGTTTCAATTTTGGATGTGGAGGTGGTGATCCAGCAACAACAATACAACATATATTAGTGAATGGACAAGCAAGTGAAGTCTACTATCCGTATACATCAGGTACCAGCAGACTCCATGGTTCATGTAGAAGCGTCAAAAGAAATAATTTGGGAAATTTGAGGCTTATCCGAGTACAACGTGGAAGCGAGGATACTTTAGCGAATGCATTTGTAAATGGACCAATTGTAGTTACTCTCAACGGTGAAAACCAAGAGTTTTACAACTATGCCGGTGGAATTTATAACAATGCAGCTAGTTCAACACGTATCAATCATGCAGTACTACTTGTTGTATATGGTCGAACCTGAGAGGTGATTGGTTTGATTGGATTAGTTTTCGAGTTTTTGCTAATTTCTTAGCTTGAGATGGTTTGGATTGGTTAATTGCTTAGTATTGAGATGGTTGAGATGGTTGAGATTGTTTGGATTGGCTTGCTATTTGCTTAGCCTGAGATGGCTTGGATTGGCTAATTGCTTAGCTTGAGATTGTTTTGAGATGGATTGGATTGGTTAATTGATTACTGTTACGAGAATTACACTTAATACAGTTATTTAATATGAATATAAAATAAGACCACTTTATTAGTTTACAAATGTATAATATTTATAGTGTTTGTGATTAGCTAGTATTCTTGATAGTTTCCATATTCCAAGGTATTTCTTATTCTAGTATATTTCTGTAGCAATTACCCAAGGATGATCAGTCTAAGAGGGACTATTTTAGTCAGACACATTGTGTTGGGTGTTACTGTGATTGGTTGGTTGAGGTGGGGGTTGTGGCCATGCTCGTTAACAAGCTTTTTCCAAGCGTTTTGGCATTTGGTGAACAAGGGAGATGGTGACATGTGCCCAGTGAGGTAGTTTCGCCAGAAGTTGAGCATGTAATCAGACACAACACAATTATTTTGATGTAATGAGAGCACATGTCATACAACTAGAGATAAACGACTTCAAATCTGGGATTATTGTCAACCAATAAAACTTACATTTGATTTTCTCTAACGTTTTGATAAAACCAAGGTGACCTCCGGTAAGCAAATCATCATGATAATAGGACATGACCTTATTACGTAACGACAGTGGAACCCAAATACGACTGGTGAGTACCCTTGAGCTGAACGGGTTTACTTTTGAATGATCGTAATTGAAATAGAGAACATCATCTTCCAATGAGTAGAACGGAAGATCAACAGGAGCCTTCAATTCAGTACCATCCAATGCCTTACGTATTTTAATACAAAAGTCATCCTTACCTTGCTCGGTTTTAATAATGTCTAATGTTAAACCATACTCGTTTAACTTTTGTTCTTCCAAAGCGCAAACTTCCATAGAACTACTACCATCCAGAGCTGAACCATCCAGAGCCGAACTCTCCAAACCAGAACCAGAACCATCCAGACCAGAACCAATACCATCCAGACCAGAACCATCCAGAACCGATTCATCCAAACACCCAGCGGAAGTAGATAGTCATAACTCATCTCTATCTACAGGCAAACGGGACAATCCATCGGCAAAGTCATTATGTTTACCAGCTCTATAACGAATGACATAGTTGAATCCTTGCAAGAACATACTCCAACGTAGGATACGAGCGTTCTTAGGAGACTTGTCATTTAACACCTTCAAAGCTTGGTTGTCAGTGACGGCAGTAAAGAAAGCAGAACCTAAAATGTGTCTGAAATGTTTCACACTGTCTACCAAACTTAGGCATTCTAATTCACCAGAATGATAGTTCTTCTCGGCAGCTGTAAGTTTACGACTATATGCACTAACTAACATTCCATTCTGAAATAACGCACCACCGATACCAACACCACTTGCATCGGTTTCTAAAACAAACTCTTTATTAAGGTCGGGTATTTTAAGAATACCACTATCTTTCATACGGTCAACGATAGTTTTGACCGCATTCTTACACTCCTCTGACCACTCCCAACGAGTGTCCTTATTTAATAATCTGTGTAGAGGTGCGGCAATAGATGCAAAATTTATTATGAATTTTCTATTATAATTAAGAATACCAAGCAATTTCTGCAATTGGTTAACATTTGTTGGTTGTGGTAGGTTTATAATACTATTTATACGATCTGGGTCAATTGAAATACTACCATTATTAATGATGTGACCCAAAAATTTCACACTTGTACGAAAAAATTTGGATTTTTTACGATTTAATTGAACATTATTTTTGAATAAAATTTGTAAAATTTTGTCAAGGTGTGTGATGTGTGATTCTACATCATTACTAAATATAATAATGTCATCTATATATACAAAACAAAACACACCAATGTATACCTTTAACATAACAAACATACCCTTCTGAAACAATGCCGGCGCATTTTTCAGACCAAACGGCATAACATTGAATTCGTAAACACCACGATGTGTTGTGAAAGCAGTCAACCAGCGATCTTCTTCTCGGACAGGAATCTGGTGGTACCCCGCCGCGCAATCCAATATACTAAACACAGAAGCATGTTGTAGAGCAGAGTAGATGTCATCCACATGAGGAAACGGATACACAAGAGGACGGGTTAAGTTGTTCAATTTCTTGTAGTTGACACAGAAACGAACCTCCCCATCTGGCTTAGGAATGAGAACCACCGGCGATGCATAAGAGCTATTAGATTCCGATATAATACCTTTCTTCAGCATATCATCCACAGCTTCATCTATAATCTTCTTTTCCTTAATACCAGTACGATAGGGTTGTTGACTTACCAATAATTTTTCACCATCCTTTACCAAGTCAATAGAACATTCCATACCAGTTATCTTACCAGGTTGTTCCAACTTATTGACGAACAGAGATTCATATTTACCACGTTCCAAGTATTCCAACATGAATTCATGCATCTTCTCATTATCGGACTTATCACCAAAACTAAAACATTTACGTTCACGATGCGGATCCTTCTTAGGTACAGTCGACTCTATGACACAACAATCGATTTTGGAATGCAGCACTTCAGCGAACGGATCAGCTTCCTTCCAGACGGACTTAACAGCGGTCGGCTCATCAGTAGAGAGAACTTCACGGACACCATCTGACTGCTTGGCATAGGGAATTGGCATATCGATATATAACGTAAGTACAGATCTACGAGTAGTTAAAGTGTTGGAACATAGATCTAACTTAGCTTTCCATGTAGCAAGGTCTTTCCTTCCAATGATACTACGATACATCAAGTTACTGGAAACATATACATGCAGAGAATACTTTTCACGAGGGCTAAGAACACAATTCAGAACCGCTTTACCAACGATATGTAATCTGGTCAAATTCGCAGAATTGATTCTGACCATCACCGGCTCCACTTTTGCACCAACCAGATCTATCAGTTCCTGAGAAACTATAGATACACCAGCACCCGTGTCAATCAAACATCGAGTAAGTCTGCCATTCAATTGAATCATGGCAACCAACGAACCATTTCCATGACTGGGAAGAGGTGGCAATCCAGGTTCTTGTCCTCCATTAGTACTATTACCAGTGCTGACCACATCCAGTACTAACGCATCATTGTTATTCAGCGGGCAATCCTTCCTAAAGTGACCCGGCTGACCACACTTAAAACAGCTACCTCTAGGCTTAGCTTGTGACGGTTTTCCAGACTTACGATCGAATCGTTTCTTTACCTCCATAGCCATTGTAGGTGTCTCCTCTTTCTTCTTCATCTGCGACGGTACCGGAATCTTTGATGGTTGGGCAGTATAAAAACTCTGAGACAACGGTATAGGAGTTGTATCCAGATCCGTCATACGCATCGATCTGAATACGGTCTGTGGTTCCATTGCTTCAAACTGGGTAGAGTTTGGTATCTTATATGGAGACATTAAACCAGCAACTGTCGAACCATTAGACACAGGGATCGACGTTTCCTGCATACTCGTATATACTGGATTATACATATGCAGATAGACCGTACCAGCTTGGAGCAGTTCCACGGCATTCTCGATAGCTTTATCTATGGTCTTAGGCAACGTGTTTATAACCTTCTCTTTGAACGCTTGGTCATCTAACGTTTCGTAGAAGGCAGCCAACAACTCTCTAGCCGAAACATCCGGTAGTTTAGATGCCAACGCTTTAACGTTCTGGACATGGCATCGGAAGGTAGGAGCAGCGGTCATTCGTAACATTTTTAAACGGTCCAGGTACGATCCATACATATCACCAAATACTTTTTCCAGCTCCTTCATAACGGCAGCAACATCGTCTCCAGCGCAACTCATTAATGATCTTAAAGCCAGACCGGTAACATGCGGAACAATGTATTCTATAGGCGGCAACTTATTCTCCTTCTTGATGTCTCTGGCTTCCTTCTTGACAAGAACCTTCTCGGCAAAACACATGAACTCCGCAAACGACAACTGAGAACCAGCCTCCCCGGAAAACAAAAGCGATTTCATTTTGGAATATGTATAAAAATAAAGTAAAACAAATAAATTGTATTTTTAAAATTGAATATATAACTGCGAGGTGTCGCCAAATGTGATGAGAGGAGGTATATACCACTGACGTATGTATGCTTATCGGCATAAGGATTGACCAGATACCTTATGCCCTACCGCACCATCGTCACATTTGATAAATATATATGCCGTCTTAGCTCAGCTGGTAGTAGCGTAAGACTGAAGATCTTAAGGTCGTTGGTTCGATCCCGACAGATGGCATTTTTTAAAGATGTTAGTTCCGCATGCGAACCAGTTGAACAGCTCCAACAATAAATAATGTTCTTTCTATCTCACTAACTGAATGAATGTGAAATTGTATAATCAACTTAATTTATTATATTAATACAATAAACTGGAGTTGTTGAATGATCATCACTCACTGTCTCATTCTTTCAAAATAAACAATTTAATTTAATTTTATTATTTTTTTCAAAAAATTAAAAATATAATATTACTTGTAGTTTGTAATTAAATATTTAGTTAGCTACATTATAATTGGCATTACTAAATCTTGTTTTTATTTATTGAGAATAATATTATTAACAAATGATAAAAACAAAAAAAGGTATTTTAATTTGTTAATTAAACTTAATTACTTTTACTTCCTTTCAAAGATTGAATCTTTGAGTCTAGAATTTCATTTGTCAATTCCTTGGTAATCTCTGCATACAATGCAATGGAAATTGGCTAATGGTTTTTAAAAAACAAAAAAAAGAAAATTAATGAATAATTAATTATAAATTTCAATAAAGTTAATTCATAGTAATTTTGTTAGTGTAAGTACTTACAGAGAAAAAGTCATCAACAACACCCTTGTGTGAGGTTATCTTTCCTTTGAACATTGGTGATACATTGATACCGACCCAATTGATCTGAGCAACCTTTGTTGTGATACTGTTATCGATGCGATCGGACACCTTCACCAAGCCATAGTTGACCTGATCGGCACGCAGATTCGATACCAACTCATCGATTCCACCGGAACCACTGCCGACCAACGAGAGTTGTTCATTTCCTTCGTAGCCGATCAACATCCAATTGGTCGAGGATTGCGGTGATTTTACATCGGCCAACAGCGATTTCAATCCGTCTAAATCTCTAAACGATAGCTGTTGAGTGTTGCTAGTGTTGACAGTCGGTAGTTTCACAGTGTTTCCAGCACGACTTCCATAGGGATTGGCCGAGCCTGCGCTAGTAAGATGTGGTGCCTTGGCTGAGATCTGCTGCTTCTGAGAGGTAGTGACCTCGCCAGTTCTATTTCTCGATCCACTTGCATCTTGAACCTTGTTTGTTATTTCCTCCTCGGTTACCTCACTCTTTAGCGAAGCGATGATCTCAACATTATAATGTCCAAGTAATTTAGTAATCGATGACTTGTTTGTTCCATTTCTTGCTTTTTCAATACCCTTTACATTTTCACCAATCCAAGTTAAATAAACGTATCTAGAAAAAAAAAAAAAAAATTTTAATTTTAATAACTTTTGATTCCAATTATTATTATTATTATAACCAAATTTAAACATACTTATCATTTTGAACATTATCAATAATATCAACTACTCTTATGATTGCATAAGACATTTTATCTTCGTAGAGATGTGGAATCAATTCATTGATACCACCGGATCCAGTTGCTTCAAGCTTGATGTGATTTGGTGATCCGTTGTAGTTGACCAATATCCAATTGATTCGATTTCCACTGGTGTGAACTGATTGTACGGCTTGATTAAACTCATCTCTATTGGAAATTTGAACTTCATTACCACTTTCACCTGGGGCATGAGTTGCTGTTCCTTTTGCTCTAACTTGACTTGCCATTTGCTTAAAACTTTAAAGTAAATAATAATAATTGTAAAATTACAAAATAATCAAATAAATAAATATATTACAAATAAATATTGAAAAACTTTAATAAAAGTCTTTTGTTGCTTCTATATTCATCCTTTTTTGTTTAATTAATATTAAAAATCTAATAAAAAATAAAACCCAACAAGATTTTTTTGATTATCAAAGTGGGTTTTGGATTTTTTTATCATAATTAAATTTCATATTTATCATTAATAATAAATCTTCTTTTAAAATAATTATTCATTAATAATTATTTATCATTATTTAAAACTTGAATATTAATTAGGAAATCATGTGAAAATACTAAATTAATAGAAGAAATTAAAGAGATTCTACATTGCTCTATAGATAAAGAAATATGATTATTATAATGAATGGTAAATGAGGATAGCAATAAAACAAAAGATCTATATTATAACTACTTTTTTTAAGAATGTTTTTTTTGTTTATTTCTTATTGTAGATTGAATAAAACATACAATAATATTAATATACAAGTTAATTAAAAAAAAATCACAAAAAAATAAAATTTAAAAAAGTCTTGACAAACCGAAAAACGAATCATTTTCATACCTATTTATATTTACTATAGTAAACAAAACAATTATGAGTTCGCCACCAGATGTATCAGCAGAGATTCTAGATGATGCCGTCAATATTTTCGAAATAGAGTCGAGCGATGAAGAAATTGAATATGGTCTCACTACATACAATCGTGTAGAACCAATAAGTAGGTGTTTCAACAAAGCAGCAACAGCCAGCTATTAAAAAAAAAACATTTATTAATAATAGTAAACTAGAATAGAAAAGTAACCCATTTCTTTTTTTTATATTATAAAAGAGAATAATACAGATATCACATCATTGACAGTTAGACTACCACAAAGACATTCATTATGGGCACATCTAGCTTGGAATGCGGGTCTTGCACTCTCTGATTTCTTGGATCAAAATATTGATTTCACTGATAAAACGTAACGTAATACCTCCTTACTTGTGGCATTACTATCAGTGTTATATTGATAGCTACGAATGATCATTAACTTTACTTACTTACTTTACATACTATTGTTAATGTTATAATTAGTGTTTTGGAATTGGGATCGGGTGCAGGTTTACCATGTTTTATTGCAACATTGAACAATGCCAAGACCGTTGTTATGACAGACTATCCAGATAAGACTTTGATCGACAATTTAGAGTACAATCGTAGTAATACACTACCGGAGCGATTTACAAACAACAACAGACTATTTGCAAGAGGTCATCTCTGGGGAAAGGAGCCAGAGACACTGAATCAACTACTCGATCGACCAGAGAACAAGTTCGATATCATCATCCTTTCGGATTTGATCTTCAATCATGTAGTCCACCACCATATGTTACAGACTTGTTTTGCCTGTTTGAATGACAATGGAATTGTATGTAAACACTTACAACAGTGCTCATTAATAGTTTACTAATACCAATCATTATTTTAGATTTACGTTGCATTTTCACATCATAGACCACACAGAGTAGAGAAAGATATGAACTTTTTCAAGATTGCACAAGAAGAACCATTTAATTTCATCGCAGAGAAATTCAAAGAGTTAAAGATGAAACCGATGTTTGCCGAAGATTTAGGAAGTGAAGAAGTAAGAAAAACAGTACACTTTTATACATTAAAGAAAAAGCAACAACAATAAAAAATAAAAATAAAACAAAAAAAAAAAACTATATATTATTATATTTTTTAGATTTATAGATCTATTTATATATCTAACTATCATTCAAAGTCTGACTCTACATATTCTAATACACAAACAACAAGTGAGCAGTTCGATAACAATCAAATCTCTTCAATTTGCAGGATGATTTGTGAAGAAAAAAAGAGGTTTCATCTTAAATTTCACCATCCATTGTTGTGATATTTTATTAAGATTGAGACCAATGGTGGGAATCAGATACCAACGTCTGTAGAGACGAATGAAAAAAATAGTGTAAAAACATTCAAAGATTCACACAGGTCTAGTTAATTTACAACCACCAGGTGATTTTTTAAACAACTTTTCTTTTTTTTTTTTTTACATTTTTTATATTTTTTATGAAATTTTAGATATTTATTTGTTCAACAATTTTGGAATTATAATTATGATGATGTTGTCGTCAAATTAAATGGGGTAATAAATAATAAGCAAAACAACAAAAAAATATCAATATTTATTATTCCTATGACATAAAAGTTAAAAAAGAGAATATCTTTTTATAAAACTACCAATTACTTTAGAATATTCACAAAAATAATAATAATAGGTGACAATATTCAAAAACCAATTAATTAACTTCACTTTCAACACTCACACAAACAACAAACACACAAATTAACACACTTATTTTACTTTAGTATTAATTATAATACAAAAACTTCAAGTTAAATAAAAAAGTCATTGTGTTGTTCAAAATAATAATAATAAAATAACGAAATAATAAAAATAACAATATTGTAAATAAGTTTTGTTTTTAAAGAATATATATATATTTCATATTTAGTAAATAATAACAACTAGTAGTATTTGTATAAATGAGTAAATCACAGATTCAACAACAACAGGTGATACCTGTTAAATGTGTTATGATTGGTCCATCTTTTGCTGGAAAGGTATGTAACATGATAAGATAAACATCACTTCATCTGTAGATATCACATGACTTACCTTTTCACTTTATAATATATGATAGACAAGTTTAGTTGTAAGATTAGTTAGAAATACGTTTGAAAATGAACAGGCTGCAACTGTTGGAGGTATGATTGAATTGAATTGGATTGATGATTTGGTTAATCATACATACATTCTAACTAAATCTATCTTTTATAATAATAATAATAATATAGCAATGTTTTTAAATAAATTCTTTTATTTCGAGAAATATGTACTTAAATTTGAACTGTGGGATACAGCAGGACAAGAGAAATTCCATTCTTTGGCGCCAATGTATTTCCGTGGTGCTAAAATTGCAATCGTTGTTTTCGATATATCCACAGCAGTATGTTTGTTATGTTATGTTATTAGATCTAGAACTTCAAATCCAACTAATCATATGTGCTTATAATTATCATATCATATCATATCATATTATTATTATTATTTTAGGAATCATTTAATAAAGCGAAATCATGGACAAGAGAATTTAAATCACATTCAACAGAGCCTGCTATCATGGTGTTGGTAGGAAATAAATGTGATTTAGAGAGAGCTATCACCATGTCTGAGGCGGAGCGATATGCCCAAGAAGAAGGAATGATCTATTTCGAAGCATCTGCAAAACATAATACAAACGTAACCGATATATTTCAAATTTTAGGTATGTTTTTTAAAATACAAATCAGATGATATGAGATCAGATCAGATCAATTTGGTTGATAGATTGTAATTACTAACATTCATAAATTTGACAAACTTACAGCTGAGAAAATACCTTCACCTTCCAATAACAATACGAATGACAATTCAAATGAAAAGATTGTTTCAGTCAATAAGGGCAAAGAGAAAAAGAAATGTTGTTAGGTTAGAGGATTACTTTATAATAATAATAGTTTAACTAAATAATAATAACAATAATAATAGTTATAGATTTCTAAACAAAACAAACAGGATAATAATATACAAGTGAATTTATAAAGATAGTGCTCTATCTATCTTTAATATTCATAAAACAACTTCAACAACAACAACAACAACAACAACAACAAAATCAAACCAACAGAATATAATAGCATAAACAATTAACACTCAATCTTATAACAATAATAACATTACACACTCTCTATGAATTGCAAGGTTCAATTAATTAATACGTTCGCAATTCAACAGTTCAATTTTTTTACACACAATCCCATTTCCAAAATATCTTCATCCCCGATAGGATTGAAGAACCGCCTCGAAAAAAAAGAGTAATCCCCGAAACCGACTTTTACTTTTCTTCTTTTTTTTTTTTTTTCTTTTTTTCTTTTTTGGTATCGACAATAATTACAATCAATCGTGACCATTGGGCAATCAGCAACAACAACATCAATAATAATAATACAGCCATCCAATCAGATTCTCTACACAACAACAACAATGAATATCATATTTTAAAAATTAATTAAAAATCTTTGAAACCATTTCTTTTGCAAACCAATACCAACCACTATAATTTATTAAATAAACAACTTGAACTTTTTAATAATTAATTAGTTAGTTAGATAGAAATAATGAATTTCAAACTATTATCTTTATTAATCATACTGACATTTGCTTCAACAACATTCTCAACGAAAATCAAATCTTTTGTTGGCTTGAGAGAACTCACCCATCAGATAGAAGGATATGAGATCTGTGATAAATGTTATACATTTGTTGAGGATAATATACATTCTACTGTAAATAATATTATTCGTAAGTAGTTTCCGATAAATCATCAAATGTTTAATTAACAAAATTAATGTTATTAGATGGTGGAAATAAATCATGCTCCGATATCTGTAGTGTATTAAACAGTACTTCTTATGATGTTTGTGAGACAATGTGTGAAACCTTGGGTTTAGAATTATTTATGGTTCTATTTAGTGTGTAAGTAAATATTAATTTCTTTTTAAAAAAACAATTATTATTAATAATTTTCAAAAACAAAAAAAAAAGAGTCGATCCTGATCCAGTTTATATCTGTGAATTATTGAAAGTATGTGAAATCAATGATAATGGATTTGCAAATGTAACATCTGTTACTGTTAGTCCAACTTCTGCTCCGCAAAATACTTCTTTCAATGTCAATGTGGATTATAGTGTAAGCAGTGAATTGGGTACTGGAACCATCCAAGTTCAAGTCTGGGCACCAGGAGATGGTCAGGTTGTCACACTCAACTATCTCTTGGAGGAAACAACGGTTGGTCAATACACACAATCTTTCATTATCGAAACCTATCCAAACGATAATTGTAATTTCACTGCTGGCCTCTACATGGTAGATGTACTGATTTGTGAGGGATCATGCCAGTCGACTCACCCACACTCTAAGATCTACAATTTGGAGCGTTCACAATTTACAATCACTGGAAACGGTGGAAGTGGTAGTGGAAGTAGTGGATCATATTTATTTTGGTGAATTTAAATAAAATGAAACAAAATATTATTTATACTATTTAATATTAATGAAATCATTTATTTTGTTTGTGGAGTTTCAAAAGATTTATAAAATAAAATTATTATCAGACATATATATTATTCTTTAATGATTTTTGTTTTTGTTATTCATTTTATTGAGACTTTTTTGTTTTATTAAAATATTTGTTGACTATTCACTTGAAAGGTGGAGTAGTGGATATTATTTAGTAGGGTGGATTCCAATATAAGTCATTTATTACCTGAAAAATTATTGTTGTATCATTTTTTTAGTTCAAAGAACATTAAAAGAGCTTGGTGTTCTTTTGCTGTTTTGTACTTTGTAATTCCTTTTTTCAACATGAAATTGTTGAAACTACCATACCATTTATTAATAAAAGAGTCTGACCACTTCACATCTTCATCATCATAATCTTCTTCTTCATCACTGTCAGGGCTATTAAAATAATTTTCTTTTAATAGTTTTTGAAGATATTTGGCTTGTCTAAAATCTGTATATCCATAAGCATTCATAAAGTTTGCGAAACTTCCAAAAACAATATCGATATCTCTATTTGAATAGGGGAGTAGACCATTCTCAATGTTTTGATATCTGAGTCTTTGTTGATGGAAAGACAACTTCACTTCGAAAAATACATAGTATGATTTAGCAGATTTGAATGGTTCATCATCGTCATCGTCTTCATCATCATCATCCTCGTCATCATCATCGGTGTAGTTGTCATCTGAAAGAAGGCTCAATTCAAATTCTTCTTTGAGAAGATGTTGAATTTCTTTCGCTTCTCGATAGTCTTTCAAATCATAGAACGATTGAAACTGGTTGAAACTACCAAATAATAATTGAATATCCTTGTTTGACCATGCAGTAATACCTGAAAATAAATTCTTTTTTCTTATTAATCTTTGGTAATCAGTTAAACGATCTTCGTAATAACTGAGGAAGTCACTAAAAAAATAAAGTATAGTAAATAAGAACAAAAATAATTAATAAATCATAATTTATTTTTCAATATAAAAAATAATATTTACTTTGAAGAATTTGACATTTGTTATAGTATATAACTATAAAAATTATAATGAAAAGAATAATAAAGAATAGGTTGATTTTCAATTTATAATAATAATTTTCTCCTATAAATAAAAAATTTAACAAATGTCTATTTAAAAAAAAGAAAAATGACACCTTTTTTTTTTTTTATCAAACTATTAAATACTTCTATCATGTTAATAATATTATAATATTATTTATTGATGTTGTTCATAGAATTTCAAAAGTGATTGTAATTCTTTTGCTGTTCTGTAGTTTGATATTCCTTTTGCCATCATGAATTGAGTAAAACTACCATATCTATTATTAATATATTTGTTTGACCATTTCTGTGTTCTATCTTCTTCTTCTTCTTCACTATCACCACTATTATTACTATTATTATTATTATATCCATAACAATCACTACTACTTTCATCACTACTACTACTATTATAATTATTATTATAATATCTATCGTCGTCATCATCATCATCTTCATAGTAATTAACATCATCATCATCTTCTTCTTCATCTTCTTCTACATCATCACCAAACAAATCTTCATATGCTTCTTTTAAACCGGTTTGAATCATCTTTGCATCTTTGTAATCATCAATTCCATAGAAATCCATATAATCTCTAAAACTGCCGAATACGATATCTATATCTTTGTTTGACCAAGCCTTCATTCTATTGTGAACGTTGATTGCTCTGAGTGTTTGTTGGTGTTCAGACAGACGTTCATCGTACATATCGTAAAACGATTTGGCACCGTCGTACTCACGTTTCAAGTCGTACGCTTCTTTAAGTTCTTGTTGAATTTGCTTCGCTTTGCCATGATCGTTTATCTGATAGAATCTCTTGAAATGATTGAAACTTCCAAAGATAATATCAATGTCTTTGTTTGACCAAGGCGTGATACCATTCTCTATATTATCTGTTCGCTGAACACTCTGGCTATAAGATAGACGATCTTCATATTTATTATAAAATCTACAATAACAATTTTTTTTTAAAAGTTAAATTTTAAACAATGTGTTTTTGATAGCTGTTAATAACTTACTTTACAGATTTTATCATCTCTTTGACAATATTAAAACTTTGAATGCAAAAAAAACGAAACATTTTTTTAAAAACAAGATCAATGTTTCGTTTTTTTTAATTTAATTTTTAATTTTTTCTTGAATTTGAACTTGTTTTTTTCAAAGAATTATTCTAAATAAAGATAGTATTAACATAATAAATTTAAAAAACATTAAAAAAAAAAAAGGTAAAAAAAAATTAGACAACACATGTGTTAACAAGAACCTGGTTTTAATTGAAAAAAAAAGTTGGAATGTTTTTTGTTAATAACAATATTAAAAATTTAATATAAAATAAAGTGTGTTGGGTTGATTTAGCAAACAAACCATCAATGTTTTGTAAAATAAAAAAAAAAGTAATATTAATAATAATTTCAAATGTCAATAATAGTAACAGATAGACAACCTTTTAAATTGATAATCAATTCAATAGTATTAAATAAATTGATATTCAACTATGTAAAATTATTGCATAAAATAAGAAACAATAATAGAAAATATGTAGAAATCAATGGTCTAAGTATTGGTGGTGGTGGTGGTGGTAGTTTAGGTTTAGATGGTCTCAATTCATTTCTCTATGGAATTCGTAGTGGTATCGGTCAGAAGACAGCGAGATTCAATTGGTATCAACTTCTAAGGCGACCCGATCAATTGATAAAGTATAGCTATATCGAGTGTTTCTTTGATCAGTTTAAACGTCACTACGATGAGTGTGATAAGCGGTTGTTACGCTCCAGACATACAGTACCGTCGTTGCTACTACAGTATATCGATGCCGTCAAGGTTGCATTGTCTCGTGGCTGTCTACCGATTGTAAAGCTATTCTTTGAGCAGCATCACAAACTTTTATTGGAGTTGGTCAAGAATTCATCGATAAAGATTGCTGCGAGAAATGGACATCTCAATATTGTAAAGTATCTGCATGAGAATAGCAATCGATTTAAAATACCTAGATTCAAAGAGGAGATGGATTCCGCTTCTATGAATGGACACCTGGAAATTGTGCAATTCTTCCATCAAAATACAACCAATGGATGTACCATCAATAGTATAAACATCGCCGCTAAAAATGGATACATCGATATAATCAAGTTTCTCAATGAGAATCGGAGTGAGGGGTGTAGTATAAGTGCAATCAATTTGGCATCTTCATCTGGACACCTTGAAATTATAAAGTATCTCCACTTTAATAGAAGTGAAGGATGTACGAAGCACGCTATGAATCAAGCTTGTTGTAATGGCCACTTAGAAGTGGTACAATTTCTCCATGAAAATAGAAGCGAAGGGTGCACACGCGAAGCAATGTCGTTGGCCGCAAGGAATGGACATATCAGAGTTGTTAGATTCTTGCATGAGAATCGATTGGAAGCATGGGGAACACAACCAATGAGTTGGGCAGCTGCACATGGCCATATGGAGATTTTAGAGTATCTACACATCAACCGATACGAATGCTCTAAATACGCGATGAACACTGCTGCGACGAATGGGCACCTCCCGGTAGTTCAATTCCTCAATGAAAATAGAAGTGAAGGGTGCAACCGTGACGCTATGAATGGCGCATCAAAAAACGGACATTTGGAAGTGGTACGGTACCTACACGAGCACCGAACCGAAGGATGTTCAAACCTAGCTATGAATCAAGCCGCTGCCAATGGACACCTCCAAATTGTTCAATTTCTCCATGAAAATAGAAGTGAAGGGTGCACTGTCTTTGCGATGAATCATGCCGCTAAAAATGGCCATTTCGATATTCTGAAATTCTTGCACTATAATAGAAGTGAAGGTGCAAATATCGATGCAATGAACTACGCTGCCTCAAATGGACATTTAGATATATTGCAATTTTTGCATTATAATCGCACAGAAGGATGTAGCAGCCAGGCACTTGGATGGGCTGCCACCGGTAATAAACTAGAAATAGTTAAGTTCCTCCATGAGAATCGCACCGAAGGTTGTAGTAATATAAATACTTTTCATAATACTCTTGATGTTGTGGCATCACTTGGAAGGTTTGAAGTTTTGGTAAGCAAGAATGAATTGAAATTGATGTTAATATTACACGATAGAATATATAACTAACCATTATATTGTTTCGACTATAGAAATTCTTTCATTACAATAGAACTGAGAAATTCACTTCGAGGGCTATGGACTTAGCCGCTCAAAACGGCCACCTCGAAATTGTGAAATTCTTGCACTATAATCGTACCGAAGGTTGCACAACTGAGGCTTTGGAGTACGCAGCTAAACAATCACACTTGGAAATTGTAAAATTCTTATTGGAGAACAGAACAGAGCCATTCAATATTAAAAAGACGATATCATTGGCAACTATAAGCAAGAGTACCGATGTCCTCAATTATTTAAATGAACATTATCAACCAAAACAAAATTGTATATTAATGTAGGTGGTGCTTTTTGCTAAAACATATCAATTAAATGTATAGCTTTTCATATTTGTTTGCTTATCTTTTTCAAATATTTCTTTTAAACTATTATTTTAAGTAGTCTGCTTAACTCTGGAGATTAGTGAGTTTTTTAATTATGTTAACAAGGATAATTTTGATGCTGATATTCTATTCTAATGTAGAGATACCTTTTATTACTTTCAAGAATTTATTAAATTGTCATACTGCTTTTTTTTACAAATATCAAAGATAGTTTATTTATGAATCAAAGAATTCTTGAGAACTTAAAATATGTTGGTATGAATTGATTAAGTACATATATGTTGAAAATTTTTATCAATAATTTTATTTGTATAAACAACTGGTTATTATTAATAAAAAGATTAGTTTTTTTTGTTTATAATAATGATGATGGTAATTGATACGGAGAACTTGGATAGAATCCATCAGAATTTGGTTGAACGCTTGGATTTGATGCATGGATATGATAGAAATACTCCCAATAGACATAGTCGACCTTGACACCGGCTCTATTGAATGATTCATCTGCTCCTCCGAAAAGTGCTTGGTTGACAATTTTAATGTATAGATTGGTTTGGTCGAAATAGTAAACTGAACCATTGCTTGCTCTGACTTGCGCAGCAGATGTACCAAGAGTACAGTTGAATCCATAGGCATTCTGCCAAGCCCATCTATTCTCAGAGTAGATATTAAAGGTTGTACCGGCTGGATAAGGAATCGCCATAAAGATGTAGTGTCCATAGGGAACTTGAGCGACCCACAATTGCAAATAGGTTGGAGTACCATAATCCAAATACAAGTACCAACCCATATTTAGGATACCGGTGATACCTGCATTTCTGGAGATGTTTGTCTTTCTAATATCAGTGATACCTTCACCAAACAAACTGACACAACCAACAAATTGACCGTAATCATATTGTTGACCACGATCAATCAAGTTTGGAATGTAAATTTCAATGTTACCAACAGATTTAGTGGTTTTGTCACAAACCCAAACTGTCCAATCAGCTTGGAAACTACAATGAGCATCAGAGTACTTCCACCATTTTTCATGAGCTCCGACAATTGTTGGAACACCTGGATTACCAACTAATGAACCATCCCAATCGATGAGATTAAAATATCTCGATGAACCTGAATCTGGAACGATTCTGTGACCGATAACTTGAGATTTTGGAACATTTTGAAGTGTTATATTTACCAAAGAAGAGATGAATTGTGGTTTATAGATATCACTGAATGTCAAAGCAATAATAACAACATTATCAACATCTGGATATACGGAAGTTGGATTTGCAATAAAGTTTCTAAATGTGACATCGGAAATAATAGTGGTAACGTAATTATCGTAGAGTTGGAAACCTTGACGATAATTAGCATTGGATTTACTAAGAACATTACCAGTTTGTCCATCAACAATTGCTTGATGTAACCATGCGTCACCGAATAAAGTACCTGGTCTATTTGAATCATATGCTTCAAATTTAACAACTTCAACTATTATTATGAAAATTGAAAAAAAAAAACAAAATTAATCAATCGTTGAACATATGAGTTGTAATATACATTCAAAATGTTAATCTTACCTCTTGAACCCCAATGTTGAAGACCGAAATTCGATAAAAAGATCTTGGTATTATTGAATCTCATCCATACAAAAGTGTCTGAACTCCATGAGAAAATACCATCTTTACAAGTGTTTCTTGAATGTCTACCAGTATTATAAACTAAAATACCCATTGTTTCATCGAATTCCAATTTTCCACCAACATAAATAGAGGCACCAGAGATCCACTGGTAACCAGAACTATGAGCTGAATTACCTTCAAAAACCTTAGTAGTCCAAGCTTGCGGTTCCATACTAACATTTCTATGATTACCAATTGGTTTTTCAAGATTTGGGAAAGAATAACCTGACCAACCACCTATTTATTATTTCAAAAAAAAGTTAGTTATTGATAGCTATAGAAAATAATTATTATTATAATAACATACCAGAAGCAGCGTTACCAATAATTGTATTCCAAGCATTGGTAATGTAGAAACAACCAGCAGCGCTATCAGCCGGTTGAGTTAGATTTTCATTTTGATAAAAAGTTTCACCGGTTTGACTTCCACCAGCAGCTGGTTCTCCAATTGTATGAACATAGGCACCCAAATTGAAAGATAAAGTATTGTCTTGTTCAACACCATCCTCAAGATAGTAACAATGACCAATAGCATCAAAAGCTACATTTCTTGTTAGAGTAACATTGTTTGCACCATGAATTGTGTAACAACGATAATAACTCTTGGTTACTACACAATCAGAGATGTAAGAATTCTTAACAACACCGGCCAAATGATAATGCAATGGATAACGTGCTTTGATATTCTTTTGACCCATTCTCTTTAACTGAACACCAGCAAATTGACCTTCACCAGAAATGATGATATGACCACCAAATTCAGTTGATTCAGAAGAAGCGGAATCTCCTTGGAATACGATTCTTCTTGAAAGCAAACTTACTTCAACTTGATACTCCTTACCACCATAATGATAGAACTTTAATGGCTCAGTGAATTCAATTACCTTTCCAGAGATAGATTTAATGGTCATTACTTCATTTTGGTTATCTTCCTCATCACGAAACTGAGATGTCATTACAACCACTTGCTGACCGACCTCCCAATTAACATTGTCTTGAATCCAGATAACTCTATCACCACTCCAAACAGTGGCTGCGAGTTTAGTCCAAGTGCTATGATATTGTTTACCATGAACAGAAATGAAACCACCAGTTGAAACACCGAGACCTTTGGAACCAAAGAATGGAGCAATAGTATTTTCAAATGTTTTTGCACCATGGAAAATGATGTTGATATTTGCATTGTAACGACATTTGGTAGTACCCATAATGAATTTACCTTGAACCAAGATATCTTTGACGTTCATAGTAAAGTCAGAGTCTGCAAATACCAATTCACTTGTTGGTGGAATAGTAATTCTTTGATAGATTTCAGTTTGAGAGATGGAACATGGACTAATTAAAACACGTTTACCAGCTGGTAAAGTAATGTTACTAGAGGGAGATGGAACTACACCAGATGGCCAAGTTGATGGATTATGCCAATGAACTAAATCGGTTGCGAGATATGGGCATTTAGTGTTATCTTGAGGATCTAAAGCAGCGGATGGTTTTGGGAGATGTACTAATTCAGAATCTTGAACAACTAAATTTGGTGGAGTTACAATTGGTTTTGGTAGGACCGTAATTTTCATATTTCTAAATAGAATGTTGGTATCTGCAGTACTGGTAGCTCTGGTACGATTGACTTGAAGAATGAAAATCGAAAGACCAAGATCAAATGGAACACTGAATGAAATTGAATTTGACTTGTATTCAGTGTGCGAGCTGAAATTACCAGAGAAAGTCTTTGCATAGGTTGGTGCTCTATAAGTCCATAAGATGTAATCGGTATCACCAGGTTGATAGAATGACAATGTCATATTGGAATATACATTATCTATGGCATTCAATGGATGAGTTAATTTGAAATCAAATGAGAATTGATAGGTAACATTAGCTTTGATGGCTGGTGCAGATTGACGTGAGACAATATAGAAATAATCTGGCGAGTATGCTGGGAAGAATACAGAGAATTCACTATCATTATCACTCACTACATCACGAAGATTATTTGGATCGGTAACGAAATAGTATGCCATATAATACAAGTCCTTGGCGCCATAGACGATATCAGATGCCGCTTGAGTTGTCGGTAATGGTGGTGATGTTGTTGGTGGATTGAAATTTGCTGGAGTTGGTCTCCAACTTGGATCAGTCGGACATGTACCAAATACAAAAGATACTATAAATAAAATATTAATAAATAAAATTATTATTTTATTCATTTTTAAATAAATAAATAAATAAATAAATAAATAAATAAGATACTTTTTGTTATCTAAATTCTAATCTTAAGATTTCTTTAATTTATATCTTTTCTATTTTCCTTTTTTTACTAAAAACATTTTTTATTTCTATATATTTTTGAAAATAAGAAATATCTAATAAATGAATTGGGTAATTCTAAATATCTATAGATTCTACAACAATAAATATCAGTAGCCAATCAAAAAAAAATATCTTAAAAAAAAATGCATTTTTTATCATAATCTAAAGTTATTTTGATTGAATATCTAGTTTTGTAAAAAGAATAGATTTTTTGCACAAATATCTATAAAATTACCGACAAATGATGAGATAGGTATAGATGGTATTAAAACAATTCATATGACAAGATTGAAACAGTTATATTTGATGTTCATATGACTGATGGGTTTGTGAATTGGGTTATCATAATCAAAAAAACCAGATGATGCAAAAAAACCAGACGATGAAAAAAAGAATTACCGTTTCTTCTATTTTGCATCATCTGTTTTTGTGGTGACTACAAAAACTAAAAAAACCCAAAAACAAAGTTATTAAACCGTTTAATAAAAAGAATCTATTTCTTATTTGCAGATAAAAGATATCAAAAAAATTGTAACTGTTAAAATACTAGAACATTTTTGATACCAGTATCAAAAATGTGTTATTAATTCATTGAACATCTAAAAAAACAACAATCAATCAAGTAAACACAATTGAACCAATTTATAAAACAACTTTAGTTTCTAAGATTACTTTTTTGAAGAGATTGATTCATCTAAAGAAAAAATCTACGAAATTTGCTATGTTTTATAGATTTCTTTTTTACTTCTTTTATAATCATTGCCTCATTGTTGTTGTTATTTAATTCTTTCACATTATTGTGTTATTTGCTAAAGCTACCAAAAACACACCTGGGTTGAAGAATCAATATTAATATTCTATATTTTCATTATCATGATATGAAGTTTATTTGTTTTTTTATATTATACACCTGATACACTTTGAAGACTAAAAAATTGGTTGATTGACCGATTTATTTTATCTTTTAAATTAATTTATTATAATAATATGTGTTTTTTAATAATATAGTTATTTATTTTCTTTTCAACCAAAATGAGCTTCCAAATATTTGAAAAATGGCATTATTGATTTTGTTTCTTTCAGTAACTTGTAGTATTGCCAGAGTGATGTGTAGATTCCACCGACGGTTGTGTTGCTTTTAACTAGGATTTCAATCATTGCTGTCAACTCGTTGGCAAACAACTCATCGCCATACGAAAAGTAGTGTACCATTCTGCCGGCGTGTGATGCACTCATTAATTGAATGATACTCTTGAGGTACTTGTCACCACCGAATACACCGCAACCCCAGTTACCGGTGGCAATCGGAATGGGAACGGTCATCGAGTAGCGATCAAAGTAACCGGTGTAACTCTTGACCAACTCACGATCAAAGTTGTTCGGTGAGTACTGATTGAAAGGATCACCGTACAACTTGATTGCATCGATAGCGACAATCGATGTCATTCTTCTGCCCTTATTGTCAAAGCCGGTCGTATCGACATGATCACCCGCCCAAGTAAAAGTATCACCATATCCAGTGTAATTCGAGAATCTCTCTGCACCAGTAATAATAACAGCTTCATTATCTTGCAATTGTGCTGTAAACAATCTCGACACAATCAACTCTGGATTTATCATGAATCTAACTTCTTCTTGTACACATCCCTAAAAGAAATATAAAAATAAAAAAAAGTTTAGTTCTAACTAATTATAACAATAACATAACATAACATAATAATAATATTATTATTAACATACATGTCCTAATACACCACCACCAATCAATTTGTTTGCAAAATCAACTTGTAAATAACCAACACCATTATCTTCAATGGTTCCATCTTTGTACACCAAAAAATCTTGTAGTTGTGCTTCACTCTTTTCCCAGTCTGGACTTTCCTTCTCAGAGGTAACCTGTCTATGGAATGAAATGACTCCATCCAATTCTAAAAAACATTAAATTAGTTTGTTAATATTAATTTGTTGTTGTTATTGTTGTTGTTGCTAATAATATGTTTGTTAACTTTCATCAACTTACTCATATTTGCTATTCTTTTAAAATAATTTATAATACACTTTAGCTTGGAGGCACGCGAGGGTGTGCACGGCGCAGAGTAGAGTGAGTGGAAGTTGAACGTTGGGTATTTGGTACCGGTTCCACCTTGTCTTGGCATGGTGCAGAGGAATGCGTTGGCCAGCAACGACGAGACCTGGAGCTGTGAGAGGCATATCTCCTTGTCGACCGAGCGCTCCAACAGCGGGATGGGACGCGGACACAGGTATGGTAGCTGCTGCGCGCGATGCTTGATGAATGGCAGTGTCTTTGTGAAGAACTCCTGTACTTCCGACTCAGAGTATTCGCTCTCAAAGAAGTCGTGCAGTCCTTGGAAGTCCCAGGCACATCGCGGATTGTACTTCTTGATGGCCTCTTCGAGTTCATCGCAATTCTTGATGTGTTTCTCAAAGACCGAGGTGATAATGTACCACTTACTGGTGCGTTTCTGCTCCAGGAATATGGTGTTTGCCATTGCACAAGGCATCTTTACATACTCTGAGTTCCAGACTTCCTTGTACTTCTCGGATGATCCACTCTCTGGTATCAGATTGATCGATGACTGTTGTGATTTTATCGATAACTCTACTTCACTCATATCATAGGGTTGTGTTGGTGATAAGAATAGATCTATATCATCAAACAATCCACCACTACTTCCATTACTATTATTATTATTATTATTATTACTATCTTTATCTTGATTGTTATTATTATTATTATTATTATTTACTTTATAATTTTTATTTGATTTATACACTGAACCACCATTACCACTGTTACCACTATCTTTTTCGAGATCAGATTTCATTTTCTTTAAAGTTTGAAATGATTCATCTACTGAATTACTTGAATTACTTGTATTATTATTATTATTATTATTTCCATTCTTATTATCTAGTGATGATCCATTTCTTTTATTATTATTTGTGGTTGTTGTTGTGGTTGTTGTTGTTGTCGAAGTTAAAGATGAAGTTGATGATGAATTTGAAGTTGAAGACGAAGTTACACTAGATGCAGATTTTACAAAATAATTTGTTATTGTGTTGTTATTATTATTACTCATTATAAATAATAATATATTTGATTTATATAAATATTAATAAACCAAAGTAATAGATAGAAGATAGATATAATTAATTAAAAAAAACATTAACCGCTAAAAATTTTGATTTTTAAAAAAGAAAAAACAATAAAAAATTAATTATTGGAAAAATTTTTGGTTGTGTAAAGATCTTTTCATTTTTTTAATTAAAATTTGATTGTTGTAAAAGAAATTTTGATACTCATAACATAAAAGGAAATCATGGTTAAAAATGATAATTATCAATATTTAAAAATTATATTAAATTCAGTTATTTTGCGAAATGAATTGTTTAGTCGTGTAAAGTTGGTCAATGGTATTGTTGGATTTAGGAGATCCACTATTGATTCATTGTTATTCAGTAGTTTGCAATTCGATGTCACCAGGTTCAGCTGGTCGGGGCTATTGGAGAGACCCGATCAATTGATACACTATGGCTATGATGATATATTTTTAAGAGAGTTTGATTTTCACATGTCGTCGACCACTACTACTACGGTTGTTGAGAGTGAAGACGATCCAGATAGATTCCATGTGCCACACATCGTGAGGAAGTATGTAGATTCCATTACGGATGCGATCATCAAAGGTAACCTACCAATAGTGAAAACAATCATACTTTGTCGAAACGCCTGGCAAATAATGAGTGCGATGAATCATAATAGCCTTTATTTCACCGCTGCCAAACACTGCCGATTCGAAATCATCAGGTATTTCGATGGTCTGCCGAGTCACCTGGCAATACCTTGTGACCAATCGGTGGTGGATGTCGCCTGTAAATACGGACATTTAGAAATAGTACGGTATTTTCTAGAGGAGAAGCCGCAGCAAGAGTCGTCAATTGGCATCTGCTCAACGAGTGCACTATCAGCTGCCGCAAGTAATGGTCATTTGCAAGTGGTAAAGTATCTCTTTGAAAGTGTTAAATTGCAATGGGATTTCGATATCTATTCGTTGGTCACAATTTTTGAAAAAGGATATTTACAAGTGATAGAGTATTTATGTTCAAACTTTGGAAATGATAAATTGGAATTGAGAGTGGAATACTTTGACGCCGCTGCTAGCAATGGACATTTGCAATTAGTGCAATGGATTCATGCCAATAGATCGGAAGGTTTTACAAGAGAGGCGATAAATCGCGCAAGTGAACACGGACACTTAAGTTTGGTACAGTTTCTTCATGAGAATCGCAGTGAAGGATGTACTAAGGACGCTCTTCATATGGCCGCATGTAATGGTCATTTAGAAGTCGTTCAATTTCTATGGGAGAATCGAACCGAAGGATTCTACTCAGGACAAACATTAAATATGGTAGCAGCAAGACAACACCTCCATATTCTTGAATACTTTTATAATAATACAAAAGAGAGGTGTGACGATAGTATTTCTCTAATTGGTTTAGTTGATGATAAAATATTAGAATTTCTAAAAGAAAGAAAAGGTAAATATTAAATTCAATCATAACTATGCACAACCAAAGAGTTTCAAATAAAATAAAAATACAACATTACAATAACAAAAAAAAAAGAAATCATAGTATTGTCATGTGATTGTTTTTTTTGCTACTTTTTTTAATTAATGGGCGATTACTTTGTACAAAGTAAAGTAAAAGATGTGATTTTAATTTAATTAATTTTATTTTTTTTAAAATCCGGCTATTTTAATTGATTAAACAAAATAAATTAAAACAAAACAATGTAGATTTCTTAAACTTTACGGATATTATTTATTATTTAACAAAGATTTATCTTTTGTTTTTTTATTTATTTATTTGTTAGATATGGAAATAAATCTTTTTAGAATATTATTTAATCATTTACCATTGAGAAAATTAGTATTTTCAATGGTAAGAGAAATACATTTATATCTTTCTAGTTGGTACGATCCATTGTTGTTGAGATTCAATTGGGAGCAACTCAAGAAATTCCCAGACCAATTGATAAAGTATCGCTATATAGAGAGGTACTATGAAGAGTTGAACATTCTAGAGAAAAAACACTCGAATCGCGCTGGTAAAATAAAGATACCACCATCCGATGAATTCACACGATACCTACTCTCTGTGTATATATCGATACGACTGGGTGAATTCGATGTAGTCAAGTATCTAATGAAACGATATCCAAGATATATGCCCAAGTCACTCAAGGTAAGGGCATATCAAGTTGCTGCAGGGCGAGGACATCTGGAAATCATAAAATATTTCGATCGCAAACATTATGGCTCTAAAGGTTTGAAGTTTACTTGTGGTGTGGAAGTTGTCGAAGCCGCTTGCTCCAATGGATATTTGGAGATGGTTCAGTATTTGGTTGAAACAAAGAAACCAGTTACCAAAAAGGCATTCTCTGACGCAGCAAGATATGGTCATCTCCCAATCGTTGTTTATCTTCATGAAAAAGTATTTCTAACGACTCGTCTCGACACTAGAGCAATGAATCGCGCTGCTGAATATGGTTTTCTCAACGTTGTAAAGTGGATCCATGAAAATAGATTAGAAGGTTGCACTACTGAAGCGATGGACTACTCAGCGGTAAACGGTCATATACAAATCGTTAGATGGTTGAATGAAAATAGGAGTGAAGGATGCACCAAGATGGCATTAAACGAAAGTGCAAAAAATGGAAATTTAGAAATTGTACGATACCTTCATTACAATCGAACGGAAGGTTGTGATGACTTTGCTCTTCACTACGCTGCAACCGGTGGACATCTGGAAGTGGTGCGATTCCTAACTGAGAATCGAACGGAAGGCTGTAGAAATCATAACTCTAATAATCCCAATGGTCCTTTGTTCAACAATACTATCAACACTGTTGCCAGTACTGGTAATACAGAGATGCTACGGTATTTTTATAAGAATAGAACAGAACGATGTACGTTTCAAGGTTACTTTTCAGCTAGAATACGAAATCACATGGAAACTATTGATTTCCTCAACGAAAAAGATCCAACCTTTTCCATTCAATATGAAGATTATTTTAGAAATAAAATTAAAAACAAATAGTTAGTAACTATTAGAATTCCAAAAAGAAAAAGATCCAACTTTTTCCTTTTCCATTCCAATATTAAGACTATACCGATATGCTAAGATATTTTTATGAGAGTCGAACAAAATGATGTAAGGTTAATTCAAGGTTACTTTTCAGCAAGAGTGCACGAAAACAACCTCTTCCATTTAAAAAATAATATGAAGATTATTTTAAATTAAATTAAAATTTCGTCAAATTTTAATCAAAGATCTGAAATCAATAAAAAAAAAATGAAATTTCTTTTTTCTTTTCTGTTTTTGATATCAACCACAAAACAAAAAAAAATCAATTGCAATTTTTACAGACCTGGTGGTATCGACAGTTTTTGTTAAATTTGATGACACATGAAAAAAAAAAATGGCATAAAATTTTGGTGTTGATCAATTTTTTTTTGTTTTTTTTTTTTCAATTATTGCACCTTTATTTTATACATAAGTATTGAAAAACTCGGAGTTTAAAATTGGGCTGACGGACATCACCACAGGTGTCGAACAATCACAATCATGATTGATGTTGTTTTATCCAATGAATGACGATGTCAAAACATCATCTCTATTTGGTTTTCTAAAAGTCAAGCAATTGTTTAAAATACAATTCATTGTTTATTATTCTTTCACTTCAAGTTTATTTATACTATATTAATTAATTTTGTGCTAATTTTAAACCTTTTTAAAAATATTAAAAAAAAACAATAGTAAATATAAATGTTTAACTAAATAAAAGATTTAAAAGTTATTTATTTAAAAAAGTGTAATAGTAATAGTGTTCAATAAGAACACACAAATTGATTTCCTAAAGTAGGAAACAAAATCATAACAAAATAAAATAATGTATAATAATAGTAATAGAAATTATAATGAAAATTTAATTTCACCAGATCAATCAAATATTTATAACAACAATAGCGATGATCACCAAAATAATGTAATTTTACCATCAGTTGCATCTGGTTTCAATGACGATGAAGCATCACCCATTATGATCAAATCGTTCGAACCACCTGCAAATAACGATGTGGAATCCAATCAGAGTTCTGCGAGTGTGGGCGAAAAACTGAAATTTTGGAAACAACCGTTTTTCAAAGACAAAATGGGTATTATCATCTTCGTTGCCATCGGTCTCATCAATGTAATTTCCACCGGTATACTTTTGCCAATTCTATTCACCTCGTATGTCTCCTACAAGAATCCACATTACACTCCCTCCCAGATAGAATCAGAGGCATCCCGTTTGAAATCGATTTCCGATTCGATGCCGTATCTCGCCAACTTTATCTTTTCGCCACTCCTCGGAAGTATATCTGATCGATACGGCCGAAAGATTGTCCTATTCATCATCCAACTCCTCCAGCTTATCGATGTCACCATGATAGGTCTGGGCTACTGGAAGAAATTCATCATTCCAATCTATATTTCCCATACGCTTTCGGGTGTCTCCAATGGTATGCTATCGGTGGCATTCTCATATTTGGCCGATATCACTTCGAAAGAGGATCGTGCACCTTGGTTCATGGCAGTGGGTGTTGGACTTGGTTTCTCACTGATTGTTGGACCACTCATCTTGATGGCACTCATCAAGCACTCCTATGAATTCGCTGTCTATGGAAGTGGTGCATTCCTGGTGATCTCAATCCTCGCATTGCTACCACTGACCAACTCGATTCGCTATGCCGACGGAAAGCCAAAGTCACCGGAGCAACTAGCATCGAAATCATCGGCTTCACTCAACCCGTTCAAATCGATCTACGGTCTATTCAAGTCATCGAAATACACAGTCTGCTATGCAATTCTATTCATTTCATTTTCATTCACCCTTCAAGATACAGTAACCACATCATACTATTACACCGAACTCAAATTTGGTTGGGGAGCATCACAAAACTCGATCGTTACCTGTTTAACAGGTGTATTTATTGTATTATATAGTGGTTTCATCATTCCATTGGTTCTTAAATTCATCTGTAAGTTATTATTACAATTTCATGTTGTGAAAACTATTTCCATCAAACAATTACTAAAACTTTTAATTGTTTATTTGTTTGAAAAACAAACTATCTTCTTTTAAATACCACATGCCAAATGATAATCTTTTCATTTGAATGAAAACTAACAACAATAATAATAATAATAATAATAATAGCCGATAGAAAACTTGTTGCTGTATGTTTCTTTACCAGTTTTGCATTCCACTTTTTCTATGCTTTTGCTATAAATCAATATATGTGGGCTGTTCCTGTTGTAGTTGGAGCATTCTCGTTGATTGTAATCAATCTGATTCAATCTATCATTTCCAAAGCTACACCATCCAATATTCAGGGTGTTGTACTTTCAGGTGTCTCATCAATCACATCACTCACATCGGCAGCTGGTGCATTTGCCTCACAGAATTTATTCTCATACTTTATCAGTAGTAAATCACCTATTTACTTCCCTGGAATGCACTTCTTGATTAATGCAGGTATCATTTTTATAACATTCATATTCTCTGTCGTCATCATCAAGATATTCCCTAATCCAGATAAAGTTGCCAAGCTAATTGTCGTCGACGATGAAGAAGCAGAAATTAAGAAACCAATTTTAGATGGTTATGGAATTGATAACACTGATGATGACGATGACAATGATATTAATTATAAAGTTGGTGGTATAAACTAAAACTAAATTAAACCAAATTAAACTTATTTATTTATTTAATTTTCAAAAAAAAAATTATTATTTTATTTATTTAATATTTTCTTTAAATTAATTATATTTAAAACTTAAACTTTAAAGTTCATTCTTTTTCTTTTTTTAACCACTACTATTATTATTTTTGTGCAATCTTATAAGGGTAGAACCGTCCAGATGACACAAATATGGTTTACAAAAATAAATAGAATCGACTCGTAAAGAAATCGTGATGATGAAAATTAAGGGTTATAGACTTAAAAATTCCATGAATGAAAAATGAATGTTACCCTTTTAAAAAAAATAAACACCCACATTTTTCAACTTATATTTTTTTTTTATATGATCATATAACCTGTTTTATTCTGTTGGTTACAAAAATAGTGAAATCGTCTGTTCTTGAGAAACTAAAACTAAAACAAAAATAAATTTAAATATTAATATAACAAAAAATTAATAATAATAATATGAATATAATGAATTCAATTAAATATAAATATACACATCATCATCATTGTTTATTATTACAATTCAACAAGAAAAACAAGAAATTACAATTATTACAACATATATAATATAGAAAAAACAAACAAAATGAATATCATATATAAAATTACAATTTGTTTAATATTAATACAATTATTATTTATATCGAATGCAAGAGCCGATGATGACGAGTATGACGAATGTTGTATCGGACAAATGGTCAATGGTGTTCCATCGTGCTCTGGAAAAATCAAGGATGCCAATAAATGGTATAAATTCGTTTGCGATGACAAAGAAATAGGTGTTATCAATAACAATAGTACTCTGGTCTGTGATGAGTGTTCTCTCAAAGCCACTAAAAGATTGGTCATTCTCCTGGCAGTTCTCATTCCGATTCTGGGTCTCAGTGTCTGTGCATGCATTGGTGGTGGTATCTACTGTTGCTGCAAACACAGAAAAGAAAAGAAATCTCATCACAATAAATTATTAAATAGATATTAAACTACCATATATATATACAAATCAACAATATAAAATAACAAACTTTTTCCAACCAAACCAACCAAACCAACCAATCCAAATGTATTTACCTTACACACATATATATAAATATTCCAACATGTTGTTTTTTAAAACATTTTTGTAATAAATAAATTATTAATTATTTTCTAATTAATTCACATTAAACGTTCTATTTTTCATACAAACTTATTACTTATTGCCTCTTATATTATATTATATTGTTAAAAAGTATAAGTATTTATTTACTGAGATAGTTAGCAGCACCAACGAATACACAAGCTAGAACTGTTGTAAGACCACCCCAAATAAGATAAGATTGAATTTGATTTGCTTCTTTTTCTTTAATTTTACGGAGAGTATTATGTGTACCATCTAATGTGTATATTTATGTTTATGTATGTTTTAATTAAATTGAATAAGTATTATTATTATTATTATTGTTGTTGATGATCAAATGCTAAATAACAAACTTACCGCAGAATGGAGCATCTTTAGAGTGTCCACAACGACAGACCCAAACAACTTTGTCTTGCTCTTGAGCGACTTTCAATGGACTGAACGAAGTGAAGTGTTGTTGATTGTACTCCTTGTGAGAGCTGTCGCAGTATGGGTAGTTCTTTGAGTGACCGCAACGGCAGATCCACTTGTCACCCTCGGAGACATCGACCTTGATTGGTCCTTGTAGTGAGAAGTTCTCTGGTGCAATATCCCATTGCTTTGCTGGTACTTGTGATTCAGACATTTTCTTTCTTTCTTTCTTCTTTTCTTTATAATAAATACAATACAATCAAATTTTTAATTAAAAAAATTAAATGATCTGAACTTGATGGTTTGTTAAAAAAAATTAAGAAAAATAAAAAAAGTATTTTAAAAATTAAAAAAAAAAACTTTGAGGTCCAACACAATCAAAAAATCACAATTTAAATAATTCTTTCATATTTTATGATTGTCGAATAAAATCTTAACTGATCTAGATATAAATATTTAAAACAAAATTTAATTTTTTCCAACAACAAAGTTTATATTTATTGTGAACTTGGTCATAATAATAAACAGACTACCATTTTTGTACTCATTGAATTTTTATCATATAATTAAGAATCAAATCTCTGGACACCAGTAGTGTCACTTTTTATAATAATAATAAAATAAATTATAAATAAATAAAATTTTATTTTTCAAAAAAAAAAAAAAGTACAAGTGGAAGAAAAGTTAGTTTTTCAAACGTGGTTTTTTTTTGCGCAGCAAAAATAAAAAAAATAAAAAATAAAAATAATTAATTACCCAAAACTCTTCACACGACAGTTCTTCTTCTTTTAATTATATATTTAGTTAGTTGTAATTGTAAGTATCATCTTAAACAACAACCATTTATAATATCTTTAGAATAATAAAAAAACATAGATAACAAAGATCTAAATCAATCATATTTCAATTTCAATTTCAATTTCAATCTCAATTTCAGTTTCTAATCTTATATAATATAAGATTAGATTATAAAAATATAGTATTATATAACTTTATCAATATAATATAAGCTTAACATATCAAAGTTCACAGTTAGTTTACCAATTTTGACTTTTTTATTTATTTATGTTTTTGTTTGTGTAAACCCCAACACCCCAACAAACAACCAATCATAAAAACTTAAATATTTATATTGTCAACAATTGTCTATTGTTTATTGTTCTCTATATTATTTATTTATTTATAGTTTAGGTTTTTAGGTTTTTTTTTTTTTTTGTTATCTAGATAATCAAATAAAAATCAAAATTTTTTTAAGATAATAACAAAAATTTTAAGATAATAAACAAAATATTTATATTCTTTTTCTTTTTTATAAAATAAATAGTAAAAAAAAATAGAAGTACAAACAGATATGTTTAGTTATAAGAATAGATCGTTGTTTGTACTACTCATTGCACTGATAGTGTTGTGCGAACAGTGCAATGCATACCTACCGGGTTTAGCAAAGACCTACAAAGCAAATCAGAATTACACTATCCAAGTGAACAAGATCACCTCTGTACATACTCAAATTCCATATGAATACTATAAATTGCCGGTTTGTCAACCAGACAAAAAAGATTATGAAAGTGAGAATCTAGGTGAAATCTTACTTGGTGATGTCATTGAAAGTTCTTTATTCAGAGTAAGTGAAATCAATCAATCAATAGATAACAATACAAAGATTAACATAATATCAATCAACCTATCAAACAAACAATAGTTTAAATTCTTAGAGGAACAACCATGTACAGTTATCAATGGATATCAAGATACAAAATGTGAACCAATTCTCACTGCAGATCAGACAAAGACTTTACAAGATAGAATCAAACAGGGATATAGAGCTCATTGGTTATTCGATGGTCTACCCGCACGTCAATCTGAACTTGAAGCACATCAACCTGGATTCGATATAGGTTTTGTTGGTAGAGATGGTGTATGTATATCTAAAATTTTACCAAAATGTGAACAACCTATTAGAATAACAAAATATATTAATATAATAATTAATTAAATTATTTATAGCAAGAAGGAATCTTTGTTAATAATCATTTTAAAATAGTAATTCATTACCATCAAGCTCCGGGTGCCGACGATTATAATGTTGTTGGATTCGTTGTTGAACCAAGCAGTGTTGAATATACAGGTGCAAGTCCAAAGGGATACGAAAAGGATTTGAATTGTCCAGCTTCCACCGATGGCAGCCAAATAGTCGACAAGGACAGTTTCATTCTTTGGACATACTCTGTCACCTTCCAAAAGAGTGAAACTCGTTGGGAGAAGCGTTGGGACACCTACTTGAAACCCAATGAACAATCGGTTCGTTTCCATTGGTTCTCGATCCTCAATTCCTTGATGATCGTCTTTTTCTTGACTGTTATGGTTGCACTCATCATGATGAGAACATTGAAGGCCGACTTTAGAAAGTACAACTCGATCGATGCCTCTGACGAACCAGAGGAGACCGGTTGGAAGATGATTCACGGTGATGTATTCCGTCCACCAACTCACCCAATGATTCTCTCTGTCTTGGTTGGTAGTGGTGTCCAAGTGTTTGCCATGACCATCATCACCATGTTGTTTGCCATTCTCGGATTCCTTTCACCAGCCAACATTGGTAGTTTACAAACTTCATTAGTTGTATTATTTGTTATTATGGCGTAAGTTAATCTATCTATAACATTAGATTTTCTTTTATTAACTTTTTTAACAAACTTAATTCAGTATGTTTGCAGGATATTTCTCAACAAGAGCATACGTTTCTTTCAAAGGAACCAATTGGAAGAGAAATACAATTAATACAGCATTCGGTTTCCCAGGTTTCATTTTCTTTATTTTCTTTATTATCAACATGATGTTGAGAGGTTATGGATCGTCAGCAGCCATTCCATTCACCACTTTCTTATCGTTGATTGCAATGTGGTTCGGTATCTCTGTACCATTGGCATTCACTGGAAGTTATTTCGCCTTTAAGAAGCCAGTCCCACAAGATCCGGTACGTACCAATCAAATTCCACGTCAAATTCCCGATCAAATCTGGTACATGAAGCCTGCACTCTCTATTTTGATGGGAGCTATCCTTCCATTCGGAGCGGTATTCATCGAACTCTACTTTATTTTATCGGCCGTCTGGGACAATCAACTCTACTACATCTTTGGTTTCCTCTTTATCGTATTAATCATTTTGGTTGTAACATCCGCCGAGATTACCATTGTAATGTGTTACTTCCAGCTCTGTGCCGAAGACTACCACTGGTGGTGGAGATCGTTCTTGACCTCTGGTGCATCCGCACTCTTTATGTTCTTATATTTTATTTACTTCTTTAAACACTTGCAAATCACCAAGTTTGTATCTATTATGTTATACTTTGGATACTCTTTGATTATGGCTTCCACATTCTTTGTCATGACCGGTGCAATTGGTTTCTACGCTTGCCATTGGTTCGTAAGAAAGATTTACAGTAGTATCCATATCAATTAGAAAACAGAAAAACAATATATACCATTTATTTTTTTTTACAAAATAATTTAAACATTTAAAAAAAATATATTCAAATAAAAAAAAAATCAAACATTTAAAGAAATTATTAATTATTACAGTTTTATTTAACTTTTGCAATTTTCTTTAAGAATTGATCCATATCTTTATCATCTTTGAAATATTCCATTACTTTTAGACAATCCGAAGAGTTGGTGGTTTGCTTTATATTCATTAGTTTCTGTGATTCGACCAACATTCTGTAGTATTGTTTGAGTTGATCGACAGAGAATGAAAATAATTCAATGATGGAATGAACTCTTCGTAGTTCTTTCTTGATGTATGCAAATGTCAAACCTTCATTTGAACTGACATGGAATATATAAATAATATTATCTATCAACACTTCGATATTTGAAAGTATTTTCAAAGTCCATATCTTTTTGTTATAGGTTTTTGGTAATAGTACATTTATAATATTCTAAATTAAAATAAATTATTAATATTTAAGTTATCTCTATTGATTTAAATTTTTTACTTACAATTATAATCATTTTAAATAAATATTTCAAGAATTTTTTGAATAATCTTGGATATAAAATTACATAACAAACTTTGATATGTGAATCTAGGAAGGCTATAAATGATTCTAAATCTTTACTTATAATTTCCTTTCCATATAATATGTTACAAACCATTGGTTTAATTTTATAATCCATCTAAAAATAACAATATTATTAATAAAAAAAATTGAATGGTAACAGAAAAAAAGTAATGATATATTTACCAAATAACAGAAATAAGCTATTAATGATTTCCAATGGAACTTAAGATATTTAAATAAATCTCTGAATGAATCTCCGAAAATACCATCATTATCCAAATCAAATTCATCCAATAATCCTCTTGCTTCATCTATATCATTTATTTGTAAACACATCTAATAAAGAAAATGGATAATTAGTTATGGTTTAATAATTTTTTTAATAAATTACCTTTTCAGTTATAAAAATAGTTGACATTGGTATAATCGGTTTATTATCCAATAATAAAGTCAAAAGAGTCGATGCCTTTTTCTTTGAACTAAGAGCATTGTCAATTGTTGTTGTTACAAACATTTGATGATTCTTATCCAATTCCGATAGCATATTCAATCTTAATCCTTTTATATAAAGATAAAATGTATTATCCAATTGCTAAGTTTTTGAAAAAGTTGGTTAATTATTATCGTTTGTTTTTTTTTTTCTAAATTCATAAATAACTTACAACACCAAATGATTTTAAAAGTACAGGTACTTGGAATGATAATTTATCTTCAACAAATTTAATTGATTTATAACATTGCCAAATATAAGTGAAAAGGTCTATGGGTGCAGAGGTATGTGAAATGTCTTTACCATTGGGTGCCCAGTCTTGTTTCTTTATGATTGATTCAATGAATCTCTCTAGCAGATTTACACTACTCAACACAAAATTTCCTGAAAAGAACGATAGATTCTGATCTAATGGTAACATTATCCTTGATATTTAAAAAAAATAATAAAAATTAGAATTAACCAATTTTAAATAATTATAATTTACTTACTTTTTAATAAAACTAGTTGTCTTTTGATTAAATTCTATCATTTTAGGTACAAGTTCAACAAGTATACCAGTCAGCCAGGCAGGTGTTTCCAATTTCTGATTGTTTCTAACATCGATATGCATGAATTTCTGTGCAATCAAAGATAGATCACTGTTGATGAATTTGACAAATGTTTCAATGACGATTTGAATGTGTAATTCCTTGTCTAGATAGCTATTGGTAACTTGGTTGTAGAGATTAAAGTCATCGTCTAACCACTTGCAAATATCAGCAATTGCCAATGATAATGCGAATATCTCAACACAGTCATTGTTATTGTTATTATCGTTACTACTACCCTCTGCCAATAGATATTCATAACGACTACGATGAATTCGATATTCCTTCTCGGTTGCTTCGATCAGTGATGACTTTACCATTTTCGAAAGTACCATATTCTTCCAATCCATCGAACGTATTATCTTGTCCATCAGACGCAGCACCATCGATAGAGCAGCGGTACCACTTTGTTTATGAAGTCTTACATTCTCTTCTGGTTTGAAACAAAGTCTGTAGTGTGATAGACGATGTTGTAGCTGTTCCAACAGATTGTTGCAAATCTTGTGAAACTTTGCTTCCTCTTTGATGGTCAATGACTTTGGATGATTCTTTTGAATCTCTATCAATTTACCGAAACAACCATAGATTGCATTCAGCTGTACAACGGAATCATCGAAACGCTCCGATAAAATAGAGAAAACAACCAAATTTCTATAGAAATCTCTTATTCCATAGATATGACAATATTCTTTGAGAATCCAAGAGAATTCCGGTTTCAGTGTAAAGTTGTTATCATGACTCTTCTGTGGAATGATATCGGGTTTGAGTGGGAGGAATCGATTGTTGTTACTCTCTGGTAGTTCGCCTTGAGTCGAATCGACAAAGTGACGAACGAGTTCTTTGTATCCACGATGTATGCCACCACCGTCATTGTCGTTATTATTATCAGAATCTTGTGCATTGAGAGTGTGTCGTTTCAAAGTCGATCCAAAGATATCACGAACCGATGGCTTTGACACCTTGACCTGACTGTCAGCCAACAACTTTGAAATCTGTTGAATCTCATCGTGTTTCCACTTTTCATGACCGTCGGGATCACGAAACTGCTCGGATCGATAGAGAGGATGATTGTCACGCCAAGCATATCGAAGTTGTAACTCGGCTGCAGTTACATCTACCGGCGAATACTCCATAATCTTTGAGGAAACCTCATCGTATTGCTCCTGTGTCAAACCAAATGCATCTCTTACCATTGGACCAACACGTTTCTCATCGATCGTAACATCATGTGGTTTGGCGACATTGTTTGAATACAAACAAAGTATTGCTCTTATCACTGCATATGATTTTATATGATTCAGTTGAATCTTTCTTACCACTGGTAGTTCCAAGTTTGGGTCGTAGCCAGTACTGGTGTCTCTTGGTGATTTCTGACGATCGTAGTGAATTGCCAAGTTTGTCGGTGGTGCCGGTGGAAGAACCAGTGCTTTTTCAAGTGTAGATTTACTTGCAGGTGTAAACAGTGGATCGATATCTTTTCTTTCCTTGACGAGTGCAAGAAGATTGGCTTCTGACATTTGCTTGGAGATTCTGTTGATTCCCCAAGGTGTGTTTCTACCACCAGCCGCAAAAGAAGAACGATGATTGTTATTAGCAATAGCATCGGTTTGATAGGGATTGAGATTGTTACGATCTTTGTTGAGTGTCTTTATCTGTTGACAGAGCATTGGTACACCGTCGATGCTCAGTGTCATTTTCATCTTGCCTATATTCACACCGGATTTCTTCATATCGATCGTCAGAGTCTGTGTGACGCTCGCCGTTGATTCGCGAAGATGTTGTTTCTTCCAAGAGATAGTGGAAAGCACCGAAATCAATGGTAGTTTTGAATCGGCAATCGTTATTTCCCTACCTTTTCGATGAATACTACGTATCTTTACGAAAAGATTGGAATCTGCGAGTTGATGTGGTGGTACTCCACGCATATAGACCGCTTCCGATTTCTTCCATTTCAATTTACCACGAGTCTCTTTCGAGTGACCGACTTGACTAGCTTCATCTTCATTGCCAACGAATATATCGATTCTATAGCCGCAGTTGGCATCGATGCTCTCCACAGGCATATCGACAGACGACACATCGTGAAGCAACACAACAATGTCAGAGAGTTGTGTCATGAACGTCCAGAATGTAATATTTCCAACGACGGTTCCGCTGTTTGAATGAATGAGACTTGAACACTGCATAATAGGACCGGTTGCAACGGTAACAAAGTCAACCGAGCCCTGGCCAACGATGTTATCGAATAGTTTACCACTCTCTGAGACGGTCCATTTGAATTTCAGTGATTGCAACTGATCGATCGCTAGAATACAACTCATTTCAAACTCATCTTCAAAGTCAAACGATGAGCAACTATGTACATCTTTTGAGCAAGTGAATTTCTTTAGACCACCGATATCACATTGAAACAAAAGATTCTTACTATTGAATGATTTTCGAAAAATTTAATCAATACATTGATTTAAAATAAAAGAGTTTTCTTTTTCATTTAGATATCTTACTATTCTTTAGAATGTAGTTCAATTAAAATACCGGATATCTTTACATTGAAATTAATTGAAGTTGTAGACATTAAGAATATATAATAGTGGTTGTAAGTAATAAATAAATAAACAATCAAAAAAAAAAGTAAAACGAAATTCTAAATTACAATTTTTTATTTTGGTTTAAAATGAGCCAATCTATTGAAAATTCAAAGAAAATTTAAAACATATATATATGTTGAAAAAAATCCAAAAATAGTTTAATAGTTTAGAAAAAATGATTTATATTAAAAAATATTTGTTCTTAAAGAGAAAAAACATATTAATTTTTAAAATTAAAGTAAAATTTTAAATTATTAAAAGGAAAATTATCCTACAACAACGGGCTTGTAGCTCAGATGGTAGAGCGCTCGCTTAGCATGCGAGAGGTAAAGGGATCGATACCCTTCTAGTCCATATAAAATTCTTTGCCCTTAAAAGCGCAGGATGCGCGCATATTTTCAAACAAAGATTGTTGAAGGTGTCAACACAGAACTCACAGATTCGTAATGGCAGGCGCTGTCCTATGAAATGTTTGGTGATGGTACCCATTACAAGCTGGAAAATACCGTCAAAAGAGCAGTCACTCATTACACCAAATTAATCGATGCCTATTACCACAAGTTTAACTTCACAATCACTAATTCTATCTCCCAAGGAATCACTGTCGATTGCTCTGAAATAACACGTAAATTTAAATCTGATTGGAATCTAAATTATTCCAACTAAGTGCCACCACGTTATACTGTTGTTCATCAACACGCAACTACTGTTAGATCTATTCTATTCTAATACTACTCAACTTATTAATTAATAATAACTAATAACAATAATAATAATATTAATAATAATACAGCAAAAATCTGTGAAAACGGACAGAGGTTTCAAAATATCAAACAGTAATACATTTATTTGTTATAGAAACTAATAAATATATTCTAAGATAGATCTTTGAAAGATTAATTATTAGAAAAAAATTGAAACATTTACCATTTTAAAAAAAAATATAAAAAATAAAAAACAAAAATTAACTGTGCAATATTTCTGAAGTGATAAAAGAAAACTAAGCAAAAACAAACTCATCACTGAACACAAATACTATATGTATAAAAAGAGTATATATATAAAAGATTACAAATATATTTAAAATAAAATTTAAAATTTTTTTTAAAAACATTATATATTACATAAGAAATAGAGACATCTGATTCTCTATTTTGGGTTAATAGAATAATGCTCCCATAATAATATTGGAGAGAGATTTTCCATCTTTAATTCCTGCAGTAGGTTCCAATACCAATCGAACCTTGTTAGATTTGAAAGAACAATCAATGAAGTATGCAGTGGCACCTAGAAAGCTTACTCCTTTTTACTGTTCCACACTTCAATGTAATTGAATCTAAACTTGCAAAAATTCTTTGTAGTTATGCAACTTCCTTATGAGTACAAGTTCGATCAATGAATTCGATGAGTTGATGTTGTAAAAAAAATCAATCAATGGTTTCAAATATGAAAAAATATTCAATTATTTAAGGATTCTGTTGTATCTTTGCCATTAATAAAAAAATCAAATAATAAGAATGAATATCAATGATTTAAAGACTATCTTGTTCAACTTTTTTTTAAATAGATAGCTTGAAAAAAACCCAAAACTGATATAGTAAAAAATTAAAATTTCGATTGTGGTGAAGTGTTCCAGATTATGATTAGAATTGGTTAAGATAAACTTTAAAAATCTATCGCTAAAACAAACAAAGAATGTCTTCTAATTTTACCTCAATTTGTAAAAAAAACTTTTAAAAAATGTCTAGGTTTTTGTATTTTAATGCTACAAAAAGATGACCTTTTCAAAATCATGAAAAGATACTTATTGTATGAAGAAACCATATCTTTTCAAAGCCTGTCATGTGGTGAAGCTTTTGAAATTAATGAATGATATCATTAAAACATGCAAGAAACAGAGCAAATTACATCCAAAGCCTAAGTAGTTAAGTAATTACTTTATTTAAATATTAATTGTAATTGTTTTTTTGAAAATTTAATACTTGGAGCTATTGTTTTCTAAAAAAAATCAAAAACATTTTGTTATAATATTAATTCAACTAGATATTTAAATTTATTATTCTTTAAATTAAATAAAATGTTAAATAAAATTTTTATTTATGATCAATTTTACATTATTCCAATTTAACTGTGTATTTTAAAAATATTAAACAATTCATTTTAAATATAAAGATTATATTAATATAATCTATTTTGATTAATATTTTACTTGTTTTATGATTTTCAGAATCTGATTTCATATTTTTCTATTCTATTGCAGTTCTCAATTTATTTATATCTGGATGAGTATATCTGGATAATGGTGTATATTTCATTGCCATAGTATCTATCCAAAATATGAATAAAATTGGAAAATTCATTAATCTATTATATTGTCCAAAAAAAGAAATAAAATATTTAAGTGGAAATTATTTTGAATATCCATATTTTCAAATACGAATAATATTCAAATAATAATAAGTATAATTAAATATTTTGTAAAGATTTAAGTTTTAACTTTATGTGATCATTAATGTAGAGCAAAAATCTGAGAAACAGGACAGAGGTATCAAATCATCAGAAACATATTCATTTATTTGTTTTAGAAAGTAACAAATATATTGGAGTATAGATCTTTGAAAATGATTAGTATTTATAAAAACATTGAGACTTTTAACTTTTTTAAAAAAAAAAATAAAAACAAACAAAAATATTTAATTTTATTTGTGCAATATTTATGAAGGAATAAAATACTTTTTGTTTTTATAGATTTAAATTTATTTTCTTAAAAATCAATAAATAGGATTAAGATATATATATATCTAGATGATGACTATTTCAATAAATTTGATTGCTATAACCATACATTATCAGATGTTATTAAAAAAAATAAAGTTTTTTATCTAAAGAAATTGTTTTAAAAAATAAAATAGGGTTATCGCAAATCAGATAAGAGTATACTTCGGGAGTTGAAAATTTTTACTATTTTTTTTCTCTAATAATATTTTGTTGTCTTTTACCCACAACTGCGTGAAATTATTATTATTTTCTGTTAATATTTCTATATTTTCAATTATTAAGAATAATCATGAATACATCAAAAGCTTTAATCGATATCACAACTACCATTACAAGATTTGAAAAGGAAAGTGAAGACTGGAAAGATAAATATATCAAGGTAATTGAAGATAACAAAAAACATATAGATAGATTAGAAGAAGATATCAAGAAACACATTAGCACTATAGATGATTTATCTTTGAAAGTAGAAAACCTTCAAACGCAAATAGATCAACTCAAAGCAACAAGAAAGAACTTCTCTGATAAACTTCTTCTTGGAGAGTTAGGCAGACAAATAGAAAAGGCAATTTGCAAACATATTCTTGGAGATAATACAAGAATTAATACCTTGTATGTCATGTTCAGCTTATTAAAAAGCGATAAATCTTTCAAAACAAATTGGAGTAACTTAATGAGTAATGTTGGTTGGAACAACAACTTATATCAAACCATTTTGGATCTCAAAGATTTACATTTAAATGAATGTCATCCTACAACATGTGAAGATGGTTCATCACTTACCTCGGATTATTTACAAAATATTGCTAGCAATTACATAAAAGGTCAATACAAGAGTCTCATTTTACAAGATATCAAAACTTTGTTGAACATTTTGGAAAGTTTCAATAAACAAACACTTTTTGTAATGGATTAATACAAAATACCAGCAAATTAAATTGAATCCTTATTATGTAAATAAATGATTTCCTTTTACCCAATTACGATTACTGTTATTTTACAATGGTAATAATATCATATTATAAAATACATATAAACATATAAATATAATACTTACAACTTTGATATAAGATTAGGAATTACTTTAGGAATAGTTTTGGTACAAAGAATATAGATTTTATGAATGTAATAAAGTTTAGAGATATAATTTACAGTATAATATTTAAAGATAATAGTTTATTTATTTTACAATTTGAAGATAAGAATAATATTTGGTAATGTTGAATAATGTTGAATAATTAATTAATTTCGATAATGGATTTCCATGGTATTTATACTGTTGGATTTCTTCGACCAGTGCAGTTGCCCAATCTCAGAAATCTGTTCTTGATTAACTAGTTTGGTATTCATTGTAGATTAACTTGTTGGTTATTTCATTATGTTAACTTTGGTAGATTGATATTTTGTTGATTCACTGAATGTTGATATTATTCTAATATATTTAATTATTGTTAAACAGCTGGATTATTAATTTAAGTTATTTGAAATCGTGTCCATAAACTGTTTGAATTGTGATAGTTGAATTCTTAATAAATTATTGAAGTGTAAGTTGATTTGGTTATTATAATTCTAAAATGTTAATTTTAGAACAATCACTTTTTATTATTTGTTTTTTTTGTATCCTTAACAAGATAGAGAATCTATTTTTAGATATGGTATTAGCCAACTAATTCAGTTACCCCAGTTGCTGTCCATATCTTATTGATCGTATCTAACGTAAATTTTTTTTTTTTTTTTTTTATCAAAAAAAGTTTTGTTGACTCATGATCAGGTGTAGTTAGTGTTTTAAATTATATACATTCTCACACAGGTCGTGAGAAATAGCCAATGAAATATTATTGTTATTATTATTATTATTGTTTATAGTTATTATTAATTAATAAGTTGAGATTAGGGTTAGGATAGAATAGATTTAACAGTAGTTGAGTGTTGATGAACAGTATCACAGCACTTTAATGTGGTGTCACGTAGTTGGAAGGATTTAGATTCCAATCAGATTTAAATTTACGCGTCATGGCAGAGCAATCGACAGTGACTCCTTGGGAGATAGAATTAGCGATGGTTTTGATTTTTTTTTTAGTTAAACCATAGAATTATTTTAGTTTTTGTTATTTTATAGATTATAAAGTTGATGAGAATACTGATTATTGAATTGGTTAATTGAAAATGAAGAAATGAAGAAGAGGAAATAATAGTTGGCTGACATTTGAGTGGTTACTGGTTATTTAAGTTTGGATTGTAAGTTTCTGATACTGTTATTTAAAATTAATTTCACTACTGATATGTGCTGTATATATTCATTTATTATAGATTCGTTAGATAGTAGGTTGTTTTCGTGGAGAGGAGTACCGCCAAAATAGGATTTACAATAGAATTTCCATTTGATGAAAGACAAGTGAAGCCAGAGTAGTGATGTTGTCCTTTCTTCTAACCAACTGATACGCATCTTCCATAGTCCAATCGAATCGTTGACCATCGGAAAGATGTAAGCATTCAAGAATGGTGTTAAGATTGAATCTGTGCATAACTGCTCGACAATTAAAGAATGAATGGAAATATGGGTCAGAGAAGAATGTGAAGCACAGTGCACATTCTTTGTTTTTGTTGTAAGCCAAGCCAGGAAGCGAACGAGAGAAGAACCGGAAGATAGTGTTTCGTCCACGCTGGTATTTGATAAGCGATACATGGTGAAGATACTCTCGTAAGATCAGTAGTCGAATTTGGTTGGTGGTAGAGATAGTTGGAACGGATCATCAGTTAGTGGCGGAATGCCATGTTTGATGATCAATAGGTGGTCGTAGATTTGCTTCAGAGTGGGTGGTAGACCATCAATCAGAATAGGCTTGCATATCTGATTGTGTTGTCCATATGCTTGAGATGAACTGCCAATTGGTGCCACAGAGTGTAGCATAGATTGAGATATGGCCAGGTGATAGATCTGCATTGGATTTGAGGTAGTATATTAACAAACATTGGAAGAATCAGAAGACGATAGTAGGAATCTGTTGAATATCCACACATGGTTGCGCATCATTACTAAGTTGGATGTCTCAAGAGAGATTCTATTGACAAAAACTTTTTTTTTTTTTTTTTTTTTGCAAAAAAAGATTTGTTGACTCATGATCAGTCAACAAATTGCAGGTATTGATATTAACCTGCTAGTTCGTGTTTAATATTATATTTACATTCTCACACAGGCCGTGAGAAATATAGCCAATAAAATGTTATTATTATTATTATTATTATTGTTGTTATTATTAATTAAAAAAAGTTTTGTTGACTCATGATCAGGTGTAGTTAGTGTTTTAAATTATATACATTCTCACACAGGTCGTGAGAAATAGCCAATGAAATATTATTGTTATTATTATTATTATTGTTATAGTTATTATTAATTAATAAGTTGAGTAATATTAGGATAGAATAGATTTTTTTTTTTTTTTTTTTTTTTTTTTTTTTGCAAAAATAGATTTGTTGACTCATGATCAGTCAACAAATTGCAGGTATTGATATTAACCTTATAATAGATTTAACAGTAGTTGCGTGTTGATGAACAAAAGACAATGTGGTAATTGGCATCGATTAATTTGGTGTAATGGGTGACTGAAAAAAAAAAAATACAAAATCATGAACCTTACAAAACATTTTTAAAATTATTAAATTCTTTCCGCATGCGGTAAGAGTTTTTATTAAATTGTTTTGTGGAGAAGCCGGGTATCGATCCCGGTTTTCAAGCATGCAAAGCTAGCGTTCTACCATGTATACCACTTCCCCATTCTGTGTTTTTGATCTATTATAAAAAATATTTTGATATAAAGATATATATTTCTGTGTTGAATCAACAAAATTATAATATTTTGACTCCGCTTCTAAATTCTGTCGTGCATCTATCTGTATTTATTTGTATTAGGAGTCTAAAGGTGGTGGTTTTTTAAATACTTTGTGCTCTTTTCTCTCTTACTAAGTTTTTTAATAACTTTTTTTTAGTAAAGTGGTTTTTCGCACTCAAACCCACTCCTTTCTTTTATTTTTGAATTTTAATCTTTTTTCTTTTTTCTCCCCTTTTCTACCTCTTTTTCTTCCCAGGTCTGTTATGTTAAGATACGCGAACGTGTATCCAGCTTGGCCAACTGGTAGCGACGCTTCTTACTGGCAGGAGTTTGCTGAACCTGCTTAGATGCTAACCATGAGGAGTGGAGACCTACATGCCCGCGCTTGCACTCCGATAGAACAATTGGATGACCAAAGTTCTTAGATTCACCTATACAAGAACACCAAGGAAAAGTTTCCCATTTACCGAGAACGCCGAACCGATGGAGCCAAAACCAAAACCTGTGCTGTATCTGCAATTAACCAATCCAAACAATCTCAACATCTCAGGCTAAGGAATTAGCCAAGCCAATCCAAACAACCTCAAACCATCTCAATACTAAGCAATTAACCATTCCAAACCATCTCAAACCAATCAATAAAATCCATTTGAGTATTCTTCAAGATATGTGAATACTTCAACAAAAAAAAAAAAAATAATATTTTGATATAAATTTTGAAAATGTAAAACTTTTAAAAATAAAAGGGGTATACATGGTAGAATAGATTAATCTACGTATTTCACTTATTTTTATTTTTTATTCTTTTACAATTTGTATTTTCAACTACAAAAATAAAATCTTCTTGAAGAATCCAAGAAAGATTCTTAACTCACGATTTTATGCCTCCCCAAAAAATTTGGCATAGCTTTTGTGTGCATTTTTCAAAATAATGAGAGAATACCAAAAAAGCTGTGCAAAAAAAACCCAAAAATGAAATAACACGTATGCACACAGGTTAAAACAACAATGTGCAATTCATTGATTTAAAAAACCCAACCTATAAAATGAAATAACACTGATATTTTGGATGTGGAGTGACTAGGCCTCATTTTAATAATTATTCAAATGAGGGAAGAAACAAAATCTGATAATAAATTGATGGCTATTTATAATTTGCATTTTATTTCATTCAAAATCAGTGTAAAACAAAGTACCACAAATCAACTAATCACTATCATAACACAATGTTAAAATTATCTATTCTATTTATAGTACTACTATTATCACTTTAATCATTATCATTAGCAATCAGAATTACCGATGAGAAAGTTGTTGAGATCTATCATCCTGACCCAACAATCTATTTAATTTCAGGTTTTGGTTCAGTGGGACTAAATGTTTCAATTTATAACCCATTGACTCGTCATGCCAGTATTGTTGTTAATGATGAATCATACTCACAAATTTCTGTATTTAGTACTTTGCTACTCACACCACCAAAGATTGTTTTCATTTCTGGATATTTTTGGCCAGATAATTCTCTTCATAATTGTACATTGAATCACTATGATTTAGAAACAAATTCGATCATATCAACATTCACTTTGCCCGTCGTATCAGAGCCAGCATTCTATTTATGGCAGACCGCTCAATTATCATCGAATCAGAGTCAATTCTTTGTTGTACTATCAAAAGGAAATGGTATTACAGAATTACAGACATTTAATTTGGCTGACGGATCACCAACAGGTTTCAGCGTAACACTACCTCAAATTGGTTTCAGTGACCCCAGTTTGGTAATTTCTGAAATATTAATTGATCCCACTTTACAAGTTACCTATGTATGGGTTGGATTCCCTGGAGAAATACCAGATTTATTATCAACTGCCGAAAACAACAACAACAACAACTACGAAAAAGATAAAAACAATGAAATTAAAGATCGTCATGACGATTCAACAGTATTATATTGTGGTATATGGTCTGGTTGTAATTACTTATTTACAGTGGATTTAAATAGTGAAACAATGACAAAGACACTCGATCTTACATCAAAATTCCCTGATGAAGCAGCAGGATTTTCATTATCTGATGGTATCATACAGCCAGATGGTACGATAGTTACATATGGTATACCACTTGTCAAGTCAGCTTACTGTTTACCTGCAGTTATGACGTTTGACCCAACAACAGGTTCAATAAGAATTGGTGACATATTGGAAATATATGAATCTGGTTTTTATGCTGGAGCAACTCATGATAATGTAATCTATATGTTGATTATTGATATCCAAGGTCCTCTTCCAGCTGGTTTAACATTGATTGGATATAATATAACTAGTAGTCAATTCGTTTTAAATGTGCCCGATTCAGCTATTCCATCATTTTATGATTTAATCATTATTTAAACAACAATATAGATCTTACTACTTTATTCATATTACCATATTGTAATATCATTTCCATTAATTGGCAATCAAAATTACAAAAAATGATTCATTTTTATTCAATTCATTTTCAAACATCAAAACAATCAACTTTAGTTTTATAAAAGATTTTATTTAACGATCAACCTATAATTAGATCAAAGGCAAGAATATATATATATATTATTATGAGTGATAAGCTTACACTAGACTGAGAAAGAATGTTTTCACACCAGATAATACATAATATCAGATGTTTGGATTGTTTGAACATTGTGAACAAAAAGACATCAGTAAACGTTTTCGCGAACTCTCAAAACTAGTACATCCAGACAGGAATCAAGATCAAGATGACAGTCATCTATTTCATATAATCAAAAAGATCAGATATTAATAATAGATATCAATCATTTCATATCATTGATCAAACAATCAAGAGCATTCGACAATCAAACAAAACTCAATCTTATTTCGCATAATGCAATATTAATAGTTTGCTAATCTTTGTATATTTGTATAATTGTATTATGCCTAACGGTTCAATCCATAGCTTATTTGAATAGGCGAAACTTTGTGTTTTTTTCAAAAGCTTTTTTTTATTTTTTTTTTTTTTCATTGCCCAGCAACTTGAGGAAGAGGAAGATAAAGAAGAAGAAGAGGACATATTTGAAGAACAAAATAAACCGATAAAGAAAAGAGGTACACTTCCCCTTTGTCTGTTTTTTAATGTTTTACATTTTTCAATGAATTTTTGATTAAAAAACACACAAGGGGGAAGTGTATACCTTGATTCTTCGGTATTTCTCTTCTCTTTAAATGTTTGGATTACTTCTTGTTTTATTAAGGCTAACAAAAACTTTATAAATCCTTAAGATAAGAGGTTGACTGTTTGAAAATTTAGCTAAGGTTCGGTTTTGTGTTTAGTGATTGAAATTAAAGAGGATTTTTTATTCCTATCTCTTTGATTGAAAAACAACTTTTTAGTCTTATTTATCGCTTATTTCTTAAAATACATTGACAAATCAAAAATATTAGATCGAAATTTCAATTCCAACAACAATCATGAGATTAATTTAAATTAATAAGTTTTGATCGTTTGGTGACGAGTCATAAAAATTGATAAAAATATTTAACAAAAAAAAAAATGATCAAAAAAAAAAAATGGATTCGCAATCAGAAAATAGTAAATTATTAAAGAATATATTAAGTTCTTTGGTTGTTAGAAACTTGATATTCAAATCAATCAAAGATATACATAGAAGACAATACTCAAAAGATTGTGATACCTACAGTTGGGATAGTCTTGGTTGCTACCCTGTACAGCTGATCAAATACAACTATCTAGAACGATATCAACAGATCTATTCGAAAGTCAAGGAAGAGCAAGATGATAACGAGTTGGTGAAAGATTTCCTACATGCTTTCCGATCATCTCATCGGGCTGCTGCATCGCGTGGTTTGGTAGAGATAATCGATCAATGCAATGCAACCGAGGATTTGAATCCGTATTTCAAAAGAGATGCCTATGTTTATCCTCTTAATGCCGGAATTCAAAATGGCCATATCAATATCCTCCAATATTTCCATCAGGAACGATTCGCCAGTTTGAATCTAGTCAATAGATATACAATGGATTTGTGTGCTAAACATTGTCAGTTGTCAATGGTCGTTTATCTTCATAATAATATGAGTGATGGCTGCACAACCGACGCTATGGATTCAACTAACAGTTTGGGAATCGTTGAATTTCTACACAACAATAGAAGTGAAGGATGTACGACCAAAGCATTTGACAATGCAATCGCAAATGGTAATCTTCAAATTATACAATTTCTACATGAGAATCGCACCGAAGGATATACAAAGGAGAGTTTCAATGTGGCTGTAAAGAACGGTAGATTAGACATTGTGAAATTCCTATTGGAGAATCGAACAGAAGAGATTCCAGTCACAGCCATTTCAACTGCTATTACACATGGCCAATTAGAAACATTGAAGTATCTCTTTGATAAAACGCCACTCGAAAATCAAGTAAAGACAATCGTTGATAACGTTATTTTCAATGACGACAGTGTTCAGACTTTGCAATTTATGATTGAAAAGTCTCTACCTTTCGAATGTACATTGTATGCTATGGACAACGCTGCAAGTGTCGGGTGTCTGGAAGTCATTAAACTTTTAGTGAGAGGAACAAGAGAGGCAATGACAAACGCAGCTGTCAACGGACATTTAGAAGTGCTACAATACATCCATGAAAATAGAACCGACAGTGGATACTCCGATGATATCCTCGAGAGAACCGCCAAGAACCGTCAGTTTGAAACATTTAATTATCTCCATGACAATATTCCAGATTTGAAATGCTCAATCAAACCAATGGATTACTTTGCTGGCTATAAAACAACAGAGGCATTGGAGTGGTTAAATGCAAATCGTACAGAAGGATGTTCGTCTGAGGCCTATGCCAATGCAAGTAGAGCAGGTTTAGTAGAGAATATCAAATGGTTACAAAACAATATGCCTTCTATTCCAATACCTGAAGATCTCATCGAAAAGATTTGTTTCCATGAAAAACTGGAAGCCATAGAGTATCTACATCAAAGTGGTGGTGTTAAATGCAAGAATGCCAAGATTATTGCAACTGATATCGGTTCCTATCCTATTGTTGAATATCTCCATTTCAATTCCGATGAAGGAGACCATGAGCAAGTAATCAAAAAAGCAATCCGATGCAATCATGACTCAATCATTAGATTACTCACCAACGATGGTGAGATAGATGGTGGTTCATTCATCCAAAGATTAAGATTTATTAAAAAACATAAACTATAGCTTTTATCAATTGCAATTATTATAACTTGTTTTTATTGTTTGTTTTCAATATAAAAGTTGTTTGTGGAATACATATATTTGGTTAGAAAAAATCATCATCCGATGATCCATAATAATCATCTTCAGAATCCGATTCCTTGGAATAATCACTTTCATCATCAGGTCTATCATTTCTTGGTTGCCATTTTGGGAGTGCAGCTTGTTGCTTCGGGGAGATACGATACCACAAGTTGTTTTTGATACTGATCCACAAGTGATGACGAATTCTCGGTCCAAAGACACGAGGATGCGATATCACATATAAAAATAGGTTGTAAGCCACAGACTTTGTTGTATTGTTTCTCCAATCTATCATATTATTCTCCAACTTTAGATACAATACAGTGGCGGCATCCATTGCACCCGGTACATTTCCTTTGACCGTCTCGTAGCAGTGTCTAGCTATCTTATCAACATAGGTTTGATTATCCTTTAGACGGCAATAAATATCCTTGAGGGTCCATTGGTCACCTACATCCAATTTCAACATTAGGTAATCCATCATTCTAAATACCTCTCCGATATCTCTATCCTTTGGTAAAGATCTGAGTAATGATGACATTCTTTTAGTCGATTTAAGAACAACATTGAATATAATTGGATCGAGATCTAACAATAGTATTCCATTTTCATCTTTGTTTACTTGAAAATTTCCTGATAGGACTGGACCAAAGAATGGATATGATTTAAAGTATCTTCTGATTCTTCAAATATTGATTATCTTTACACTTAATTTTAATCATTTTTGAAAAAATAAATTGAACATTTATTAATATTTATTTATTTTTTCAATTATATAATTTTTTTTTTTTGAATTAAAACCATCAAACTTAAATCTTAAAGTTTTTGAATAAAATGAATTATTTTTTAAACAAAAAAAAAAAAAATTTCTCAACACATATTAAAGTGTATTATAGTATTAATTCAAACCTAACATAAAATATTAAAAAGTTTAAGAGTTGATATCAACAAAACAAAGACAATAGAGAACTAAATTTTTTTACATTTAAAGTTACAGTGTAGTTTATAAACTAAAGATTGAATATAATTGATCAAATTTAATAAAAGATAGAAACATATATAATATATATTAAAAAAAAAGATAGAATTGATATAAATAAACCATTCAAAATTATAATTAATTTTGTTATTTCTTTACATAAATTAATTAAATAAATATTTAAAAAAAAATGAAGTTTCATTGCTTCCAAATGGAAAGAAAAAATCAAACCAAATCTTTGAATGATCGAAAAATGATTATTTATAAACTTATGAGGCAAAAGCAAACTGTTTTTTGAAAAATTAAGAGGTCAAAATATTTGATCTGTTTGAAATAAAAAAATCAAAAAAAAATCAGAAATATTTATTTTTTTATGGTTCCATGAATAATTATTCAATCCCCGAGTCACTTTTTTATCATAAAATGGGTTAGGCTGTTTGGTTTTTTTAATAAGCATTCAATTCAATCGTGTTTTTTTTTGATCAAAAATTTTTTTATTTTTTTGGTTTTTTTCACCTCTTAACATGCACTTTAATTCGAATGGTATGATTTTATTATTTTTGTTAAAAATTTTTTTTTAATTTTTTGCAAAGTTTTTTTTTTTAAGTTTGACAAAAGAAAATTAATTAGTAGTACTTTTTTGAAAATAGAGAGATAATTTAAATAATTTTTAGATAAGATTGACTAAAAGTTATAAATAAAACAAACAGATTAAGATTAAAATAAAATAAAAATAGAAGAAGAAGAAGCAGCAGTATTCAGAATATATATATAGAAAACAATCATATAAGAATATATAGCAATAACAAACATAACAATTGTATTATAATTAACTATTGTAACATTAGAGTAGGTAATAAATTATATATTTTTCATAATAGTTGTTATTGTTGTTATAGAAGTAAATAGTATTTTTGTTATTGTCATATACAATTTCATCATCATTAACATCATCATCATCAGTAAATTATAATAATGAAAATGATAAATAATAATAATAGTTTCATTCATTCATACAATCAATGATTCATTGTCTGACCATCGATTGCTGATGTTTGTGTTAGATAGATGGTCAGGTGTGTGCAAGTGTCGAAAACACTTGTTTTACACCCACTTTGGGTGATATTATTGTGTGCTGTGTGAGTTTTTAGAAAAATAAAAATACCACCAAAAATTGCCAATGTCACCTAAGGTTAAATGACCAAAAAAAATTAATAAAATATAATAAAAAATAAGAATTTAATTAACAAGATCAGATAGATTATATTTTGTTTTGTTTTTTATTTTGTTTTTTAATTTTATGTTATGTGCTTATTGCTATACTCAGGATCTATCTATCTATCTACAGGTTTAGTTTAGTTAAGTAAGTGTATAAGTGTGTGTGTGTGAACTTGTCATTTTTTCCAATTCTCTATATATCATTATTTTGTTTTATTTTTTTTGTATTGTTTAGGATATCATCAACAAACAAATAAACGACATACCACAACCCACACCACACACACAACCACAACTATTAGTTACTACCAAATATAAAAATAAAATAAAATAACACCAACAACAAACACAAACACAACATAAATAATCTAAACTCAAAATCATATTCGAATCGTTGATTAAAGTGCATACTTGCTCCACCCTTGAACAGAAGAGAGATAACTCAATTTTTTTGTTGTTTTGTTTTTATTATTCATTCTCTCTCTTTTTTTTCATTTTTTTTTTAAAAATATTGTAAGAACAAGAAGAACCATAACAAATCATAATAAAATAAAACACAGGCAAAACACAGGCAAAAACAAACAAAACAAAACATAACAAACACAACGATAAACAAATAAAGCGAGAGAAAAAAATAAGCATCGGAACATAAATGTCAACAATACCAATAACAACCAATAATTAGACTTAAAATTTATTATCATTTCCAATTATATTAATGCATTTTTATTTAAAATATAGTATCATCAGAGTAAAATAAAAACAGAATTAAACATACAGATAAAAATAGAATAGGGTGAAACAAAAGATAAAAGATAAAAGAGAGCGTGAAGAGTTAGAGTTAGAGTGAGAGTGGAGTGAGAGTGTGTGTGTGAGAGAGAAAAGAAGAAGGAATTATTAAAACAAGTTTAGTTTAGTTTAGTTTGTATTTGTTTTATTTTTGTTGTATTATATATATATATTTATATCCATTCATAAATAATTATATCATAAAAATATTATTATTTTATTATTTCTTTTCTATTTTTATATAAAATATATATATATAGTTAATTAAATATTTATTTTATTATATATATATATATATATAGTTATATTTTTTATTACAAATATTTAAAAATAGAAAAAGAAAGAATAAAAGATGGATAAAGATGAATTAAAGAAATCTAAAGATAAGTTGAGTGGTTCATCTTCATCTTCATCTTCATCGACGTCATCGGTTGCAAAGAAAGAGAAAAAAGACAAGAAGGATAAAGATAAGAAAGATAAGAAGGATAAGGAGAAGAAGGAGAAAGAGATAAAGAAGGAGATCGAACGTGAGAAAGAACGTGAACGTGAACTTCAAAAGGAACGTGAGAAAATCGAAAAAGACCAACGGTACCTACAAAGAGAAGGAGAAGGAACGTGAGAAAGAACGCGAGAAAGAGCGTGAGAGAGAACGCGAGAGTAATGGCGGTAAAGAAAGTAGCAGTAGTAGCGGTGGATTATTTAGTAAAGTTGTCAAAGTTGTCACCGGTGACAAACAAACAAATGAGACTGTAGCACAACAGACACCAACATTGTCAACAACATCCACACAAGAGAATCATAAGAAAGCAATGGACTTTTGGCAGAATCAAACACCTACAACAACAAATAACAACATGAGCAACAGCAATGGCAACAACAACAACAATATAAATAACAACAACAACAACAACAACAGTAATAATATATCAGCTACAATATCAGTTTCACAGACATCACCAACATCCAATTCACCTCCATCTCCTACAAATACTTCAGTTCAAAACAATAATGATAAAGAAAATAACAACAATAGCAGCAGCAGCAACAGCAACAGCAGTAGTAGCAAAGAGAAAGAAAAAGATAGTAAAGAGAGTAGAATGGAAACAAGATCGATGTTCTTTTCAAAAGTTTTAGATAAATCAAAAGATAAAGATAAGGAAAAAGAAAAGGAAAAAGATAAGGATAAGGATAAAGATAGTGGAAATAACTCACCACCAATATCAAAACGTGATAGTGATATGAGTAATAGTAATGGTAATAATGGTGGCCCGGTGACGGACGACCAAAAGAAGATCATTCAACACCTCACCAACTTTACATCTCAGTATGGCGACAGTATCAAAGTGATGATCGAAGTGTTCTATCAACCACTGAAAAAGAATGATCAACTACTTACACAAGATGAAGTGAAAAAGGTGTTCAACGTCATCGAATCGATATCCAGTTTCAATTCCGTCATTCTCGAAGATCTACAGAAATCACTCAACACAACACAAACCACCCAACAACAATTACTATCTATATTTTCACAATTCGTAAGTTCACCTAATAGAACAACTACGAGCTAACTTACTAACCATTATTTCTACATATAACTATTTATAGACTGGATATTTAAAGTTATATAAAGTATATGCATTATTGTATAATTATGGATTGTCAGCATTATGTTCATTGGCATTCAATAATACACGTTTCGATCATTTCGTAAAGAATGGAGAGCAAAAGTTACAGAATGACTATAACCACAAGTTATCGCCATTAGTCGATTTCACAAGTATGTTTGTTATGAAATGATTGGTATTATCTTGGAGCGTTGATTTAATTTATTAACTTGTAATCATTTGTTTTGTTTTTTAGCATCAGGAGTTATGAAACCAGTTTCACTAAGTGATATATTCGGTGCTAATTATGAAGCATCCACTACGCTGCAGTCGGGATTGAGCAATTTGAGAAAGACTGGATTGAATCCATCGTCGAATGTCAGTAGTGCAAAGTTTACAAACGAGTATACCTACTATAGTTTGCCATCACTCTTGATTCTACCGATTCATTATCTCGCTCGGTTCAACCAGTTCTTCCGTACCTTTATGGATTCGATTCCCAAGCAATCGCAAGAGTACAAGACCTACACCAAACTACATCATCAAATTGGAATCGTTGTAAAAGAGATTGTTATCGAATCAAACAATATCAACAAAGTAATTTCCATCTCAAATTCAATTAAATCCAATACAATTGGATTATTTAATGTAAGTGTATTAGCAAATATTATCATAATATTGTGATACTAATTTATTGATTTTCAAACAACAAAATAGAATTCTGAAATAGTTCAAAGTAGAAGATATTTGAAAGAAGGAAATTTAATTGAACAATATAATAATCAGAGAACCAATTATTATGCATTCTTGTTCTCTGATATCATTATGTTTACAGAGAAACTTGAAGATGCTCCACCAAATTCAAATGTAAATTTAATTGCCTATGAAGGATCACTTCATTTATTAAAGAAGCTGGAAAGAGTATCAAATATTCAAGTGGATGATCCTGAACTTGGTTTTGGTAAGTAGTAGTAGTTAGTTGGCAACCAAAATTAATATAATAATATTCATTAACATTGTTATTATTTCATTATTATAGAATATAGAAAAGGATTCCAAATTAAAACAAAAGAATTTTCAATATTTTATATGGCGTTGAATGAGAAGGATAAAGGAGAGTGGATGCAGAGTTTTCAACAGGCAACAAGAAAGACACCTGGTGGACACGCCAGTAGTTTTTCATTGGGTTCGGGAGGAGCGGCAGCAGCAGTCGCATCGAATGGCGATGAGGATATCGACGATGAAGATCCAAAGGATATCCAGGGTGTCGTCAAAGCAATTGCTGGTGGTCAGCGCACAAAGCTAGAGTTGAACGCTCAGATCCTAAAGACTGGCGAACCAAAGCTGGTATTCACTCAACTCTCATCGACAAGTTTCATCACTCACTTGTTCTTTGCGCCAAACTCGATGAATGAGAAAATCATGAATCTACTCGTTGCCTATGTCAGTGTGAGTCGCTCGCTTACCCATCTCACACTCTCGCAGAATGCGCTGTCACCGACCTGGGCAATTGCGCTGGGCGATGCACTGCGTTTCAATCAGTCGTTGACTCAGCTCGATCTGAACGAAGCACAGATCAACGATAGCGGACTGGCAAGTGTAGTCGACGGTGTCTTGTCGCATCCGTCACTCTCGATTCTCAGCTTGACGTGCAATGCCATCACCAATAACGGAGCATCGCAGATTCTCCGACTGTTGCGATACCAACAGACTATCAATGCACTGTTCTTGGAGGACAATGCAATTTCACCACCGATGGCAATCGAACTGTACGACGCATGGCTCGCCAACTACACAACTTCACTCACGCTTCTCGTGTTTAGCGCGACACCACCCGAGTACGCCGAGAAGATCAAAAACAAGATTCTTCACATCAAGAATCGTCTCGACATCAGAAAACGTCGTGAAACTTCCAACAAGCCGGCACCCCCAGCACAGCCAAGAACTCTTCTCGACCTCGGTCACTTGGACGCTTCTGAAATCACTGTTGCCTACCTGAACAAACTGAATATGTTGCAGCTGGATAATCGTAGATTGGCCGACCTGACCGAGTTGTATCTCGACCACAACTGTATCACTACACTGCCACCGACCTTCTTTAAAGAACTGCAACGCGTTCAGATTCTCGACTTGTCGTCCAATCAGCTCAGTCAGTTGTCCAACGATATTGGCGAAGCCAAAGAGTTGCGCCGTTTGAATGTGTCACACAACAATCTGTCGGCACTGCCAACTGGTTTGCAACAACTGAAACAACTACAACATCTTGATATCAGTTTCAATGTTATCGAATCGATTGCTGACGATGTCCTGCCAGTGTTGACTTCACTCAAGACGCTGATGATGCAGAGAAACTTCTTTAGTCGTCTACCAACTGCTCTATTCACCGGTCTCAACAAGTTGGAAGCATTCTCTATCAATGGATCACCGTGTTTCCATCCGATTAAACAAAGAATAATGGAGGCATGGGCTCTTCGTGTTCAAAAGATCGACTTGTCAGAGTCAAACATTGGATTCCTCCCGTTGGAAATTGGAAACATCATTACACTGACCGACTTGAATATCAGTCAGAATCGTATTAAAACACTGCCTCCTCAGATTGGAAGACTGGTAAACTTGGTCAATCTTGATATCTCATACAATCAAATCAGTGAGTTACCATGGCAACTGTCAAAGTTGGAAAAGTTGAAATCGATTGCTATCGTGGGTAATTCTCTGAGTTCCGAGCTAAAGATTGAACTTCCAGAGGTGTTGCAAGATGAGCAACTCACCGGTATTCTCACCTACCTTCGTCTGCAGCCAGTCTCCAAAGATATTCCATGTATGAGAATGAAGTTGATGTTGGTCGGTCAAGAGAACGTAGGAAAGACATCGATTGCCAAGTGTCTCAAGAAAGAGGTGATTCCAGTGTCAAAGAAGCTGCGTCAAACCATCGGACTGGGAACACGTAGAAAGACAACTGTGGTCGAGCCAGAACCACAGTTTGGTTCGACAGCAATGGCGATAAATCCGCTGAACACAACTCTGAATCTGTCGACCGACGGTATTGACATGGACGACTGGAAGCCTAATGCCCAAGAGGATTCCGCCACACCGGTCACTTTCAGCTTGTGGGATTTCGCAGGTCAAGAAGTCTACTACTCGACTCATCAGTTCTTTATATCGAGTCGTTCGCTCTTTATTGTGGTATTCAACATGGCTACGTTCCACATTGAATCCGAGTCGAGAGTACCCTACTGGCTGCAGTGTATCGAGGCATGGGGAGGTGACGCACAAGTCATTCTCGTCGGAACACATCTTGACGAGCTAGCTTCCGGCCAGGAAGAGAAGATTCAAGCAGAGATTGAGAGTCGGTTCTTCACTACATTCCCATCGATCAAAGGATTCCTCCCAGTCAGTTGCAAATCTGGTAAGAACATAAACAAACTTCAAAACTTGATCGTTCGACTTGGTCGCGCCGAAAAGAAGTTGGGTGTGAACTACCCGCGTTCTTTCTTCCAGTTGGAATCACTGATTCTCAGTGAGCGTGAGATGAACACTCCACCCATTATAACGATCGAAGAGTTCACAGCGATGGCCGAGTCGTGTGGTATCTCTGCGGCACAGGTCCCAAGTGCAGCTCACTTCCTTCGTGAACTCGGTATCATTGTCTACTTTGACGATATCAAATCGGGGCTGGATTCATTTGTATTTATTGAACCGCCATGGCTCACCAAGCTAATGGCAACCTTGATCACCAGCAAACCAAACTTTGTACAATCCGGTGTACTCGAGCAGTCGAATCTCCACCAAATTTGGAAACCACCCGATTTCCCACATCACCTCCACCATGTACTTTTAGCTATACTTCAACGATTCGAAATCATTCATCCACTTCCCGATCCAAAGGTTGTAAACACCACACCGATTCCACAGAACATCAAACCACAGAACAACATATCGAAGCTGAGATCCAACTTTATCACCAACCAGAATCTTTCCTCCAATTCACTGGCGATGAACTCACCGGGTCCATCGAACGCCGCCGCCACCACCACCACCAACTCTACTGGAGTTTCAAAGTTGAATGTCAGTAAATTCGGTTCACTCTCGAAAGGATCGTCACTGAATATCGCCAAGAATGCAGCTACAGTCAATGAGAACACCGCTCTAGCAGCTTCAACATCTTCACCTTCACATCAGACAACACTTGTTGCCAAAGTCAGTGTCAAACACTTGATTCCCGTTCTTTTGAATGAAGACAGACCCGCTTCAATGGAAAAGGTGTTGGACGAACTAAAGAAAGAAACTTCACCGGTATTCGAAAGAATCTACCAATTTGAGTTCCTTCCCATCGGTATGTTCTCAAAGTTGATGATTCGTATCATGCATTTCACTACGGTAAAGGAGTATTGGAAGTTTGGATTGTTGGTAGATCGTGAGTCATCGATGTCGTTGATCGAAGCGACCTCCAATCAAGTGTTGATTCGTGCATGGGGAAAGAATGCAGTGAATCTGCTTCGTTTCATTGTAGAGACAGCCGAGGTGTTGCTATCCGGTTGGTACAAGTTGAGATTCCAATTCTTGGTGCCCTGTAATTGCGCCAACTGTAAGACTATTGCAAATATGTCTGGCGCAGCTACTCTTCCGCGTGGCATGGGATTGGGTCACTCCTCTGACAAAGTGTTTGTCAACGACGGTGCAGAACCACTGACCGCTCAACAGATTCAACAACTGGCACTCCAACTTCAACAGCCTGGATTGGGTACTAGCAAAGACGGACAACCAAGCGGCTCAGGTCACTCCCCGACCAACACAAATCTTCAAGCGATGCCGCGTATCCCCGAAGATCCATCGGATTCCGGACTGGACTTCACTGAAGACTTTGAGAGTGATATATCGCCGGGCGGCACACTCAAAGCCAAGAGAAAGAAGAACGCAGGTCCAAAGTTCCTCACGCTCTACAAGAACAAACAGACCAAAGTCAAAGATTCCAAGAATTTCCTCAACTCTGCATCGGCACTGATCAACCAGAGTTTCAGTTTCAAAAACAATGATTTGCGTACACATTTCCTCTATGAGGACTGCGAGCGCGCCATCATTGCTAAAAAGACAGAGATAATATGCAAGTCAGCGCTGAACGGCGAGGAGAAAGCAGTCAAGCTGGAATCGATTGTACCGGAACTGCTGTTGAGTGATATGGGTTCGAATTTCACGATCGAATACAAGGATATGGAAATCATTGAAAAGATTGGTGAGGGTGGTTTTGGAACTGTCTTTAAGGGTCGTCTTCGTGGTCAGTTGGTTGCCATCAAACAGTTGATCATTGAAGGTCGCACTCAATCCGAGGAGATCTTCCGTGAGTTCCGTCGTGAAGTGTGGCTTTCAAACACTTTGAATCATCGATCGATCGTATCATTGAAAGCATGTTGCTTGAATCCCTGTTGTTTGGTAATGGAATACATCCCCAATGGCAATCTCTACGACTTTATTCGTAAGCAAACCAACGCAACCTGGCTGACACGTATCAAGATCGCTCAGAATATTGCGTCGGCCATTCAGTATCTCCACGATTTCAATCCAAAGATTTGTCATCGTGATCTCAAGTCACCGAATATCTTGATGCTCGGCGACATGAACTCTGAGATTGTCTGTAAGGTCAGTGATTTCGGTGAGACCAGAGCAGTCGTCACATCTGCACTCGGTCGAGAGAAACTGTCCAACCCGATCTGGTTGGCTCCAGAGATTATGCGTGGTGAAGAATACACTGAGAAGGCCGATGTCTACAGTTTCGGTGTGATACTGTGGGAGATTCTCACTGGTTTGTTGCCATTCGATGAGTATCCAGTGGCACATTCATCGTTCCTCTACCAATTGGAAGATGCCATTTGCGATGGATTGCGTCCCACCATTCCAGCGGCGACACCTCCCACCTACTCCTCGCTCATCCAAGAATGTTGGCACAAAGATGCCATTCAAAGACCTACCTTTGCACAGATATCACAAAGATTACAAGCTATTCGTGATCAAAAGTTGAACTATGTTGTACCAGTTCCACAGCAAACAAATAGCAATGATAATAATACACAACAGAAACCTCAACAACAACAACAACAATCTGCTCAGACAACAACACCAACTGCTACACCAACAACATCAACTCCAGCTGCTATACCAACAACACTATCATCATCATCAATTCCAACTGTTGTTTTAAGCAAACCTCCAGCTGGAGCTTCACAACCACAGGATAAGCAAACGCCACCACCAGTTCCATCAACACCGAAACCACCAATCAGCAATGGGGTTATTGTCAAGGCAGCTACCACTGCCAAACCATCTGCACCCATAACCAAACCACTTCCAACACCAGGTCTTGTGAAATCACCAACAACACAAGGTGACAACAACAATAACAACAGCAACAGCAACACTACTGTTAAGCCAGCACCAGCTTTCTCACTTAACAATAGTAGTTCCTCAACACTAAATATATCGACATCATCAACAACACCGACACCAGCACCAACACCACCATTTAAACCTCCAACATTGAGATCACCCTCAGTTGCTCAGAAATTGAATGCAACTCTCAACAGCAACAGCAACAGCAACACCCCAACAACATCACCAACTCAAGGAACTACAGCACCATCACCAACTTCCACCAGTCCATCGTTAGTTGGTAAATCACAGAGTAGCTTTACCTTTGGTGCATCGGCATCTCAAGTGAACAGTCCTTCACCCAGAAGTTCGCTACCACCCATTCCAAGTGGCAATGGATCGATTCGTATCAAGAAACCACTTCCTTTGGTTGGCGGTGGTGGAGTATCATTTGAACCAACATCATCATCAGATCATAACAATCATACCGAATCACCACCATCATCATCTTCACCACCTTCGATTCCACCTGCCAAACCATCCAAACCACTACCACAACCATTTGTTAGTAAAGCAGCACCAATATTAAAGAAACCATAGATTAATTTAAACAATAACAAAAACTCAAGTAAATCCACCTTTTTTTTCAACCAAGTATTCTTTCCTTTATCATTTTATTTGAGTTGAGTTTTAAAGTTTTTTCACATAAATGTCTTTATATTTGATATTAATAATAAGAAATGTAGGGAACTTTGCTATTGATCTATTAATTAATTATATTCAAATCTATCTATTGTACATAATTATGTTATTGTTTTTTATTTTTGGAAAAGGAATCTTGACGTTTTCATTTAAAAAAAAGACTTTTTATATTAAGGATATAGAAATGAAGATCAATCAATTGATTATATAAGAAAGCATGGATCTAAACTATTTGAGAACACTATTTAAATAATTAAAACAAAATTGCATAATTGCAAAGATTTAGTTGATTAAAAAATCTAAGAATTAAAAAATCTTTAGAAAAATTCTTTATTTTTTAAAAAAAAAAATTATTTTTTATTTTTATTTTTTTAATTTTAAAGGTTTTTTTTTGCTTAACTAATTATTAGTTAATTTATATATATAAATAATGATTCAATGGAAGAAGTTTCCCTTCTTTGACAAAGAGTTAGTCAAAGAAGAAGGTTCACAAAATCCAAACAGTGTTATACAGGTAATGATTTAATAACTTATTACAGCAATATGAAATTGAATTGAATAGAACGAAAGAAAAAAGATAAAGATTAAAGAAAGATATTGATTGACGATTCATTCATATAGAATAGAATATAATGATTTAATACTAATTATATAATAACACTTCAATTTAATATATAGAAATTGCCTATTTCATGTACAACAAGTGGTCGTGGTATTTTAATTATAGGTGATACAGAAGGATTTATCAATTTCTTTGATCGTGAATTCAGATTATCATCATCGTTTCATGCCTACAATGAAATGGTAAATCAACTCTATCAGTTGAAGGAACGTAACTTTCTCATTTCGATTGGACATGATGAGCCGGGTGCAAACCCAATCCTAAAGATTTGGAATCTTGATAAAATGGATAAGAATGATGTACCTCTTTGTGTTAGAGCAATAAAGATTGAAAAAATGGTAACAGTAAGTAGTAGTAGTAGTAGTAGTTAATAATAATCTATTCTTTAATTATATATATACATACTAATCTATTAACTTATCACACAATTTACAGATTACATCATTAGTATGTTTAGAAGATCTATCACAAATAGCTGTTGGTTTAGCAAATGGAGAGGTCATTGCTATGAAAGGAGATGTATTTAGAGACAAGGTTATTAAACAAAAGACAATGAAACATCCCGGTGAGTCACCTGTGACCGGTATGGGATTCATAACTAAAGGAGTACCATCACCGGTGTTGTTTGTTGTGACGACCACTCATGTCTATAGCTACATTCGTGAGCAAGAGTATTGTATCGACGAGGAGGGTGGTGATATAGGTAACTTTGTGATGTCCGACGATCAGACACCGATCATCGCTAGACCGGACGCTATCTACTTTTACAATACCGACGGTAGAGGTCCGTGCTTTGGATTCGGTGGTACCAAGAACAAGCTGCTATGGTTCCGTTCCTATCTTGTGGTGGTCGGTCACGAAGCGTCGATCAGCAGTTCTGCGGGTGGTGGAAGTGGCGGTACCGCATCCGGTAACTCTGGCATCGGCTACTTGTCACCCTCGAACATGGCGTCGAAACAAACCATCGTCAATATCTACGATCTCAAAAACAAGTACTTGGGATTCACCGACAAGTTTGAAGGTGTCTCGCATATCGCCAGTGAATGGGGTTCCATCTTTATTTTCACTACCGACGGCAAACTCTATCAACTCGAGGAGAAAGACACTCAGACCAAGCTGGAAACACTGTTCAAGAAGAATTTGTATTCGGTGGCAATCGATCTTGCCAAGTCGCAACACTATGACAACGCGTCGATCGCCGACATCTACAGAAAGTACGGTGACCATCTCTACACCAAAGGCGACTTTGACAATGCAATCTCACAGTATTTGTGTACGATCGGCAAGTTGGAGCCATCCTATGTCATTCGTAAGTTCTTGGATGCGCAGCGTATCCACAATTTGACGTCGTACTTGCAGGCGTTGCACGAGAAGAATCTCGCCAACGAAGATCACACCACTCTGCTGCTCAATTGCTACACCAAGCTGAAGGACGTCAAGAAGTTGGATCAATTCATCAAGACCGACTCTGAGATGAACTTTGACGTTGAGACTGCTATCAAGGTGTGTCGTCAAGCCGGATACTACGAGCATGCACTCTACCTCAGTTTGAAACACAACCAACACGATTGGTACTTGAAGATACTGTTGGAGGATATCAAGGACGACCAGAAAGCACTCGATTACATTCAGACACTCTCCTTTGAGGAGGCCGATAAGAATATGAAAAAGTACGGAAAGATGTTGGTGTCGAACATCCCAGAAGCAACCACGCGTGCACTGATGAAGCTGTGCACTGACTACCAGCCAGTCCACTCTGCCGGAATGTTTGGACACCACTCTTCGGCTTTCGGACATCAAGACAACGCCGCCGCCAACAACATGATTCACAAAGTCGAAGAGTTAAAGTTGACGACCGACAAGGCAGCACCCGAGGAATTCATTCACATCTTTGTATCACAACCAGAGTGGCTCACCAAGTTTTTAGAATACACAATACAACAAGGCAATGAAACACCTCTGATATACAATACTCTATTGGAATTATATTTACGTGAAGATAAAAAGGGTTCAGCTAGCAACATCACCACCACCACCAGCAGCAGCAACAGTGAAGAATCGTCCAATAGATTAGAGAAAGCATATGAATTCCTTACAAGTCCAAAAGTAAATATTACACATACATATATTTTAAACAATTGTGGATTGCATTTAACTAACAAATATATATATTCATAGTCTAAATTTGATGAAGATCATGCACTCATTTTGGCACAAGTACATAATTGGAAGAAGGGTATTTTGTATTTGTATGAAAAACTCAAATTGTACAATGAAATCATAGAGTATCATATGGAGAACGAAGACTTTGACGGTCTAATTAAATCATGCAAGAAATACGGTGATCAAGATCCAAATCTTTGGGTACAAGTATTATCTTATTTTGCAACACATCAAAAGAATTGTCAAAATGAAATCACTGAAGTACTTACAAGTATGTGTATAGATCCATATTATTTAAAGGTTATCATTCTTATTAATTTTCTATTTTTTTTATTAAATATTTTTTAGATATTGATAGAGATAATTTAATTCCACCATTATTGGTCATTCAGATTTTGGCACAAAACAAATATACAACTCTACAGGTGATCAAAGATTACATTTCGAGAAGACTTTCTCAAGAGACTCAGCAGATCGATAAAGACTATCAACAGATTAAACAATTTGCAGAAGAGACCGATAAGATGAGAAATGAAATCAATGAATTGAAAACAAAGTAAGTTTGTTAAAAAAAAAAAAGAAAGAGTTTGAGATATCATTATTAATTGATACTAACTATTTAATTAATTAATTAATTAATTAGTGCTAAAATATTCCAACAAACTAAATGTATTGCTTGTCATAGTCCTTTGGATTTACCATCGATTCATTTCCTCTGTCAACACTCGTTCCATCAGAGATGTCTCGGTGACAACGAGAGAGAGTGCCCATTGTGTGCGCCTGCCAACAAGAGACTGCTAGAGATCAAGAAAGCTCAAGCTGATAGTGCCGGTCAACACGATCAATTCTTCAAGTTACTCGAGAGTTCACAAGATGGATTTTCGACTGTCAGTGAATACTTTGGTAGAGGTATTCTTTCGTAAACATATACATTTGCATTATAAAATAATATTATTATAATAATTAACTCTAAATAACTTAAAACTTTAATTTTTGAAATGAAATTTCCTGTGACATTTTTTTTTGTTAACAGTCAAGAATACAGTCACTAATCATTCTCAAAAAATTAATACTTTATTGTCAATACTATAAATAAAAACAAAATCAAAAAAGTGTGTGTTTTCCTTGATTTACTTTGCAATGCGTGGTATTTTCAGTGAAAACTTTTGAAAAGATTGAGAAAAAAAAAGGATTAAAAATTGAATGAAATTTTGCAAGATGTCAAATTTAAAAAATCTATTTAATTAAATCATTTAAACATCAATTCAAATTATTAACAATTTATTATTAAAGTTATAACTTTCTTTACATTACATTATATTATCTTTTTTTTTATTATATTAAATAATTATATTTTTTATATATTACTTTACAATCATCACAAAAATGTATGCCGGATCACATTATTGTTACACTGGAACTGATGAGTATGAGGAGATGGAAATAGGTATGTTTGATTTTGAAATAATTAATAATGTTTTGTAATTACATTAATAATTTACTAATTTTTTACCCAATTTCTAAAAAAAGAGAATGAAATTTTAAATCTTCAAGACGATCAGATAACCAATACCAATACAAATAATAACAACAACAATTCATTACCCCAACCAGCAGCACCACTCTCCACTTCATCTAAACCATCATTTTTAAGTTCATTGTTTGGTAGATCAGCACCTGCACAATCAAATGCAGCGCCTTCAACAAACAGTAACAGAGTAGCACCACCACCAGCAGCACCAAAACCAATCAAAGGAAAAAGAGAAAAGAAATTGGTAAAGAAAGCAAATACCAATATTTTAAATATCAATTTGGGTACTCTTTCAAATGAACCAACCATTGCCACTGGAGATCCGCTACACTGTAAGGGTTGTGATGTCATCTACAGTCATATCAATAACTTTACAGAGGTAAAGAATCCAGATGGCACCACCGCCAAGAATATACCGACTGGTGGTGGTGTCAAAGATGGTGTTTGGACTTGTGAGTTCTGTGGTGAACCAACACCTTTCAATTTGGATTCACAAGAGATTCCAACTTCTAATATCATTGACTATGTCTTGGAGCCAGCACCTGTCACCACCACTACAACGGCCAATGAAAACACACCAATGGTAGAGGCCAATCCTGATTCATCGCTTGTTGTCTTCTGTATCGATGTCTCTGGTAGTATGCAACGTACTTATGACGTTCCACAGGGTGTATATCTCCACGGTTCAAAGACGAAATCCAACTATATTTCCAGACTCCAGTGTGTCCAATATGGAATTGAAGCACAGCTTGAAACTCTAGAAAAAGATTATCCAAATCGTAGAATTGCTATTATCGCTTTCAATGCCAGTGTAGTTGTCATCGGTGACGGAACTGGTAAGCCAATTACCATTCCATCGTCCGATCTCTATGACACTCAAAAATTGATTGATGCCGGTACCAAATGTACTTTGGATCAACCGATCTCCAAAACAAGAGCACTACTCTTGAAGAAAGTATTCGCAATGGATGCCGACGGAAGTACTGCTCTCGGTCCAGGAATTGCAGTTGCCGTCGGTATGACCGCTGCCATCCCAGGATCGACCATCGTCTTGGCAACGGACGGTCTGAGCAACATCGGTGTCGGATCGGTTGAATCCTCCAACGTTTCCGAGGCTGCCAAGTTCTACGATGAAATCGGTCAGATTGCCAAGAAGAACGGTACAACCATCTCGGTTCTCACCATCAAGGGAACCGACACCAAGTTGGAACAAATCGGTCAGCTTGCAGAGTTGACCAATGGAAATGTCGATATTGTCGATCCACTCAAGATCAAGGAAGATTTCAAAGCAGCTTTGGAGTTACCAATCCTCGCCACCCATTGCTCCATTAAGGTGCGTCTACATCGTGGACTCTACATCTCGGATCCACTGTCACCAACCGTCGACCAATCCTCGATCTTCAAGGAGATAGGTAATGTCAACCAAGAGACAATCGTTGCATTCGACTATGGTACCATCAAAGATAGAAAGATCGACGAATCACTCAAGTCATTGCCATTCCAATTACAGATAACCTATACCACCCTCAAGGGTATGAAGTGTCTGCGTGTCATGACAATGACACAAGAGACAACCAAAGAGAAACAACTGGCCGAGGAACACGCCAATATCGAAGAGATCGGTATCAACATGGTTCAAAACAGTTCCAAGGTTGCAGCATCCGGTGATTACAACAAGTCGCGTGCTGTCAACCTTCAGAGTGCCAACATGATGAAGCGTATCATGACCAACCAACAACAACAAATTCAATCACCAGTAATCGACCAACAAAAACAACAATATCTCCAAAAACAACAACAGAATGCACAAGTCTGGTTGCAACAGGCTCAAACCCTCGAAACTACACTCACCACAAATCTCCAGAAAGAATCACTTAACGATCACCTCTCAGAAGAGGAAGTCTATCGTCAACGTAAATCAGAGAGAAACGATGAGACCGCAACTATGTTATTCAACATGAAACAAATGAACTCTCGTAAAGCAAGAAAGTAAAAGATTTTCTTATGTATTTGTAAACTGTGTACTTTGATAAATAAATTTTAACCTTTAAAAAAAAATCCTTTATAATCCAAACTAAATAAGGTGTTTTTAATATCTTAATCTTATATTCTCCTTATACAAAATACTTTTTTTATTTCAAAATGTTATTCTAATTTTATAATCAATCAAAAGTTGTAATCTAAATAAATGTTTATGTAAAATGTTGTCAGTATTGCTCAAGAGGAGGATACTAATAATAAAAATTGTGATAGTTAAATTTATCATTGCGTTTTATCATATTTGGAGTGAATACATCATTCTTTGCTTTCTTGAATATGATTTACAATAATATTACGTTGTAAATTGAACCATGATGAACTTCAAAAAAAAAAAAAAATTAATTAAATCCCTAGTGTTCACCCTGTTTTAATTTTTTTTATTAATCAGTTCAGTTTAATTTATTATTATTATAAAAGATAAGATAAGATAAGATAGGATATGATTCATTTAAGTAAAAGGAAACCAAATTTATTGTTGTTAAACCAACTTATAAGTGGTAGACAACCACAACAACAACAATGTTTGAAGATCAGTTATATGCCATTGTTAAGATATAATACTATTAATAATAATAGTAGTATTAGTAGTATTAGTAATATTAGATCATATTCAACTAAAAATAGTAATAATAATGATGATGTACAACAAAATAGTAAAAATAATAATAATAATGATAAAGAGGAACAAGAGTTTCAAGCTCAAACCTTTCAGGTAATAACACCTCCACCACAGGAAGAAAAGATGGAATGGAAGTTGTTTGGTCAAGGTAGATCCATTAGTAATCTAGTGATGTTCTCCATTGGTTTTATGATGTCTGCTTTCACACTTGGTGGAATCACCTTTTCATTGCTCGAAACTGACAAATCACATGAATCCTATGAGTATTATAATAACTTATTAGATTATTGTAAAGTATCAATATAATCATTAGATAGATTACATCATCATCATTACTAATAATTTTTTATTTTTTTTTAAATCATCATCATTTTTTATAGTTTGGTGGGCACCACCCATTGGTTTGTGGCACAACAACGGTGTACTTGACAAAGCAATCGATGAATACAAACAAGGAACCATATCACCAGAAGGTGTAAAGTTATTATTTAATATTTCAACATTCAAAGGTTAGTAACAAACTAGAATAACATTATTGCTATTAATATTCATATAAATACTTAATATTTTCTGTTTATTTTATAATTATTATTATTAGCTGGTAGACAAATTCTTTGTCAAAAAGGATTAATCGAAACTATTTGTAATCGTATTGATCAATTCTTTGAAGAAGATAATAATAATAATCAAAATAAATCAACTATAATTGTTGTCAATAACAACAACAACAACAACAACAGCAATAATAATAATAATAATAATCATCATAGTCATGCACCATTAATATTGAAATTCCAACCAAGTCCAGTAACTGGATATGAATTATCATTACTTGTTAATCTCTCTGTATTCAATGGAATCGATGTATCACCAAGTACCAAAGCTAAAATATCTGAACTTCGTAAGAAACTACCAGATGGTTTTAAATTCCAACGTCCATTGGGTAAGTAAAGTAAAGATAATAATGACAAAAATATTATTGTTTTGTTTGTAAAGTATTATAATACTAATTACAGCTAATATTATTATTATTATTATTATTTTTAGATAATGATTTCTTTATTGAAAGAAGTCAATTATTAACAAATATACACAGATTATATGAGAATCCAGTTGGATTGAGTGGTTTGTTGTTATATGGTTTGGGTGGTGCATTCTATGCATTCATGATGTTGCGTAAGCGTCCTCAGTCGACTCGTCGTCTTGGAATGAGAAATACAGCGATGGCCAGTATGTTGGTTGCAGGTGTACACACCTACAGAACGATTACCTATGACCGATTCATCGATAAAGCGAAATCATACCCTGGCTATCTCGTGCGTATCGAAACTACATCGCTACTCTACTCGACAGCGATGATGTTGGTCTCTGGATTCCCTCACCTCTATTGGATGTTACCGAGTCTAACAATGTACTTTGGTATCAGTGCCTACCAAGCATTCTCATTGTTCCAATTACTAAAGAGTGATCTACAAAAGGAACTTAATCGAATCGAAAAAGATAACTAAACCATTTCTTCTTTGGTCAAAGGTAGATCATGATACTTGTAAATATATTTAAAGATTAATCAAACGAATGAATTTCCTTTGATTCACTAAATATGTAATAAATAAAATTCATACGTTTTAAATTTAAGACAAAGTTATCATATATGAAGTTCACACTTTAAACTTTAAATAACATAAAAGTACAAGTTAATCGTGATAATTCAAATCATTTTGACTGGTACCAGATTCAATGTAGAAGCACTGATCAATGATTCAGACATGGTATAATTCGCGCCAGAGAAGATGGGGAGTAGTATGATGTGATCATGGTGCTCGATCGACCCTAGTCAAATGGCTCGAAAAGAGCTTTACCAGATCGTCAAGTTTGTCGCCAAGGAAAGAGTATTCTTCCAGGTGAACAATGAGGAGCATAGGTGACTGATAGGTGAGTTTATAAGAATCTGCGCTAATTAGGCATTAATTATAATTGTTATCATACCAGGAAATTAAGAATTTTTATTTTTATACTAAATAAAATAAAAAATTATTTTAACATATGTTGTGAATAATAATTTACTATTTTTTGTTATCGATCTGTCATTAACATTGACATTTAGATTATCTGTATTATTGAAAAGAATCACCTTTAGATATTTCACCAATATCTGGTTTAATGAATAATTATGATTACGTGGTGATAAAAAATAAAGAATCCTTTATGAAACAAATTTTGTCCATCGGATGGCAATAAAACAAAAATGTTTTTCAAAAAATAAGATAAGATATGATTTATATTAATAAAAGAAAAACATACTCATTATTGTTAAACCAAATCATTGGTGGTGCTGCTGTTTTTAATAGACAACCACAACAACCATGTTTGAAGATCGGTTGTGTGCCTTTACTTAAAAGATATAATAATAATAGTAGTAGCTGTATTATTAGTAATATTAGATCTTATTCAACTAAAAATAGTAATAACAATAATAATGAGGATGATGTACAAATCAACATCATCAACAACAATAATAATAACTATAAGGAAGAAGCTCAAACCTTTCAGATAGTAACACCTCCACCACAAGAAGAAAAGATGGAATGGAAGTTGTTTGGTCAAGGTAGGTCCATTGGTAATCTAGTGATGTTCTCCATTGGTTTGATTATGTCTGCTTTCACACTTGGCAAAGCATTGCTTGAGAAAGAAACAAATGATAAATCACATGAATCCTATGAGTATTATACTAACTTATTAGATTATTGTAAAGTATCAATATAATCATAATCACTTTTATTATTATTATTCAAACTCTTTACAATTACAATTAACTAATAATCTAATTTATAGTTGGGTGGGCACCACCCATTGGTTTATGGAACAACAACGGTGTACTTGACAAAGCAATCGAAGAATACAAACAAGGAACCTTATCACAAGAAGGTGTTATGTTTTTATTTAATATTTCAACATTCAAAGGTTAGTAACTATAATATCATTATTTCTATTAATAATTCAATACTTATAATTTTTAGCTGGTAGAGAAATTCTTTGTCAAAAAGGATTAATCGAAACTATTAGTGATCGTGTAGATCAATTCTTGGAAGAAGATAATGATACACCATTATTATTGAGATTACAACCAAGTCCTGTGACTGGATATGAATTATCATTACTTGTTAATCTCTCTGTATCCGATGATAGCGATGTACCACTAAGTACTAAAGCTAAAATATCTGAACTTAGTAAGAGATTACCAGATGATTTCAAACATCCAATAGGTAAGTAAAGCAATATAATATTGTTTGATAAAGTTATAAACTAATAATAGATGCTATTATTATTATTATTATTATTATTAAATGATAAAGTATATATTGAAAGAAGTGATTTAATAGTAAATACACATAGACATGAGACTCCAATGGGATTGAGTAAGGTGTTGTTATATGGCCTGGTTGGTGCTTGTCATACTTTTATTTTGCTAAAGTGTCCTCAGACGACTAGTCGTCTTGCAATGATTAATGGAATGAGAAATACAGCGATGGCCAGTATGTTGGTTGCAGGTTTTCCCACCTTCAGAACGTTTGTATATGACCGATTCGTCAGCAAATCGAAATCATACTCTGACTATCTCGTGCGAATTAAAACTACCTCGCTACTCTACCCGTCAGCGATGCTGTTGGTCTCTGGATTGCCTCATCTCTACTGGATAACACCGGCTGTAGCTACTTTCCTTGGTATCGCTGCCTACCGATTATACTCAGTATTACTAATGATAGAGAGAGAATTACATAAGTTCATTGATAAAAATTGAAGATGATAACTAAACTTTGCTTCTAGTCAGGCACAGCCTGCCTTTTGTATTTATATTACTCTACAATAATAATAATAATAGGATGTCGATTGTGTTGTAATTTATAAATGGTTTTGGTAGTTGATATACTTTCTTAAGGTTGCTTGAGTGAAGTGAAAGCGATGATATCAGTCGCCTGTCATAGCTAAATAATAATAAAAAAGAATGAATTGCACAAAACATTTAATAACCAAATATTCTACTTTAGTTCATTGTCATATCACCTCATATAGTTACAACATATTATCTACCAGACCAGAGTTTAACTTGAATCAAACCAGTATAGTTAGATGTTCCGATTTATATTTAAAGTATGTATATTTAGAACTTAGTTCATAAGTTAATATTTACCAGGTAATTGTTGTTAATCCTTAACTAGAGAAGAGTGAAGTAGTTACTTAACTTAACTTCCTTTTACCTGGTGGTTTTTAATGTTTATCGTTCAACAAAGCAAATCTCATGGTATTACCAAAATAGAATGTAAAAATTGATAAAAAAGCTTAAATAGTCAATAGAATGTGCACACATTTATATAAATAAGTATGTATCAAATATATATATATATATATATTTTCGTGGAGTTTGATGCTTAAAGTGGAATCTCCCAAACAAACCCTTAAAATTTTATTCATTGGAGTTTTCAAAAATAACAATTTATTATATACAGAATATATACATATGTCTTTTATTATTAGCTTGTATGTTTGTTTTGTTTGGTTGATGTGTCTGTGCGCGTGTGTTTGTGTGTGGTGTGCTTGTGATGTGATGTGATGTGTTACAGTTGATTTTGATCAGATGATATAAATTAATAAATAAATCATAACTCAATTCAATTAAACCCACTGTATTTCATTCTTCTTTAAAATCAAATCAATCAACTTACAATCTTATTCATACCGATTTAGAAGTTGATTGATTTAATTACATTCATGTTTGGCTGTGTTGATTCACTTGAAAAATGAATGAATGGATGATACATTGATTCGTTTTTATTGTTATTGATATTATTAATTTAAATTTAGTATTGGATTCTACTTGTTTAATGGTTATTTAGGTGTGTGGTTATTTGGTTGTTTAGTTGTTGCGGAGTGTACTTGGTGAAATTATGATCATTAGAATTTCAACCCTTTGCAAACAAACATGATATCACGTTGATCAATTTGGTAAATATTACTGTATTTTACCAATTAGAATAAAAACAAAAAAACATAGTAGTGTTAGATTTTATTTAGTGTTAAAAAAGTGGTGTGTGTGGTTGTTTAATGATTTCATTTTTTGTTAGAAGCCACATATATGTGGAGTTGTAAGAGAAGTTGGTTACCCCCCAAAAAAAAACAAAAAACTATTCCCTTTTATTTTTACCATAAAAATAAATATTTTATAAACCTGGAAATAACTCTTATTTTTTTTTCAAATCATATATATTAATTAATTCAGTTCAACTATCAATCATTTTATTTAAAATATTGACCTATCAAACAAATTTCAAACAAATGGAATAATATTTATTCATTTTTTATTTTTTAATTTCTAAAAAGTAAGTAGAAAAGTTTTAGTTGTAATAAGATAATAGTATTTTTTTATATTCATCTGTTCATTTTTTTATTTTTATTTTTGGAAAATGAAATTCAAAAAAACATTATCCAGTAATATAATAAGTCATTGGGAAGATAGATACATTGATTATGAATATTTAAAATCGTTTATGAAACTGGAGAATTGGAAGAATTCAACGATTTTATCGAATGATGATAGACCTTATCTTGGTCAGTCAAGTAGTTCATTGTATCAATTGGATGCTTCACAGAGTATATATGGATCGAGAACAACTCTGATCAACAAAGATGAAAGGGAAGATAGTTCTACTCTTACAGAAGTATTTTCACCACTCCAACTATCTACTGATGAAATTCCAACCATAATAATAGATAAACTCAATCAAATACAATCGAATCCAGATAAATCTTCAGACTCTGATTCAACTTGTGTTGAAATGGAAATATTTGGTAGCGATTCAAACTATTGCGAATCAGAGAATCATCATAGTATTCCTCCTTTGGATAGTGATTTCATTGATAGTATTATTCGTCCAAATGTCTTACCAATGGTTACACCATCACCATCACTTATTAAACAATCAAATAAAACAGAATCTTCACCTAATAATTCAATACAACCTAACAATAATAATAATAATAATAATTCATTACAAACCTCATCATCTTCACAAACTTGTAGTTCTGCATCGACATATTCCTCTTCCAACGATATTTTTATAACCCCACCTCTGTTAGATGGTCAAAATTCACACCCCCATCAAAAATCAAAATCTTCACTTTTTCAAGAAATTTCATTGACAATGGAAGATGATGAAAGTATCAATTTCCAGAGTGCGATCACTAGAGAAATTGATAAGATTCAAATTTTCTATGAATCAAGATTAGAAAAATTTAAAAACAAATCCATAGAGTTATTTAATTTAATATCTTTTATTGTAAGTTAAAAAAAGGAGATTAGATTTTTAAATTTTTTATTTAATTGATTGTTTTTTTTTATATTATAGAAATCAAATTGGGAATTTGCAACGAAAAGTAATTTGAAATTCATAAAAAGTGGTTACAAAGATAATCATTATTGTCTTTCATTGCTATCTACTTTTAGAGAAACCAACAAACTTGGATTTGACAAGATTTTATTAAAATATACAAAGGTAATTGAACTATTTTTAATTTTAAGATTATAAACTAAATCTTTTTCTTTATTGTAAACAAATAGTTTAATCCATTAGTTGCAGATAGATGTAAAGAATATATAGAAAAGAAATCTTTTTATTCTGGAGATGAATTGGCTTTGTGTATTTCGGATATCAAAATTAAATATGCAAAGCACTTCACTGGAAAGGATGTGAAGAAAGCAAAGAAGGCAATGAAGAGTCCAACACCTGGAAATAACAGAAAATTAGTTTTCTCTGTCGGTATACTCCTTGGACTTTGTCTTTTATTCTTTGCGTTGATAGTGTATTCCTACAATCTTTACTATCCAAAGAATGATCCACCGGCAAATGCACCTTTGGCTTGGTTATTATTTAGAATCTCATTGCTTCCCATCATGCTTGGTACCTTCTTTTCTCTACAATCATTTATTTGGGAATTGACCGGTATCAATTATGTATTCATATTCAATTTGAAACCAAAGTACTCCAGATCATCATTAAAACATTTCCAGGTAAAATAATATCCTATCAACTTTAAAAAAATTTAAATTCTAAATTATTTATTTCCTTTTAATTCCAGATCGGTTTAGCTTTTATTTTACTTTGGTTATTATGTTTCTTTATGTATATAGAAAGTACAACTGATCATACAATGATAAAGTAAGTTTTTATTAATATTTAATTAATTAATTAAAACATAAATATTAACTTTAAATTTTTTTTATTATAGAACAAAGAGTTTTCCATCATTGGTTTATCCAATTTTGTTTTTATTCATTTCAATATTAGTTGTATTCAATCCACTCCCAATTTTAGCACACAAAACAAGGTTTTGGGTGATTAAAAGAATTTCAATGGTACTACGAGCACCCTTTGTTCCTGTTACCTTTGCAGATTTCTTCATGTCTGTTCAACTGCTCACTTTGGCAGAGTTCTTTTTCAATATTCAATCAATGGTGTGTATTTTCAACTACAGTTCATTGTTACCAGATGAAATTGATTTCTGTAAAGAGTCAACTTTCTGGGCTTTACCATTGTTGAATGCCATTCCATTTTACTTTCGTATAATGCAATGTTTCAGAAGATACTATGAAACCAAATGTTTTTTTCCACACATCACCAGTGCAATAAGATCAATATTCTCAATTATAATCTTAGTTTTAAATTATTTTGCTTTAAGAATTAAACGTAACTATTTATAATTATATTTATTCTTATTTATTATTAACAATTAATTTTTTTAATTTTAGATGATACTACTTGGAATGTAATTAGAGGAATTTGGTTTGCAGTCAATATCATTGGTAGTTTCTATAAATGGGCCGCAGACATGACTGTAGATTGGGGATTCTTTTGTGATTTTCATACCAATAAAGCTTATCCTTTGAGAACAAATTTACATTTCAAAAGGAAATGGGTAAGAAGAAAAAAAAAAAACTACATATTTTGTAATTATTTATTATTAACACTATATTTTAAAGATTTATTATATGGCAATTGTTTATGATTTTATTCTTAGATATGCTTGGTTATTTGTATTCTTGGTTAGAAACAGTACTTCACATAGATTGGATGCACCTATATTTTTATTCTTCTACTCAATGGGAGAAGTGGTTTGGGCAACTCAGTTTATTTTCTTTAGAGTTGAGTTTGAACATGTTCAAACACCTGACAAATACAGTTTGTTTGTGGATCCACCAATTCCATTCAAAGAAGAGTTTAACAAATATGTTTTATTAAAAGAAAATTCTTTAAAATCTAAAGAAAAAGAGATAATAAATAATAATAATGATCAATAGCCATTTACTCCACCAACATATATATTATTTTATCATTACTTTTTTTATTTTTATGTGATTATGGTTGTGAATTTTCATTCGTTTGTTGACTCCATTATGTTTCTATTGGAATATTATTTTGGCGAAGGAATCTTATAAAATTCTTATAATTACCAACATTGGCAATTTTCATTATGTAGTTAGGATCTAACAAACCATGATAATGAAAATACCTTATCATTACCATATCATTGTTAAGATAACAAAAATTAGGTAGTATTGGTTTTTGGCGATATTCCAGTAGATAGCGAGTGAAACCAAGCGAAGTTTTCATTAGTGGTAGTAAAAATCTACTCCATTGTCGATCATCCAATCTTTCAAATATGAAATGAGCATGCTCTAAATCGGTAGTACTAAAATTTTGTAAAATTATGTTATCAGTGTTATTGATTTCTCCATATTTGGTGAAAAAGTATCTGATAGACTTGAATGGAATGTCATGCCTGGTGAAAACCGGTTTCTTTATCGATGACAACATTAATTCATCCGATAGAAAACTACCGATATCCATTAAAAGCTCGACAATATCGAATCTACCATACTTGAGAGCGTTCACTATATGATCGTGACAAACAAATGTAGAACCTCCATTTCTGAGAATCTTAAATATTCTGATATCGAATTGTTTGGAAATACTAAACGTTAAGAATCTTTGTAGAAGATTTGGTTCATTGATGCCAATCCATTTCACTACACTATAATGATTATTGGTGATTGCTTTTTCGAGTGCTTTTACATTTGGTTTGACTGAAGTGTTGTTATATATGAATTCTATTGATTTGATATTTCCTTTGGCAGCCGCAGCTTCAATGCCATCGGTTGTAGGAACTATATCTAATTCCAATATCAAATATTCGAGAATATCGATATGATCGAATTCCGCTGCTTTAGTGATAAGTTCCGTTCTGAAAGTAGTTGGTTGTGTCAAATGAAGATGCTTCAACATATCTAAGTTTCCTCGTTCAACAATAGTTTTCAAAGATGATATTTTACAGCTGATTCTCAAGTCAATGTCGTGCATATGATCTATGATATCGACGAGGTTGTTTTCTGCAGCTGCAGAGAATGCAGATTTGCCAAAAAACTGAAGTTTAGATCCACCGATTCGCTTCATCATTTCCAGATTACCATGTGCTCCGATTCCTGCCAGATTACTCGAATTATACTTTAATCTTCTAGTGAAAATCAAATGATTCAACATTTCCATTTGATTATGTTGAATTGCAGTTTTAATTGCACGATCATTATTTAGATAGTATAGATTTTGACTATACAGACGACCAAACAGTTGAACGTCACCCATCTTTATTACTTCATTGAGAACATCTTTACTGAATTTAAATTTGTTGTTAATCATCCAATCGATGAGATCTCTATCTCCAAATGAAAGAAGTTCCGTTGCAGTTTCAGGTTTACAAGCAAGACCTCTCTCTCTATACAGCCATTCTCCAATTTCCAGTTGACGATGCCTGAATGCAACATCAATTATTTCACTCCATTCGTTGTCATCGGTACAGTATTTGTAGATTTGTTTGAACAGCTCGAAATGACCTTGTTCAGCATATTCACAGAGAGCACTATCCAAGTTTTGATTCTGTCCGAATTTCTCGAGTAGAAAACTGATTAAATGGTAATGATTATTCTTTACTGCCAACGATAACTCTTCACCATTGAAGAACTCACCGGCTTCCAAGAGATACTCGAGCAATTGTTGATTACCTTGTTTTGCAGCAACATTTGGTAGAGTATGAACATAATCTAAAACTTGAATTGGGTGCAATTTTTCTCTAGCTAATCTATTATTGAACTTCTTATTCTTTTTTTCGATTTTCAATGTCTTTAATGTATCTATATATCCATAATAAGCCAAATGATATTCACTTTTAATCAATTCTGACCATTTCAATGCTGGTTCTTCAAAAATACTATGAATCAAACTAACATTATTAAATATAATTTTTCTGATATAACTATTGTTAATAATTAATTTAAATAGATTATTATTCATTATCTCAAAATTATAAGGAGAGAATATCTTTCTGTAGAAGAAAATGAATAGAAGTTTATTAGTTTTTATTCCTTTGTTTTTGTAGAATTTTTTGAGAAAAATCAAAAATAAAAATTTAGTCTTTTTAAGACCGATATTGATGCCATGTTTGGTAGTAACGATCTTATCAACAACTAGAAACAAAGAATTATGTTTTTGATTAGTTAATAAACAACAATGTCTTAAAGAAAGTTCGAATTGGAGGTATACCAAGCTTTTCAGATAATAATATATAATATTGAAAAATAAAAATTTTGGATCTTCATATATTGCGAATCAAGTCATGATTGCTTTGTCAACCCAGTACGCATCTTCTCTTGTCACAATGTTTAAAGATCCATCATTGCAACGTTCCCAGATTCTTGGAAAATTGTTTAAAGCATATGTTCTTCAAATCCTCAAAAAAGGATCTTTCAAAGTCATGATGAATGGGCATGGGGTACTGAATCAACAATGTATATTCCTAGTAACCAAAACAACCCAGCAATCGATTCAATCCTCACATAGATTTATCGAAATCTTGTAACCAGGTTATCCAAGCACTTCCATATGATCGAGATACTTTGGAAAGCCAGCTTGCAATTACTCAATATTTATGGAAGGTCCCATATCCTACTATTGAATTGCTCCATCATCTTTTCAGACCCTAGGAGTTGATTCATATGAATTTTTATAGAAAATATTAATCCAGTGTCATTTTTTTGATATTTGTCAACATTCAATTAAAAGCTCATTCTACCATTTTAATTTAATTTTTTTATTAAAATAAATACAAAAAGAGATAGTGATACTACAAAGTTTAGTTTAGATGTAAACAAACTTATATGAAATAGAATAGAATACAAGATAAAATAACAAGAGTAATGAAAATATTTGAATTCAATTTGAATCCATTGCTTATACCAGTTGTCGATTCTGATGTTGGGTTGGCAGTTGAACCTGTAGATGCTCCTGTTGTTACACCAGATGTTGGATTCGAAGTGACTACGGTCGATGTAAATGTTGTTGTAGTCTGGTCAACTCCTGGTGGTGCATCTGGGTTTTTGAACTTCAAAATTGGGTACCATGGTCCACGACCAGATTGGAACGAATAGGAATGACCCGGGGTACCTGGTCGAATACACAGATAGATATCGGTAACACCATCGGCAAGTGATTTATTTGCAAGTGTAGTCATATCCATTGTCATATAGGTCAAATTGTTAACACCGATCCACATTGGTATATTCGGTCCGGTTGTTGGACAACTCGGTGTCTTGCTATTGTAGACATCGGCCGAGATCAAGTATCCATAAACCATCGTGTGTTGAGAGGTAATATTATTATCTTGACCCCAGTAATACATCAAAGCTTCTTGCCAATAGGAATCGGCAGCATCTTTTGGAAGTGGAATTCTAAAGAATGGTATCGATGTGGTGTTGAGATCCAACCAGAGTGAGTTGGTCACTTTAATAGTTGAGTTGTTTGGTAGTGTGACAGCTGCATAGTTGTCGGTGGAAACCGAGTAGGTTCTTGGAATGTTGTGATCACAATCAACGGCTTTGTTGAAACATTCTTCGGTCATGTATTTCATCGACATCTCTGGCCAACCATTGTAAAAGTCGGCGTGTGCCGAGTAGACGTTTGCCCATGGCCATGTGAGAGTACCGTTGGCATTGTGGATTGGATTTAAAGAGAGAACTACATCCGTCAGATTAGCGTCGAGCATAACATAGCCAATATTGATATTTAAACGGGGTATACGGAAAGGATAGTTTTGTGGGCATTGACCATAGCTATCAGAGTACACAGCGTTTTTGTAGGTAAAATTTGGACGAATGTTGATTCCATCCCAACAATCTGGGAACAAGATTCCACCAATATTGAAACGTACATGAGTCTTTCCGGTTTCATCATCATACGCAGCTGGACACCAATCAATCTTTTTAGTACTATAACCACTTCCTTTACAGAAAAAGTTTAGAATATTTGGTGAAGGAATGGTTGACAATGGATTTCCTAGAAAAGATGAATGTATTTAATTAATTAAAAAGTAGATATAAGATAGAATATTTATTTTATACTTTACCAGCTATCAATTGAAGACCCTTTGGCATTGGATGTACAGGGTGTACAGAGGTATTCCATACTTGGTAATAAGTCTTCTGATCAAAAGGTTTAATGACTTGGCCGTGCTGTTTAAGGGTAGGTGCCCAATAGGAGCTTCCATCGACATAGATATTGCAATTGTTTTCTGGATACTTATAGATTGAATCTATGGTAGTACGACCATTGGCAGCGAAATTACCAAAGAAATCGTGGAACATTGACATTCCAGGTTGATTCGGGAATAGAATTGGATCGTCATTTAAAGTGCGAGTGTAATAACAAATCGCACTAGTTTGACCTGCAACAACCACACTTGGATCTTGGCTATGTACAATTGATACATTTATAATATATAAAATAGAAATAGATAAATATATAAAACTAAAACCTAAATGTGTCATTTATAATTGTTTAAAAAAATAAATAAATAATTTAAATCTGTACAGATTTATAAATGTACTTTCACTATGTTTTTACATAATCGTAAACATTTTAAAGACTAAAGTAGCATGTTTTTTACTGGGCCAGACACTTACAACTCTATTTTAAAATTGAATAATCAGAAATTTTAAAACCCACCGTTTTGTTTGTGAATGTCTTCTTTTTCAGTATCGGACTGCAAAAAAATGGGTTGAATTGTAAAAAAAAAACTAAAAAAAAATTGTATGCCTCATTTGTGCTCTCTCCACAAGTTTTTTTGTATGAACATTTCAATTTTTGAAATGGGTCACATATCGTGATTTGTTTTTATTTAATTTTGGGTTACTATAAGAGATTTTCAAAGATCTTTAAACCATATCAAAAGCATTAAGAAAAATCGGAAAAAGTTAAATTTTTAAGCCAACATTTAAAGATCTGTAAATAGTTCAAACAAATTTAGTTTTAGTGAAAGGATTGATTTTATTAAAAGATTAATCATCGTCTTGCTCATCAAATTCTAAATTTCCAAATTCGTCATTGTCATCAGAATGTAGACTATCACCCTCACCCTCTGACTCTGCTTCGCCAGATTCCTCAGGGTCTCCCTCTTCAGCTTCTTCCTCCATATCGCTCTTTGAGTCTTCTTCTTCTTCTTCTTGCTCCTCCTCGTCACTAGATTCTAATACTATGCGGCTGTTGTTGTTGCTATTATGTCTAATTGATTTCTGAGCAATTCTTGTCCTGTTGACTTTTGGTTCATCAGAGTCATCTTCATTCGACAACAATCCTGGTGAATCTTTCTCATCGCTACTATATCTATGTCTACCATTATCATCGGACGATGGTTCACCTTCACTTTGTTCAATCTCACTAGATACTCTTTCTTCTTCTTCTTCCTGCTCCTCTTCCAATTCTTCCATCTCTTCATCCTCATCTTGACTCTCTTCATCTTCACTGCTACTGATTGATTTTTTTGATTTCTTCTTACTCTTTTTCTTCTTTTTATCCTTATCCTTTGAACTCTTCTTTGATGACGATGATGATTTCTTGTCTTTCTTTGATTTTGATTTCGACACTTTCTTTGATTCTTCCGATTTCTTTGTCTTTTTCTTCTTCTTCTTCTTCTCTTCTTCTGATTCATCGATCTCATCTTCTGTATCGATATCTTCATTGATCACAACACCCTGTAGTGTTTTCTTTTTCAGAGAGGCAGTAGAGAAAGCACCCAAACAATTCATAGCAGTCAGAACCAACTTGACCTCCACCAAGAATGTCTCGACACATTTTTTAACTTGTGGAATGAGTTTAGTGAGTGATGTATCTTTTTGTTTCTTTCCATAAGTACAAATGTGCTATTTAATATTAATCATTTATAATAACATAAATAATTAATTATCTTTTTGTTTAAACAAATAATATAATAATTATCGTACCTGTAAAATTCTACAACTACCTTGGAATTGTGAAATAGCATTTTCAATAGTGTCATACATGTTGTATTTCAATAGAGGTTTCAAAATTGGAACGATAGCTTTTGTGTATGAAGTAACAAAGTTCTTTCCATATCTAAATTAATTGTTAAATTATGTTAGTTATTAAAAACAGTTGATGGTTGGTAAACCAAATATTATATTACCTTAAGGTTTCAACAAGATAATGACTCTTTTTATGCTTTGTGAAATCAACCAAGGCTTTGAATATTCTAGTGAAATATTTCAAGCGATCGATTGTTGCATCCATATCGGCGGGGTTTGAAAAGTTTTGTTTTTCAAACACTACGATCAACAGTGAAAACAAAGTCTTGAAGAACACCAACGCCGAATGAGTATGAAGCACTGGTAAGATTTGATCGTTTTCATCACTCTGATCCATATCCTCGTCTTCGTCGTTCTTCTTCTTCTTCGTTGACTTATCAACATTCAAGAAATTTTGCAATGTCTCTGTCAGTTTATCGATCACCCCCAATTGGTCATCATGGAAATGAATATATGCTTTAATAAGATAACTTATTGAAACAGACTATAGTAAATTTATAGATATTGTTAGTTATAAATAAGAATAGTAATTAAAAAAATTAATACTTTACACTTATTTTATATGACCAATTAGTTCGTAATGCTTTGTAAGCATAATCACTGATTGTCTTTTTGATATCAGGTGATTCTTTCTTTCCGAAAAGTGGATTCTCATAGATCGATGTAAGGAGTTGGAGCAAGCTGAGACACGGCTTGAAGAGGTTGTTATTGATAAACTTGGGCCAGAATGAACTGAAATAGTTGAAGAGTGAAGTCAATTGTGAACTAATAGACTGTCCTTTATGTGAACTAATTTGTTTATCAATTATACTTGTAATTAAATCCTATATTAAAAACAAACAATAAAATGTTAATTTAGAATAAATGAAAAAATGAAAGTTATAAATATTACGTACTTGGAATGATTTACCATAGGAATCAGAGAATAAATCACCATAGGTGAATATTTGTTCGAATGATTTGAATATCAAATGCGAACAAGAGGTCAAGTATGACTGAGTTTGAAGTAGTGGATTTGCTTTGGCTTCAACTTCCGCTAGATTCTCTTGGAGTTCGGCGAGTGCTTTGTTTTTCTCTTCATCTTCATCGTCCTTTGGTTTCGTTTGTTTGATTTGCGATTTCAGTACGGTGATTTCCTCTGTCAATCTGGTGATGCTTTCATGTAGAGCGGGTAGTTGCTGTACAATTCTCTCTAGATAAATACAGAATGCAGGGAATACTCCATTCAACTGAGTGATCATTTCAATCAAGGTAAATGAGAGATGCTGTTTCGGTGCAGATCCAGCCAACAAGTTTGGATTGGCCAACAACATTGGATTGGTTTTCTCGGGGGTTGTCAACACCAGCAGCTTGGCATACAAATCATCCAGGAGATAGTGTAAACCTTTGGGATCGAGATCAATCAGCACCTGTGAAGATGAACTTCCTGCACTAACACCATCACTCTGTTCAGCTTTACAATACATTTGCAAAACAGAGAGTGCTTTCAAATCCAATTGACGGAAATACGGCTTGACCAACTTGGAGAATGGGAAGAATTCATCGATTGACTCCTCACCATGAATTTGCATCTCCTTCTTTTTTTGTTTCGATTTGGTGAGATCGATCGAGAACTTCTTGCGCTGGTCGGAATTAAAGATTCCATAGGGAACGACAAAAGCGTAGCAATGTGAGAGTACTTTGTTGAATTTTGTTTCCAAATCGATGAGATTCTCTATTTTCTTGGCGAGCTTGACGTGGTTTGAACTCTGTGTAGCGAAAGCATTCAGGAGTTCACGCACCCAATTGATTGCGTAGAACAACGAGAGCGCATAGGTATCCTTATCCTTTGTCGATTGGAACGAATCAAACACATCCAGACCAAACATATCGATCGGTGATATCAACAGTGTTTCAATTTGATCGAGTGTTCCTGTCGATGCACGAATGAATGTCTGTAGCAATCGAAAGTGCGAAGACAGACATATCAGTTTCTCACGATGAACACCACCCTCCACCAAATTCGGATAGATAATGACGGCGATCGATTCGTTCTCATCGTTGAACCACAGCTCATCGGAATCTCGCGACATGTGATCCTGTAGGAACGATTCTCTGAGGTCGGTTTCGAGACGGTCTGCCACCCAATTGACAACCTTCATGCTGAACGTCGACTTTTTCGAATTATAGATATTCACAATCTCGTCGTACAGATATGCCTTTGCTACTTGTGATGTTCTACAGTTTGTCAACATTGTCTCTAGCAGCTGAATGACCAATCTAAACAACTCGTCAGGTATTTCCAATAGCTTTTCTTTTTCCTGTGGGTGTTTCTCGAGAATTTTCGCTTCATAGGAAGTTGGCATCGTTGCCAATCGCTGAACCTGTGAACAAATTGCAATGATACCAATCTTTTTATACTTTGTCAGAGTATTTGTGATTTGTTTTCTCGAGAAGATCTCCAAGTCACTGGAAATTAGATCGTTTGGTCGAAGAGTATAGACCAACACAGAGGAACTAGAAGAACCTGGCGCATTTTCAATCTTTGTAATATAACTAAGTTGACCAAACACCTGGAACAACTGTCTGATTTGATTCTCATTCAAAGAATCAATGTGATCGAGTATACCTTTGATATAGGTGGTGTAGGGTAAGAGGTTTTCGACATTCTGATACGCAATTATATTGAGAACTTCCAATGCTTCGTCCACCTCTGAACCGTTGCCACTACCGATATGAGTGGTGAGTGATTCAATGATATCCTGCTGATAGTAACGTTCTGTGAATGTCTTGAACAACGTCACATAGAAAGTGACACCGAACGATCGGATTCTCGGATCGAACGTTCTCAGCAGACAGTCACACAACGAGAGAAACGATTTGAAATAATCCTTGAGAGCGACAGCATGATGCGATATACTGGAAATCAACAGACTCTTTGTAAACAGTGAATTGGCAATCTTCTTCTTTATCAGCGATTCAATATCTTTTGGTGAATTCCAAAATGAATAGATAATAAACAATATCCACATATCTATAATTTGATATTTCTAAAAAAATAAATATAACAGTTAGTTTAACTTATCTTACTATTCGAACTTAAAGAACTTACAGCTTCATTAATTGAATTGATCTCTTTTAGAAAAGCAACACATAGATCTTTCTTGAATCTGAAATTCGTCTTTAATGAATAGACCACCAAAGATTCACCTGCGTTCTGTTGATCCTTTTGTTTCTTCTCATTAAACTGTGTCAAAGTACCACCACTTCCAGATCCATAAATATATCTAGGTGGAAAATTCAAATTACTTCTTAATCTTTTTATTGTCTAGAAAATGATAACAAACAAACTATTAATAAAAATGATATGATATTTCAATATTATTAAGTTTAAACATACATCAGATGATTCTTTTGGTGAATTGGATTGTAATAGCGAATTGATGATGACAGGTAGTTCTTCGAGTGATGCTGAATTAAGACATGTAAAGATCTTGTCTCTTGCTTTTGATTTCAGAGATTGACTCAGTGTAAGACTACCGAGGGTGTCGAGAACAGCGACTGTGTAGGAACTGTCTTCCTCTATGATGGCCAGTAGTGTTTCCACCATGATAGCATGACCAGAGTCATCGATAATCTCCGGTATGAAACTGATTAAATCTTTCTTCAACAACGGATTACACTGAAGAATCTCCAAGTGCTGTACCAACCTATCTGTGATCTCTTTATACTGAATGTTCTCCATCCATCTCAATTGTGAATAGATCTGTTTCGAATAGTTAAATGTCATTCCATCACTTTTTGATTATGTTTTGGTTAATTAGTTATCATCATTCATTCATTATTATCAAAACAACTACTTACTCCATTATACTAATATAGTCCATTGATTTCTCTAATATTTTATCGATTACTTTTGATTGTAGACATGGCACTGATAGGAGTATTTTGATGAAACTATCAGAGAAATGCGTTGATCTGTCACTGAGTGATGATGACACCGGTGAAAGAGATATCCTCAACGCTATTTCATCTGATAATAAATATTTGTCTAGCTCCTCTACGAATTGATTTCTCTTTGCTTCATTTAATGACATTAAATCTTTTTGTAATGATTTCTTAAACTGTGGTGGATCAGGTACTAAATGAACATAAAAAAAACCAATTGTTAGTTTAATCATTAAAGTGAAGCAGTGTTTCTCTAACCATCTTCTTTGTATTAACATACCATAAATATAATTACCAATTTGTACATGTAGAGGATCCAATAACTTTATTAAAAGAGATGTTCTATTTATATCTAATGGTTTGAAATCTTTAAGAGTTTGTTGTTGATGTTGATGTTGATGTTGATGTTGATGTTGATGTTGATGTTGATTTACAGAATATGAATTTGGATGTTTGTTACTAATGTTATCATTTTCATTATTATTATTATTATTATTACTATTATTATTATCATTAGATGTTAAACTATTTGTATTGGTTATCTTTTGTTTCTTGTTTGAAGTTACAGTTGCACTCCGTTGCGATGGTGGTGGTGAAATCGATTCATTTTCTCTTTGCGCTAAAGAATTTACACTATTGTCTTTGTAAGGCGATACATATTGTTTATTAATACCGGCGTTACTACTGCTTCCTCCGCTACTCTGATTTGACATTAAATATATTTCTTTGTGTATGAATCTGTGAAAAATAATAATCTATTAAAATGTATGTAGAAAATCAAATCTAAATTCATTTTCCCGCTTTTTAAATTAATTTCTTAGAAATTGTTTTTTTTTTTCAATCTGTTATTAAATATTTTTGTTTTTATTGATTTCCAAACTTTTCATTTTACTTTTTCTAATTTATAAATAACAAAGTTATAACTTTGATTGATCAAACACACCACATATTTAATGTATGTTCATTATCATCTTCTTTGTTATTTGAAATAGATACTCAGGAAATAATTAGAAGTGTGTTTTGTTCGTGGGGAATAATGATATTGAAACTATATCATGAGGGAACAAATGTGAAAAACAAATAAGTGTTGTTTTGATAAATGATCATTAAAAGTTATAACGAAACACACTTTTAAATTAAAAAAAGAGATTAGTGTGGTATGATCCTTAAAAAATGATATGATATAACAAATTCCCTATATTTGGAATAAGTTTAATTTTATTTTTAAATAATTACAAATTTTATTTAAAAATAAATTTGAAATCGATTTAATTATATAAATAACAATATTTAACAGTTATTATTGATTTGATTCTATTTTGTTGTTTTAAACAAACATTAAATCTATAATATATATTTTCTTTTTCTTTTTTCTAAAAAAAAAAAATGAAGTGCAATATTAAAATTATAATCTTTTTAATTTTTATTTTCTGTCAACATGTCTATTGTAAAATTAGTTTGGTCAGTAATGATACTGGAGTATGGATGCCTCTCAAGTCGATTGAGATAGGCGATCAATTCAGTTACACCGCGACCATCGATAAAGATAAGAATGAAAGCTTCAGAATAATCTATGAGACTTCTAAGGATCAATCCTATACAACTGTACTCTCTATTCACTCCACCGATCAAAAGAATCAGAAATCAATGTTTGTTTGGACTGGCCAAGATAGTCTGCCAGTTGTATACTACTATGGTTTGACACCACTGAACAAATCGATCGATTGCAACACCAAGAATATCGACCTGACAATCAAGAGTGACACAGCAGGTAGTTCTGCTTCTTCTGTCACCTATGTCATTTCGCTATACTCACAAGAATATCTACCTTGCTCAACAAATCCAAACAACAATACAGTTACAAAAACACCTGTAAATCCTGAAGACAGTTCTCATGTAGCCAAAGAAACAACAGCAGCAACAACGACAACAAACACTAATGACAAAAACAATTCAATCTTTTTATTACCATCATTTATTGTTGTTTTCTGTTCAATTTTAATATTAAATATCTTTATTTAATTTTAAAAAATAAACTATCTAGATTTATTACCTTCTAAAGCTGTCTGAACTTCACATCAGATTATTTGTTTGCAATTTTTAATTAATTAATTTCATGAAAAACAAAAAAAAAAAATAGCAAAAGAAAAAAAAAATTAAACAACACACACATTTAAATTAATCAGTAATAATTATTCATATAATGAATCCAACAACTACACCAAAGTTACCAAATACAAAGTTGTTCATTAACAACAAATGGGTAGATCCAATTACCAAAAATCATTTTGACACTATCAACCCAACTACAGAGGAAGTCATCTGTCAAATTTCACAAGCTGACAAACCAGATGTTGATTTAGTAAGTTAGTTTAATAAATATAAAGCAAACAATCAAATAATAAATAGATATTAATGTCAAACTATTGTTTATTATTAAATTTGTAGGCTGTTGCAGCTGCTAGAGATGCATTTGAAAATGGACAATGGTCAAAGATGTCTGCCACCGAGAGAGGTGGTTTGATGTATAAGCTTGCCGATTTGATCGATAAGAACAGAGATTGGTTGGCTCAATTAGAGACAATCGATGTTGGTAAGCCATATACTGTTGCACGTGACGCTGATGTCGCCGAGTCTGCTCAGACCATTCGTTACTTTGCTGCGTGGGCCGACAAGATTCACGGAAAGGTGATTCAGTCGGCCGCCAATCACTTGACATCCTACACCAGACACGAACCAGTTGGTGTGGCCGGTTTCATCATTCCATGGAACTACCCACTGCAAATCCTCTGTTGGAAACTCGGTCCAGCTCTGGCAGCCGGTTGCACTGTCGTCTGCAAGCCATCGGAGATCACTCCTCTAACTGCTCTGGCGTTGTGCGACTTGGTTATTGAAGCGGGATTCCCAGCCGGTGTCTTCAATCTCGTCAATGGACCGGGTCCTACCGTGGGTGAGGCTATCTCGCGTCATCCCGACATCGACAAGATCTCGTTCACCGGATCGACCAGAGCCGGTCGCCAAATCATGGCGGCATCCGGTGCCAGCAACTTGAAAAAGGTCACTCTGGAACTCGGTGGAAAGTCGCCAAACATTGTGTTTGACGACGCCGACTTGGCACGTTGTGTGCAAGGCTCGATCGATGCCATCTATCCAAACATGGGACAATGTTGTTGCGCTGGCTCCAGACTCTACGTACAGGAGGGAATCTACGATGTCTTTGTCGAGAAATTCATTGCACTCGCCAAGAACTTGAAATTGGGTGATCCATTCACTCAGATCGATCAAGGTCCATTGGCAAGTGAGGCACATCTCAAGAATGTCCTCAACTTTATCGAAACCGGTAAGAAAGAAGGTGCCAAGGTTCTTCTCGGTGGTGCCAGAGCACCAATGAAAGGTTACTTTGTTCAACCAACCATCTTTGCCGATCTTCGTGACGACTCTTGCATTGGAACCGATGAGATCTTTGGTCCAGTCGTTTGTATCTTTAAATTCAAGGTAATTATTTTATCAACCTATCATTTCAAATAGCTATCCATTTATTAAATTAATTTAATACTCTTTATTTATAGACTGTTGAAGAAGTTATTCAAAGAGCTAACAACACCCAATATGGTTTGGCTGCGGGTTTATGGACTCAAGACATTAGTAAAGCACATAGAGTTGAAAAGAAACTCAAGGCTGGTGTAAGTAAACAATTTTCTTAAATCTATTTTTAATATTCATTAATTAATGTATAAAATTTATAGACTGTCTGGATTAATGATTATAACTACACTCATTTCTTGATTCCATTCGGAGGATACAAACAAAGTGGATTCGGAAAGGATCTTAGTGAATATGCTATTCAAGAGTATTGCTCTGTTAAAGCAGTCATTCTTAACCATGGTGCTCCATATTAAATTTGTTTGAACAATTAATTGGATTTTTTTGTCTTTCCTGTAATCAAATCTTTCATTAACATACATGTAAATAAACAAATATTATGGAATAATAAAACGTTTTAGATTATTTTTATTTTTAAGTAAAGTTAAATTTTAGATTCAGGGAATATGGAAAAGGATGCAATGTAGGCACATGGTCGCGCGAAATTATCGGCACGAACCAAATTGATGTATCCTTTTTGTTTTTGATCAGATGCAACTACATTACTGGAACAATCGGCACTATTTTTGTCACAAACCCAGAGTACAAAGACAAGGTCCTTCACAGAGAAGTAATTACCATCGGGGAATGTGAATTGTAGTTCTTGAAGTTGACCAACCGGCGTAAATACAGGACGATATTTAGTCACAGGATACGTATATTTAGGAGCCATTGGGTAAGAGCTTACTCCTTGTTTACCACCCATGATAACATAAAATTGTTCTTTGGGATTGAAATCAATAGTGTTTAAATACATTCTCATCTTTCCGGGCTCAGGGTACATAACAGGAACTGGATCGGGTGGTAGATAATAATACTCTGTTACCAATTGGTTTGTTTTGTTGGTAAGGAAGTAGTTCATTTGTGATTTATCAGATGCACCGGTTTTTGGACCAAGTTTAACAGTTAGATTACTTTGGAAATACCATAGATGAGTAGCATTTCTAAATGGACCTTTCAAGTATGGTTCTGGATTTGGATTTGGATTCTCAGAGGATTCTGTCACAATGTCTAGCAGTGATATATTGAAATATCGTTCATGGAGAACCATGCTTGTGTTCAAAAGATAGCCTCTGGAGTATGATGGTGTTGATTCGTGGATAATGATATCGCTGAAATATCTACTAACATTCAGACTGACAGTAATGTTCGATGCATTCTCGTAGGTGAATGAAATATTGAACAATTCAAAGTTTCCAAAGATGTCGTCACTGATAATATTCTGCTGACAAGACTTGATCTCTCCATTGCAATTGTTTATCAATTTGACATCTTTCAAGACGGAAACAGTCCTTCCATCTACACCATGGAATTGAATTGTAATATTTTTCATTTTATTGATTTCCTGTTGGCTTGGAGCATCGAAATTGTACGTTAAATGAACTCCCAAGAAATATTTGACTTCGGGATCTTTCTCCTTGGAATTCTGTTTGACATAGAGATCATATCCCTTTGCCCAAAGTTTTTGATAGGATTCCAATGCCAACACCGTTTGATTTTTGACACATGTAGTATTTACGAAATTTGTGCAAGATACAGTTGCATTGACAGTACAAGTAAGAACCTCAGAACTATTACAAATTCTGTTGTCATTGTAGCTCAAACATCTACCAGTTTCATTTATATAAGAAACACAAATTGTTTGCTCAACCAAGGCTTTCCAAGATGGTGGAATAATATTTCCAACAAAACCAACTTTGTAGTCAATTGGAACTGGTCTAAGATCAACTGATTTTGCCCATTCAGAGAATGTTGAAGGTGCTTTAAAAAAATACATTACTAATATTAATAATACAGAAGATAAAAAAAAGAAATAATAAATTTTGTTTTACCTGTATAATCTGGACCAAAAGAACCAAGTGCACCACCTCTAACAAGCACTCTACTCTTTGTAGTACTCTCTTCAAATTGAGATTGTTCATCTGTTTTGATATTGGAATCATCGGAACCAGTATACTTTTCAGATCCTCCACCATACGGAGTTTTCAAAGAAGCACCAGCACTGATTTCTGCACTCTCTTTAATTTCCTGAGTATTTTGCGTTCGTACGGAGTTGGAATTTACCCGAATCATTACTCCTAAAGAACCGCCAAGCGATGAAGATGTGTAATAGAGTGCACCATATTTTTCAATGAAATTTGCCATTTCCTGAACATTCTTTACTTTTGCAATATCACGAACAAAATTTTTGTGGAATCTGATTGAGTTTCTTGTTACTGTTGATGTAATACATTTAACTTTGACTGAAATGGTATCGCCTGATTCCTTTGTCTCTAGACTCTTTGCTGTCATTGTGCTTTTGGATTTTGAATAAGCAAGATCGGCAGATCCACCCCACTTTCCAAGATCGACACCAGCAGAAAATGAAACAGACATTGAACTCTCATCGAGTTGTTCATTTTGAACGGACGATGAAGATTTGTGTGAAGAGACAATGGAGTCATACGAACAGATTGGTAGAATTTCAGCATAATATTCTGGTGGAATATTATAAATCGATTCTCTATAGAAATCTTGAATGGTGGAGTAAGAAACATTGTCACAATAGCCAATATCAAAGATAACGGATGGAAGTTCTTCACCGGTAATCAAATCGATACCATGAGCAAAATAAGCAAGACCTGGCAACGAGAAATCGACATTGTTGTTTATCAAGTACGAAATTGTATCAGATTGTGGAACCGCTTCATAAAAGTTTTGAACCTGAGATACACAACTCTTTCCAATGACATCGTAGCAATCTTGTAAACATGACTCTGGAACTTCGTTACAAACACCATCTCCACACTTTGGATTAGCTTCTTTGATACTCTCGATACCAATATCATCCAAATCACAATCCTCTAACGGATCGTTGACCCCATCACCACAAATATTCTGTGAATAAAATGGAATGATCTTTGTTCCTGATCTGTCAGTGATCTCCAAAGAAATACTAGATCTTGAAATCAAAGGAGAAGTGAAAATCGAAATAACTAAAGAGTTTGTCATTCCACCTCTAATATTGATAGACTTTGAATGCGAGAAATTTGATTGAAGATAATGAGATTTTATGATATTGATATTATTTAAATAGAAATAAACTCCCAGATTTGATCCTTTCAATTTGAATTGGATTGTATCATCTGCTTGTATTTTAAAATAAGAAGTAATATTTCCATGACTTGATGAAATTGTGAAAAGATTTTCCAACTCTAAATTATTTTTGGAAAAAAATTATTAATGCTATTTCTTTAGGATTGAATTGATATCTAAAGACTTACCCACAGAACTCAAAGGGATTGGATATCCATCAACTATACAACTGGAATTGGATACAACTTTTCCATTTTCACTCTTACATGCACCCGTTGTGTATAACCAGAATGAAGCACCAGAGAATCTACATTTAGTGCAATCTGCACAGTTTAAACATGTTTCTCTACCATTGCAAGATCCATCATTGTCACAGAGACTAGTCATTTGATTTGGTTTTACGAGATCATAGTTAAAAACTGGTATTTCAGAAAATCTAAATGCAGATCCTTTTTCACAAATATTGACTAAAGATCTGTCACCCGTCATTTCACCAGTTACTGATGAAAATGCAGCTGAAAAAAGGACACCTAAAAAAAAAAAAGAAAAAAAAAAAAAAAAAAAAGAAAATTGATTAATAAATAATAGAATTTAATTTAATTTGAAATATATACATTTAACACCTAGACCATCAACATTTGATTTAATAAAAATAATTTTAGTATTATGAAGATAAATATCATATGTGAATGTATATTTTTGAGGTGGAATCACTGGAACGTTGTATCTTAGTGTTGATTGTATAAATCTGGCATCACTATCTTCCATATAAATAGCATAACCTTGGACTTGAGCAATATTTCCAAAGTATTCGCACTCCACACAGACTAATGTTGATTTCGAATAAAAAGAAGCACCTCCATAATCAGCAAGATTATTTACCAACTTTACTTGTTTTTGGTTGATCTTGGAATTGTAACTGCTCAAAGCAGATCCTTGTGATCCAATACAATTGGTGATAATAAAATTTAATAATTCAACCTTGGAATTATAAATCTTGAAACCAAAAGAAATATGTTGGCAATCAATTAATGAATAACCTCCATTAGAAACTCTAAATAAAAAATAATGAGTAAAGAAAACTTTTATTCTTAATAAAATAATCTTACATTTTTAAATCTAAAGAATTGATTATAATGTCTCTGTTTTGGTATCCATCATATATACCGGTTCTAACATATATTGTATGTGACTTGGAGCTATTGGATAAACCTTGAATTACATTTTGAAGAGCTTGACATGGCTGATCTTTTGATCCACAAAATTCGGTAAATGGAGAGGAATAGTCGACCCAGAAATCTTTACCATTTGCAACTAATATATAAAAAGATAAAAAAATAAATAAATAAAATAATTTTAACATTGTTTAGGATTATTGTATTTTCCTCTATTTTAAATCATTTATATAACTTTTAAATAAAGTCGAATTTAGGTCTCATTAAAACGATTATTATTTGAATGAGGATGATGTTGAATTTAAAATTTAATAAAATTACCTTGTGAATTTATTTTTTCAATAGGTCTTGGAAATACTGTCGATCGTGTAAAAACAAAAAAAAAAAAAAGTGGGATATTGATGTAAGAAACTGTTCACAATCACCAGATTTCGTGTTAAAAAATATATGGTGAGGGTGATTTTAATCTGTTCTATTTTTATTTATCATTTAAAGAAAACTTTAAACTATTAATAAATGTGTGATAAATAATCACATTTTGAGAATAAAATTCTAATTGAAAAAACAGTTTAGATGATCTATCTCATACATGGAAGTAGTTTTATCGCTATTTTACAAAAATTACTACCTAATTTTGTGGTTGACACAAAATAAAATATTCACATAAATGTTTTAGAATGTAATTTCCTTATTGATATATATTTGTGTACATTCGTAATGAGGGAAATATTTATTTATAGTTGACAATTTTAAAGATGATCTTCCCTGTTTAAGTTTTTGATTATCTTTATTATTGGGTATATTATTGGTTTAATTTGATTGATCTTAAAAAATAAGGTCATATAAATTTATGATTTATTTTATTGTTTACCTATTATTATAATAAACAGATAAATTATTTATTTCTTTTTTTCTTTTTGAATTGCAAATGAAGTTCTTATATATAATTTTATTATTATTTTTCATAGATAGTTTATATTGTTTAAGTATTGGAAATCATAATGATGAACTAACTTTTAAAGGTAAAATAAATAATAAAAAAAACAAATTAAAAATTAAAAAAAAATTTTTGGCGGTAAACCTAGAAATTTTGACTAAAATTAAATTATATTTTATAGATAGAGACAGATCAGATATAGTTGATTATTTAAAAAACATTAAACCAAAGGATTTTACTGTTGTTCCTCTCCTATCAAATGTAAAATATACAGGCTTTTCAAATGATATTGATATTGTTGGTCTAAATTTATTTTTTTCGTAAGTATTCTTAATATTTAATCTTTGTTTTTATTTGCTTATTTAAAATTAATTATTTATTAGTTCAAATGATAAGGCACCAGTTACTATTGATTGTAAATCAAATGGAAGAGCTTTCAATATTACGGCGGGATCGGAGGTTACTTTCTACAATATTATCTTTACCAATTGTTCAAATTCATTGGGTGCTGCCATCCATGTCTCTGATGACTCGACTGTATTCTTTGAAAAGGTTCTCATTACAAATAGTATTAGTGACTTCGGTGCACTGTATGTTTCTAATTCCAAGGTAATCATTACATCTTCCAACTTTACCTTCAACAAGGCTTATCAAGATGGCTCTGCAATCTATGCAACTAATGGTGCAGTCATTGAGTTGGATAACATTAGATTTACCGGCAACTCTAGAATTGTGAAATATAATGGAAACGATTTCTCACTGACCAACGATATTTCTATATACAAGCGGTCGAGTGTGCTCTCCAAAGACGAGGTTATTCCAGATGCCAATATATTCTCCATATGTGACACCTCTTCATCTTTCATCAATATGAGACAGAGCTCACTATGCTCCATACAATCCAAACTGGAATATAGTGTATTTGGTATTTGTAACGACTCTATATGTGATCCGGTGAGAGAAGACTTTTTCAATTGCCCTGAAGACTGTCCATCTACTTTTTTCTCTGGATTTTTACATCAGGAATTCCAATGTAAAATAAAAAACAAGAATGACTGTGGAGAGAAGCCAATTCACCGAGAACCATTGTCATTTGCTCGTCTTACACCATTCAAGAACCAAGACAGTGAATACAATATCATGAAAGGTCAATTGGAATCGTATTTCAGAGTGCCCAGGGACGGAAATATCCATTTCAAATTCAAAGTTGAAAATATCAATCTCTATGTCTACTTGGATAACAATCCAATCATAGAGTTTGATGGTTCCCAAAACAATTTATTTTATGGTGATAAGGATCTTACTGTATCCAAATATTTGGTATCGGATCACGTTCATAAAATAAAAATCATCTACGAAGTGATTGCTAGAGCTTCATTTGGTCAGAGGAATCTGGAAATCAAATATAGCTTAGATGGTATCAGTTTCAAGCTATTTGAAGATATAAATTTCTATTCCTACATGATATGTGGTGATGGAATATATGATCCAAATGAAGATTGTGACTCCGACTCCAATGGTGGTTACGGAACTCCTTTTTCCTTGAAGAAAGGCACTGGTTACGCCCAAAATGGAACCACTTGTGGCAATGGGATCTGTGATGAAGTCGATCCGAATTCTTGTATATACGATTGCTATAAATATATTACTCCAAGATGTGCTCCTTATACTATGAAGCAAGGCTCCATTCCTCCAATGGAAACCAGTATGGATACTCTTGGTCTGTTGATTCAAAACCAAATGATTTGGCGATTGCCTGGATATCAACATTTCAGCTTTGGCTATGACATTGTCTTTGGAGAGCAACGATCGTATCCAATCTTTTATTTCGGATTCTGTAATGAAAAGGAATCGAATATCGTTGAGGATAAATACCGTCAAACATTCTACGAGGTTCCAAAAGAGCTATCGGTTATTCCACTTCCGAAATGTACATTTGATGTCGTCTCTAAATTCCATTCCACTGTAGAAAAAATGAGAAATGAAATGGCTTTGAAATCTACAGCCAGTACCACTTCTACTCTAAATGGTGGAGCTGGTTCGGTTGAAGCATCAGTTTCAGTTGCATTCTCCAAAGATAGATCCATTCAAAATTCAATGCAAATGGAATCAAAAGTAGAAGGAACATTGATTGAATCAACCATCGATTGTTATATCACAAGTGTAAAACTCAATGAATTTCAATTCAGTTTAAATTTCCTCCGAGATATTGCCACTGCCATTACATTTGATGAATACTTTTCACTGTATTTATACTCATTAATTTTAAATTCTTTAACCATATATTAATATTTAATTAATTTAGAGTAGAAACATATGGTACGCATTACTATGACTCTGCTATACTTGGTGGACAATTAAAGCATACCACTTCAATCAATGAAAAGGATTTTTCTACAGAGAGAGAAAATGAAATTGCAGAACAAACAACAAAATCAGTGAGCGCAAAAGTCTCCTCCCCGAAATTCAATGTTAAAGCATCGTACTCTGGATCTGACAATTCTGTAACCAGTGAGAAATCAATGGAAGAATATAATCAAAAGACATCTAAATCATCCATCATTGCTAAAGGTGGTGCACCTGGATCGTAAGTATCCAAAAATATATTTTATTTAGTGATCAACAATAATATTAATATTTAAATTTTAGCTATGGTACCTCTGCTGAAGGAAAAGATAGTACATTTGGTGGTTGGGCAGATACGATCGATTATTTACCAGTTCCAATTGATCCACAATTGAAAAGAATTGCAGAGATCATTCCAAAGACATGGAAAACTCCACAAGGCAAAAGAGTTTTTGATCTTTGGTATGCTGCAGAACAGAAATACTATGAATTGGAAGGTGGCCTTTTGCAATCGAGACTTTCATTGGCAAAGTCAAATACTTTTGTTTTATGGATGGGCGCTTTTGCCTCGGAGTCTAAACCGTTCAACACTCCAGTGAAATTGGCAATGGAGGTGAATGTAAAAGGATCGATTTCAACTGTAGATTTCCAAGCTTTGCGAAAAGAGTTTGGAACCAATCAATTTGATATTCAGAATATAAACAGGCCATTTGATTTCCAATACATAACACCAACCTTCAAAGTGAATTGGACTCCATCGAGTAATAGTGTCGTCAAATTGGTTTCCTCTATGAAATCAAAGAAAACATTTGTTGAAAAAACTAAGCGCATTGGTTTTGAATCCAATATTACTCATATTGAAAATATGGTTTTCATGAATGTTGGTGAAACTACTAAATTCCCAAATCCATATTTGTGGGATGCCGATAAATACGATAGCTATGAAAAAGATTACAATATATTGAAACCATACTTTTTCGATGACAATGGTGTTTTAATAGAACCAACCATTTCAAAAGATTCCGGCTACCTTTTGATTCCACCTATGCCAATGGCATATAAAAGCATTGCAATCAACATTCACACCGGTGGATACGTCACTGTTCTCTATGTAGACTACAATGTTTCAATTAACCAAAGACAATTAATTTCAATTCCACAAGAACATTTAGCAAAGTAAGTATTAATAAAAAAATACATTCTTTTAAAATATATGAAATTTACTAATATTAAATAATAGGATATTGGTCGCAACATCAATTGATTACACTCCAAACTATGAAAATTTCCATCATTTGGGTGAATCATATAGTTGGTATAATGATGATGATGGACCAACTAAAGATTATTGGTATTGGCACAAAACACAAAATATGAGACCGCTATTTGCCAAATTGGCAGGTAAATATGGAAATGATCAATGCCCAATGGCAATAAACTATGATAATACCTGTAACTTGGAAGATTGTCTCTCTGGGGACAGATTACAATCTATCACGTCCATCTTTATTCCAGTGGGCGAACCTACCTATTTCTTCCTTCCAAATAAAATTGGTAAATATATTAGTATTGTCATTGCCGGCACCCCGACTGTTTGTAATCGAAAAGGATACAATCAGTACTCCCCCTCCAATGGTAGAAATTGGGAATATTATTTCATTGATAAAACAGTTCCACTTTACTCAGAGAGTGTCAACAGAGTACATTCAAAATCAATCTTTACACAAGTTCAAAGAACTGATAATGTACAAGATAAAGCAGATGAAGGTTGGTGGAAGACCTTAATCTTACCAGATGATAACTGGATTCCAAAAATGGTGCCAACAAATTTTCCTAAAAGTAGAAAATAAAGCAAATAAATAATTATAAAAGTTTTGGAAATGCAAATCTTGTTGAACAAAATATTGTTTTTTATTTATTTAGTTTTCTTTAAAGCTGGGAGATCAGATTCTTTTACCATCATACACCAGTTGAGTTGTGGGATAATGGTTGACTTCTGGTCGGCAAGCTTGACAGTGTAGTGACCACCAAAGAGTTGAGCATTGTACATTGTACCGTTGTCATCAATCTTAAGGTCCAAAACTACATATCCGTGCCAGCTGGCTTTGATGTATCAAGTGGCTCTTCATATTCATCCTTTTGGGTGTATTTATCTGCGGATTGTCTCAAGTTGATGAGATGGTTGAATTCGGAATAATATCTTTGTATGCTTGCATCATCCTCAAAACAAAAAAATCCTTTAGTTGAACACTTTTCAACAAAGATTTTTTAATAATTGGCCCAAAGATTAATTTTAAATATGATATTTGCAAAATAGGTTGAAAAAAAATTGTCTTCGAAAATAAAGATTTCAGAAAAAAAACGACTGTGAACTTGACTGACACGAATGGTATTCAAATCACTCATTTATTCTGGGTACCACCACCCATAGGTCGGAAACCAGATCTAATAAGATTCTACAAATTATAATATATTTTTATTACAACTGAACAAATTTGATTCTAATCGTTACTGTAGGTGTTTAACATATCTTTCAAAAGTGCAATTCTTGTTCTTTGTATTTTAATTTTGAAACTTGGAGCTTCATAAGATGCACACTCGGAATTAATCACTATGTTATAAGAATTGATTCGTTAGTTTATCTATCTATAGTTTAATAAAAATTTTAATGATACATACATTTACATAATAAATAATTTTTAAAATCTTGGTTGGCTTCAAAGGAACATGGATACTCAAGGCTTGGTTTACTTGAACCCACACCATCCTTATATACCACCGATAGCTTATATCTCTTGGCACCACCACGAGACATATTTGACTTATCAACTGAAACAACAATAAATACATCTAATAATAAGTAATAATCAAATTGATTAGCTTCGTTTGAATTTCAATCTTTGAAAGAAGTAGTCATTAAAATTTGCAACTTACGATTAAAATCTGATTGAATAATATTTGGATTAAATGGCTTATCACCTTCTTTAAATATAATTACAACAATATCGTTTCCTATGTGACGTTTCTTTTCAACTTGTTGTGTGTCGAGATGGCTGTACGGTAACATCGTTGCAACATGGAACATAATTTCAAAACCTTGATATTTCTCGTAGATACTCTCGGTTCCTGTTGTGTTACTCTTTACATCCAAACCACCTCTATAATTTTGCCAACCTTGTAATTGAATACGTTCTCCAAGGATCGATAGGAATTCATTAAAATCATCACTACCAAATTCTAAATATTAAAAAAAAGCAAAGGAAATTTGTTAATATTATAAATAAATAAATATATTAAATTAATCTTACCATTTGAAAACATTTCCTCTTCAACCGACTGATTGGCAGCACAATATAATACACCGAACTTGAAACTCTTGACTCTTTGTCTCTCTTCAAAGTTCTTTAAATCTTTTTGGATGTCCTGACTCTTGATCATTTTGATACTCTTTGTTGGTAAATCGGGTGCAACACTCTGAACTATTTCCTTGATTGGAATTTTATTTGACGAAAACAAAATACTTCCTTTTGGATTAACTGTTGTAAATATATCACTCTGTTATAAATAAAGCAAAGCAATTAATATTGATTGAAATGAATAAATAATAAACAAATACTTACAGATTTGGTTCTTAATAAAATTTTAAAAGATCCAACATTTTGTTTTAAAAATGAAGATTTCTCTTCCTTTGGTGAACTGTTATTTGATCCACTTCCTTCCTCTTTCTCTTTTTCTTTTTCTTTCTCTTTGCATATTGAAATGATGAATGGTCCGCTCTTGTCGTCGTCGCCAACATAGTTGTAGTGCTCACCGACTGGGAAGTGGTTGGCATACCAACTCTCGCTGGTGATCAGTGTATCCAATATCAAATCGTTGTAAACCAAACCTTTCTTATAAGATTCAATTGTGAATCCTTTGATATTGTCAATCAAACTGTAATCCTTGATTAGCTCCACCTCTTGTTCGTCGGCAGTTTCCGCTTGGTTGGCAACGGGCGACGAGTATTCCTGAGTTCTCGGACGATTGGTTGTCGCAGGACTGTTGGTAGTGCTCGCTGCCGAAATATTTATGGATGCACTGCTGAGGTCGTCGCTGCTGCTGTGTCCTTTGGCAAACGATGACTTGCGCTTGTCGAGCGAGTGGAAAATGAATGATTTAATACGCTGACCCGATCCCAGTGTCAGATGTTTCAGCGAGGAGAGTGTTGCATATTTTTCGGCGGTGGTGGCAGGTGGTAGATCGTTGGTGTTATTGTTATTCAGGTGTTCCAGTAGATTGTTTGTGGAGACATCGGGTGAAGCGGTGACAGTTGGTGTTGGTGGAGTCGGCGATGCTGCACGATCAACTTTCTTTTCCTTCTTGATTTGTTGTTGTTGCTCTTTCTGCTGTTGTTTCTGTTCCTTTTCCTTTTCTTTCTGTTCTTTCTGTTGCTCCTTTTCGTTTTCCTTCTCCTTTTCTTTCTCGCGCTGCTCCTCTCTTTTCAGATTTTCCTCTCTTGTCTTTTTCAGAACTCTCAGATGGTTGTTATCAGGGATCATAGGTGCACCACCAACCACCATAGGTCTTCCGCCACCTGCCAGTCTTGAAACAACAGGTGATTTCTCCAATGTCATTTTTAACTCTGACATTTTATTCTCACCTAAACTTCTATAATAAAAAAAATTATTAGAATGTTGGAAATGGAACGATTAATGATAATAATCTTTTTTTTTCTTACATTTTCTCTCTTTGTGAACTAAATGATGATGATGAAGTATAATTTGATTTTGGAATTAATTGAATCTTTACAATTGGACCTTTCTCTAATGTCTCTGTAATCTTTGGGTTTGATACAATAAATCTAATGAAATCTACAGAGAGCTGTTCATTATCGATCGCCAATGTATATTCTTGTTTATTTAATTCTGGTGCATCTGATAATATTGAACTCTAAAAATATAAAATTTGTTAAAAACAAAATGAAATAGAATAATTATTCAATGTTGTAATAAATTACTTACCTTTATTTTATCCACTGTATGTCTAGAATGAAATTGATATTGTTTTGTTGTTTGATTTGGAAATTCACATTCCACTTGGAATTCCAAAGCCTTTTCACAAAGACCAAATGTTAAAAATGAATCCATTTTTTATTAATTGTAAAATGGATCTAAATTATTATTATTATTACTAATATATATATTACTATATAATTGTTAAAATAAATAAATAAATAAATAATAATTTATAACTGGAAATAATATCTTTTTTTGTTTCAAATTTGTGTAGTTGTGGAAATGTATAAAATTAATTAATATATATTTAAAATTAAATAAATAGTATATAAAAATAAATAAAATAAATAAAATGAATATCTTAAAATAAATAAATAAATAAATAAAATTGTTGTTTTGTTTTTGATTTGTTTTGTTTTGTTATCTATCTATTCTCACTCTTTCTATCTCTGTCTATCTCTCACTCTTGACTATCCTAAATTATATAAATTTAATGAAAGATCAATCAGAAAATTAATATTAATATGTCAGATGATGTTGATAATGATGATAATGGAAAGAAAAATATATAAAAGTGATGAAGAAAGAAGGGAGGAAATTTGATTCCAATTTAATTAAGGAGATTTAGTAGTAGATAAGTGGAAAAGTGAAAATGATCAATGGTAGAACAATTGTTATTTGCTAATGAATGTGAATTATATAAATTAAGAGTGTGAATGATTAATAATATGATTGAATTTGTTTGTTTGTTTGTTTGTTTGTTTGTTTGTTTGTTTGTTTGTTTGTTTGTTTGTTTGTTTGTGGTTATAAAATGGCAGAGCTAAAAACCATCATATGATTGTTTTGTCTTATTTTTGACTTTTACATATACATATAAAAACTAGATAGAATTATTAAAGTTATAATTGGTGCAGTTGTTATTGTTATTTCTGTTTTGTGTTGTGTTGTTATAATTATAATTTGAGTTAGGTTAGTTAGGATAGTAAGTAAGTAAGTTATTTTGTGTTTAATCGGTCGATTAGATATATAATTAAATGTAATATATATCTATTTATATTATATTCTAAAATGTGTACATGTGTTTGTGTTAAAATATAAAATATTATATCTCATACTACTTTGAATGTATAAATATAATTATAAATATAAATGTATATATTTATGTAACAACAAAGTATTTCTATGTTATTTTGTTTTGGTATTAAAATTAGTGTTGTTATGATTGATTTGAAAATAACAACAATGCTGTTGTTGAACTGTAAAACGATGATTTAGAATTGGAAGTGAAGTAGAGTAGCGGAGTTAGAGTGTGTGCGTTTGTTTGTTGTGTTTGATGCTTGTTGACTCTGATTGATATTGAAGACTACTACCAAGAAAATGGTTAATTAGGATTAGAGCATGATTAATATGTATATACACATGTTGTTAGAGTAGTAGTAATAGACCTGTTTGGAAATAGAGTAATTGAAAAGTATGTGTTGTCGGTTGATATTGATATTGATATTGATATTTGACGTTTAGTACACACTTAATTGTCTCATAGAAAACAATGAGCTTTGATGTTGATCATGTCGATCTGGACAATTCTAAATGTTGTAGTTGTTGTTGATGTTTTTTTTTATTGATGTTAATATAGTCAGTGTTATGTGTGGTTGATTTGTTGAATTGTGTGTTCTATGTGTTTGTGTGTAATATCGCACTGTGTGTAAGATGAGAAATGTTGTGTTTGTGGTATTGATTTGATTTGATTTATAGGTTTGTGTTGTTTTTTTATATGATGTATTGCTGTGTGGTATTGTTGTTGTTGGTAGAAATATCACTTTTAAATATATTTATAATTATATTTCTATATTTATGATACTATTAATAATGCTATCCTCTACAAATACTCTGTTGCTTTGGTGCAAGTTGTTGTTGATTATGATGATGCTTTTTGTCAAATTCTGTGTTGCTAGTTTGATTAATACTTTAAATTTGTTTTATACAGTGACGATAATTTAAAAGGAAATGGTGAATAGATGTGATTATGATGAATGACAATGATGTTTATGACTGTTATGATCTGTTTTCGCCAACTCTGAGAATCATTATGATTATCTTTTTGTAACTTTACTCCTAATTCTTCAAATGTTGTTTTTAATATATAAATAAGATTATTATTTAAATATATATATTTATTTATAGAATTGAAGAAAACAAAATAATCTTTTTAAAGAAATGGAAGTGGAGAAAGTGATTATTTTAGATATGGAAAAGTATTGTTATTGTTGTTGTTGCTGTTGCTGCTTCTTTGATGTCACTTTTTAAATTTAGTGTGAAAGTTGGATTTTTGATGGGTTTGTTTGTTAATTTGTCGTTGCCTATTCATTAATTACCCAAACAAACCTCCTTTTAGGTTAGCCCAAATTAATTATTTTTTGTTATTATTATTATTATTGTGGTGTGGGTTTAAATTTAAATTTGAATTGTGTGTTTTGAAAAAAAGCTACGACCATTCATTCACAATGTCGGCACTGATTTTATCCCAATGAAATTTTGAAAAAATTCAAACTTTTTTTTTGATTTGTTTTTTTAAACGTACAGGTGATTCGCTTTGAGTCTGGTATTAAAGTGAAAAAAAAAAAAAAAAAAGTGTAAACACATAAAGTCAATGTTGATTTAAAACCTGTTTAGGTGAAAAGTGTGGAGGTGTTGAGTTTTTTCAATGTTTGCTTTGAAATTATAACACAACACTACTGTAGATAATCAATGATTTAATATACTTGTTGTGTTAATAAATTAATGTTGGTGTGTTGTCGAATAAAATATAAGATTGGGTGATAAAACAATCGGAAAGGAACAAGAAGCTTTCACTTTTCTGTGCTTGAATGCAAACATTGTAAAAAAAAAAAATCAAAATCAAAACAGAAGTGAGTCCTGATTGGTGGGTTTAAAAAAAAATTTCTAGATGTGGGTCGTCACTGATCAGAAAATGATCGACATTGAAAAAATTTTGGTGACGATTCCTGTCATCACATTTGTTACTATTCTTTCTTACTTACTTTATTTGCTTTATAATTCTAACTATCCTAACTATTGATTTGTTTAACTCTGATATTGATTGATTGATTGATCGTGTGATGGTTTATTTTTAATATTGTGTGTATATATGAATTAATATTATATAATAAAAACAAAAAAAAAAAAAAACTAAATTCTTAATTCTTAATTCTTGTTCGACCAAAAAAGGAGAATTAGTGATGTATAACTGTAATTATTACTTTTAGTGGTTATTTTGTTTGTGTTGTTTGATGTACGTACTGTGTGTTGTTGTTTTTTGGTGAATCTGAAAGTTTAAATTGTGAAAACTTGTTACTGTATTCTTAATATAACCTTAAATTTTTCTTAATTTCGTACTATTGTTATTTTTGTGTGCTAACTAAGGTTGTATTTATAATTTTATCTTATCGCCTGGTAGTAATACTAATTTAAAATATACTTTTGAAGTTGGAATTTTAATTTAATATTTTTTGACTATATTGTTTTATTATTATTATCGAACTATCTATTATTAATTAATTAGTATTTAAAAAAAAAAAGTAACTCGTATAACTATTGATTCCTTCTTGGTTGGTTTGTCAATTGCCCAATGCATATAAAACTACTGTTACACACTAAAAAAAATGCTTGCACCTTTAATCTTGTTTTAAGAAAAAATAAATCAAAGAAAAAAAATAAAAGTATTTTTGATTTAAAGTGGGTGTAAAAAAAGAATTGGAAGATATTTTAGTTTTGTGGATCGAGATCGGTGAGCAAAGTCAAAAAAAAAAAAAAAAAAAAAAAAAAAGTGTTTGTGGATGAAAAAAAATTTAAATAAAAACACAAATTTGATCAATTAATCAGATTAAATGCAAGATCCTGTTTTCAAACAAATTGGTGTTTTTCAGATGTAATGAACGAATGATAAACCTGGTTAAGTTTAATTTCCAAACTTGTTGGGGTATTAATTAAAAATAAATGAAAGAATAAATTAATTAATGGAGTTCGTTGGTTAGTCATGAAACGAATGACTTGTTTAGCTTATTGATTTTATTATTAAGTAATCATTACTGAAGGTCTGAGATACTCGATCGAATTATTTAGTTTTCCTATTACAATGATACTGTTGTCACCATTGTTTAATATATCACCAATCGACAATGTATGAATCCAGTCATCTGTCATATACTCTCCTACCATCTTTTTTTTTGTTTGTTTGATCAAGTGTTAATGTTAGTGTTAAGTTGTTAGGTATCTATCTAGTCTTTTTTGTATTACTTACAGATTTATCGTGGTATATCTTTAAAGTATGAAAGTGACCTATAACCAATAAACTATCGAGAGTACTGCTGTCACCACTACCACTATGATGTGAACCATTGATTTGTTCATTTCCATCGCTACCATTACCATTACCATTACCATTTCCATTACTAACATTCCCATTACTACTATTATTATTGTTGTTGTTGTTATTTACTTCATTATTTGCAAAGTTGTATCTATAAATATGTGTTACTGGATATCCAACATTACAATAGTGATTTAACTTAAAATCGTTGCCTACAATGTAAATATGACCATTCTCACAACCCAATGCTATTTGTGATTTTCCTTTGATTGATTTATCGAAATAACCTGAACACATCTAAAAGAGATACAAAGTAATTTATCAGAATATGTTACGATACGAATAGTAGATCTACTGTTAATGATAAAGATAGATACTTACAGTATTGATTGGTGCAGGTGTTTCCAATGTGTAGATACGATGTCCTCTATCAATAAAGTGTATTCTCGAGAAGTTATCGCTAACCACAAGATAACTACATTCTATATTATAAATATCCAGTGATCTATGTGATATTATATCCCTTATACATTGACTTGCTTGTAAGGTTTGTCTATTATTTATCATACTATTATTATTATTACTATTACTATTGGTATCTACAGTTTTCATTTCTTTATCACCATTATTCTCTTTATCATCATCATCTTCATCATCACCATCATTATCATCGTTTGACTCTCTTTGGAATCCTAATCGTTGTAACTCTACTACACTAGGTAACTTTATATTCCATTGAACAGGTTGATGTGGTTTCAAAGATGTTATAACACCACTTCTATCACCAACGACAACACTAAAGTCACCATCTAAGTTTATTAATTAATAAGAATTTGATGTTTATTATTGTTATTAGCAATGACTTTACTTACTAATTGTATGATGTGTAGTCAGAGAACTAACAGATGATCCAACTGATTCATGATAGATGATCTGATGATTGGAGAACACAACTATGTTACCATGACTATCACCACTAACTATATCGATACCTCCAAACTTGGTGGTATCAGCCAAGTGTAATGATTGTATAGATGATCCTTTACTCTCTAATACCTCTTCAATATTACTGTTATTGTTATTGTTATTATTGTTGTTACCACTGCTGCTACCACCACTATTTACAAAACAATTTTGATATACAATAATACGACCATCTACACATCCAAACAACAGATGATTTCTTGTCGATTTGAATATCTCACCAACTAATAATACATTAAATTCGAATCCATCTTCAATTCTTTTCTTAAATATAGAATCTATCTTTATCTTCATTTATAAATGAAATGAAAACAAAAACATGCATATGTGTGAATGATCAGTCAATCAATCAATCAATAAATAAATCACTGACTGATTCTACACTTCACACCACCCAATATAAGCACACTTAATTCTTAAAAAGTAAAACTTTTTTTTTTTTTTTTTAAAAAAAAGACAACTAATTTTGTTATAAATATAGATAAATTTGTACAAATAAATAAGTTTTAATGTTTTTTTTTTTGATTTATCGATTCGGTTTTATTGAAATCAAGAAATATCAATAAATTAAAGTTGTTGTTTTAATAGAAGTAACCCAACAATTTACCACCAGTGTGGAGCTTCTTGGCCTCTTCGTGATCCATGATACCGAGGGAGGTAGTGAGTACGATGTGACCGAATTGACGGGATGGGAGCAAATAGGAAGTCCACTTCTCCAACTCGTCGAGGGTAACGTCGAAACGTGGTGAGATGACGGCACACTTGTTGATACGACCGATCAAGTCAATGACGATCTTACCGGAACGATGGTCATCGATGATTTCGAATTCACCAATGTACTTCTTCTTCATCATGACAGTCAAGAACTTGATGATGACCTTGGATGATGGTCTGACGAGGACTTGACGTCTACCTTGTCTCTCGGCATTGAGGATGGAGTTTAAGCAATCGTTTAAAACACTGATTCTGACCATTTTGTTATAATCTAAAGAATAAGAAGATTGTTGTTAGTATTGATGTTTGTCAAAATAACAAAACATCGTGGATAGATTCTCATTCACAGCAGCCATAATAACTATATCCCTTTGACGTAAAAGGGGATGTAAATGGGTGCAGGAATGATAGCCTACTCGATGTTTTAAAAAGAGATAGGGTATATCGTACCTGTTCCAAGTACAAAGGAGGATTGATATCTTGTAAATCGACAATAAAGTAAAGAGGAAATGCCTGAAAGACGACTGATTTCAAGTGTACAATCCAGCGACCACTCAGAGGCAAGATTCAAAAAAAAAATTGAAAAAAAAAAAAAAACAAAATTAAAAAAAATGAAAATTTCAAAAAAATTTAGAACTTCGAAATTTTCCCTTTGCCTCCTTTTTTATTTTTATTGATTGTTGAACTTCTCGGTTATTAATTAAAATGGTTTTGTATTAATACTAAACTGTTACATTTTGTGGTCAACCTCTTTAATTGAATACCGCACAACAATAAAGTTCAATGTTTGAAGTACCATTAATCATATCTTGGTGAAGAGTTGAAGTTTAAAGTTAAAGCTGTAGGAAGTAATAACATTTTTTTTATAACTAAAGTTGTATACATGTTTTATTAAATAAGATTTGAAAATGTATATATACAAAAAATACAGATCTCAAAGTACTATTTTTATCTTGGCGCTCTTTCTTCTCTTAATTTTGAAACATATTATAATATTTTGTTGCAGTGTGAGATCTTGTAAGAAGAAACAAATGATGGCTATTGATAATTGAATAGTATTTTCATTGTATATTTTATTATGGTGATTATTATATGTATTCCTTTACATTTGTTTTTTCATCAATTAGTTGACTCAAATGATCAAGTTTTACTTTCCCATTTTTTTCTCACTTTAGAAAAGTTTGTGGGTAACTATAAATATAATCTTGTTCTCATTCGCACAAATAAAACAAAACACAAATATTTCTATAAATAAATTTGAATTTTTTTTTAATTCTAAAAAAAAAAAGGTATATATTATAATTTGTTTAGATTCCACCATCTTCCATTGTTTGTCGTGTTAGGATATCTTTTACAGCGTCGAAAACAGCACTAATATTTGATGTATCAGTTGCCGCAGTTACATGAGTATATATGCCTGTTGTGTTTTGGAGGAAGGAGTAAATTATGTTAGATGTTTGTTGTTGAGAATTCTATAATTTGAAATCATATTCTTACTCTTTGATTTATTACAAGCTAACAGTTTCTTTCTAATGAAATTGAGTCCGTCTTCGTAGGTCGATGGACCTTGGTAATCGCTGAAACAGACATTTAGGTTGGTACGTTTGATTTTCTCACTGAAGAGATCGCGTTTGTTGAGGAAAAGAATGATGGGTACTTCGGAGAACCACTTCAAGTTGATGGTGTCGTTGAATACTTTAATTGATTCGGTCATACGATTGGCAGTGGAATCCTCTTCCAACACTTGATCGTACTCGCTGAGTGACACCACAAAGAGAATGGCAGTGACATCCTCAAAGTAGTGAATCCACTTGTCACGGTGGCCACGTTGTCCACCGACATCTATCATTCTAAAATTAATTCCTTTAACACTGAATCTGGTTTCTGTAATCGAAGTTGTAGATACACGTGTCCACAAAATATCTTGATCAGTTGGTATATAGTTTGAATCTGAAATAGTTATATTAGGTAATATTATTCAATTAAATGATTTTAATATTAATATTTCAATAACAAAATCAATCCATAATAATTATAAAAGTTACCAGAAAATTTTCCGATGGAAGCCAAAAAGTATTCGGCTGATGAATGAATTTGGAATTTCGATCCACTGCTTATCAATGCTGTTTTGATGGCTTCATCTTTGCTCAACGCTTCCAAATCCTCCCAAATTTGTTTATCCAAATGTTGATACTTTCTACCTAAATACATATCTGAAATCTATTTTTAATTTGATTTAATTTGGTTTGGTTTAGTTTAGTTTTGGAAATTGATGAAATAATAAAAAAAAAACTTACTTTATCACATATTGCTTCATATTTTGGAGCGATCTGTAAATTTAAAATTGAACAACCATCGATGAGAGAGTTGAAAATCTCAAGGATGTTACGGTTGATGAGTGATCGATGGTTGAGACGATCCTCTTGGGAGTATCCCTTCATGTGCAAGATCTTCATTTGTTTGACGATGGTACTCTTTCCAGAGTCACCGGTTCCAAGCAACAAAAGCTTCAATTCGGTTGCCAATACACGCTTCTCAGACTTTAGTTGCTTCTCGATTGCGCGTGAAACAACCTTTTGCTCTTTGTAACGTTGTGCAATTCCATTTGGTGTTGGTGTTGGTGTTGCCATGTTTCTTCTTTATATTTTCTATATGAAAAATACTACTAATATTTTCTTTCTTCCTTTTGACTGGATTCCCTGTTTAAGAGCAATATTGCTTGGCTTTGATTGTTTAGTAACAACTTGATTAATTACTTTTTGACTTTGTTATTCTTTTCAACCTTCTATATTATTATTATTATTTTAATAATTTGTAATTTTAATTTAATTGATTAGTATATAAATTTATTTTCAATTGAATTTGTAATGCCTAGTTTGATTATTTAACTAATAGGAAATTATTTAATTTGGTAGATATATATATATATATATAATATAAGAGGGAGAGAGGATAGAGAGGAGAAAGAGAGCAAAGTGATGAGATTGGATTGTTATAGTAGAGGTAATGGTGATTTAGTGGTAGGTTTATGATTGACTTCGAGTTCTATCTAAGCAAATGATGAAAAGGTATACTATTCAAATTTGATTGCTTATGCTTACTATTATTATTGTTGTTCTAGTTGTTGTTATTGCTGTCGTTGTTTTAAAAAAAAATATTTATATTTAAAAACAAAAACAAAATGAATGGTTATTGTTCTTAAATTAGTTACCAACTCTATATCCAATCTACCACCATTAAAATAACAAAAAAAAAAAAATCATACAATAATAACTGTGAATGATAATTAAAAATAAGGAGCGGGTGGTGGTAGTGGTGGTGTGATTGATGAGATGAAGTTGTGGGAGTGGTTGAAGTTATATTATATCTGTGTTTCTCTCTCCATGTGTGTGTGTGTGTGTGTTGTTATAGGTGTATCTTTGTTTGTTTCCACTCATATATAAACCATTGGATATAATAAATATATTTTAAAATGAAAACAAAGAAAGAAATCAATTTGATTCAAAGTAATGTGTTTGGTTGTGTTACCTTTATCTTTTTAACTAGTTAATTAATAGTAATAATGTTTAAATAAAATAAGGTTGCTATTCAATCTGAACCAACTATTGTTAACAATTATATTAATTTCGAATTCACGTAAATGTAGGCAAGAAAATCTCTAAAAACATAAAGAACAAAATCAAAATTAAATTTAAACAAGATTGTATTATTTGTTTTGATTGATTGATTGTGAATTAATATTGAGAAACTATGAGGTGGTTTGCTTTCGATAAAAATATAAAAGAAACACAACAATCAACTCTTTCCAAAATAGAAAACGTCAATAACACAATGTTGGTCCAACAACTAATATGATATAGCGGTAAAAATTATCAAGGAATAAAAAGATTTGAAAAAATGTATTAATAGCAGAGTGGATAATTCTATTTGATCGGTGATGAGCATAGTAATATTTGGAATTTGAAAAGAAAGTAAAGTGTAATTAACAAGTTTCCTTTTGTAAGAGGTGGGTTGTGGTGATTATAGTGGTTGGTGTTGAAGTGCTAAACTAAAAGGCTTCCCTGTGGTTGGTTGGTTGATAGGTTGGTGGTAGTCGAGTGGTAAGGTGTTGATTGGCAGTGTTTTAGTGACAAAGCAGCCCTTACTTTTTTTTTTTGTTACTATTACTATTATTATGATTGGATCGATCGAGAGAGTGAATGATTTGTTTTTGTTGATTGGCAAATATGACTTAAAATCTATTATTGATTATTACAAATTTGTGATCAGAGATAAATTAAATTGGAACTGTGGTATAAAACTGTGTTTTGGGCTGTTGTTTTGTTTTGTTTTTTTTTTTTACTTTTTTTGTTTTTAAATTGGTGTGGTGCTTGTTTTTTGTTTATGATATTGTTGTGGTTTGGTGACGAGAAGTCAAGTCCGACATGTCTCACTCTCGAGCCTCAACAAACTATTCTATTACAATATTGTATGTCCCAAATATAAATGTTTTTAGATTGATTATATATTACATATATTTATATTAAGTTTGTGATTGATTTTTTTTCTTTTCTTTTCTTTTTTTAATGTTTATAATAAAGAAATGATTGATAGGTTGCTTCCAGTTGCTTTGATTTTAGTTTGATATCATGATTTGTAATTGAATTGGTGTTATGAAATGAAATCTGAATAGAATATGAATATCAATCTACAAAAGTCTATTTTTAAACTTTAAAAACTTAAAATCATAAAACTTTATTTGATTACCTACATATATAAATAAATAAAATAATCCAACTAAAATAATAATGACTAACTGTGACAAATAGTAAACTGATGAATAACTTTAAAAAAATGGGATTTGAAATTTAATAGTAAGTATTTGTGTGCGGTTGAAAACAGATTTTTTTAAATTTGTTCAGAATTGTTTGTTTATTTTTGTTTTTTCCAATTTTTTTTTTTTGTCAAACGGGTGAGGCTGATTCTTTTTGTAATCAAAATAAATCAAAACATCACAAAAACAAAAATAAATCCATGCAATTTTTGCAAATTAAATTGTTTTAATACCAGAAGAAAAAAAAATAATCAAAAAAAAAAAAAAAAAAAACCTTCCATAGGAATTGTAAAAAAAAGTAGTGTGGCTTTTGGTGTTTTGGTTTTTTTTTTTTTGGTTTTTTTTTGTTTTTTTTTCTGGTTTAGTTCTTTTTTTTTTTTTAAACGATTTTTAATCATTTTGCGGTTCAAATCGATTTTACAGATTTGTAGTCCTGCCCAATTTTTTATAGTTAATGGGTTTTTTTTTTTTCGGATTTATTTTTGTTTGGTTTTTCACTTCTTTTTCTTGCATAGAAATATTTCTGTGCCCAATCATTTCGACCAGAGTTTGTCTATTTTTGGGTAATATTCATTAAAGACAATTCCCACAACATAACATCACCACCACACAACACAATCAAAATAATAAACTCTTGACCATCCCTCAAAGTGATGTGGTTAAATTATATATTTAGATGGGTATCTGTTTTGGTTTAAAATTTTTTTAGATATAATTTTTCTTTTTATTTTGCTTATTTTGATTGTGGCATTGTTGTTGTTTTTGTTGTTTCTTTTTCATGGATGATTCAAAGAATCTTGTAATGTCCAATTGTTACACAATCGAAATAATCTAGTAGGTGCTGGTGGTGGTGGTGGTTGTAAAAATATGGAAGGCTAACACTATAAACAACTAGTGGTTAGCTTTACCTGATTTCACACGATGATACACTTCTCTGGCGTGTTCGTAATCGTGCTCTCCTTTTTCTTTAATGGTGTTGATCTCTTGGTCATGAATCAGCTCCGACTTGGCCAAGTCGTCTGAGATCTCTTTTTTCTTCTCTTCCAACTGGGCATCTAGTTTCTCTCTGGCCTTCAAAACGGTGTCTTTGGAGTGCTGATAGTCCTGTGAGCACTTCTCACTCTTCTCCTTCATCAGAGTCTCATGTTGTCGGATGGCACGATCGAATTTCTTCTGTTCAAAACCAGCATTGTCTTTTCGTGGTTGCATGAGATGTTCAAGATTTTTTGGTGGTGAGTTTGTTTTGTTTGGCGATTTGAAATCAACTTCAAATGATGAATCTCCTGAATCTACATTATTATTATTATTATTCAAGTCCATCTAGAGATATTTATATATTAACAAATCATTAATACATATTTAACTATTTTATTTTTATAAACTAAATAAATAGATAGATAATAATAACATACCTTTTAATGAATATATGAATAAATTCTATAGAATACTACTATTAATATTATTTGTATATATATTATATTATTACTTTACAATTTGTTAATTTTTTTATGAAATATAACAAAAAGATATTAAATTTAAATTATTTAATCTAGAAGTATCAAATATTAGCAAATGGAATGTTTTAAAACAAGATGACATAATAATATTAAATTTATAAAGAAAATTTGTCTCATTGTCAATTCTTATCTTCAATTTCCTGAAAAGGAAATGTGTAATAAACTTTTTTTTTTTTTGTATGTGGTGTGAATGAAATTGAAAATTAATATTAATTTTATAAAAATTTAAATATTTGTTATAAATGAACTGACTATAGTAGTTTGATTATATGTTCTTTTAAATAATAATATAGTATACTTTCTTTCTATCTAATTTTATTAAAAACAATCAATGATTTGATATTTTATTATATTTTTTAATTATTAATAACATGCTTAATTTTTACAAATGTTTTGTGTCAATCTATTAAAAACTATTAAGATGATAAAAAAAAAGTGATATTGTATACTGTATAAATAATTAATGTTTATATATATATATATGTAGAGATTAAAATAGTACAGATATTGCGTGTAAATTGATTGATTGATTGATTGATTGTTGTTTTGTTTGTTATTATTATTATATTATTGGCTTGTTAATGGTTGGTTTGTTGATGTTTGCGATGTTGTTTGTTGTTTAATGAAATGATTGTTGTTTAATTAATATTAAATCGATTTCATTGATTATTTATATTATTTAAAAAATACCAAACTTTCCGCTCAATTCCATGTTGAATGAATTTCTTTGAGCATCGTTCGAGTGATGCAATATGAGTGCATGTACATTGGCGAGGTCAGCAAGTGTTGGTTGGTTTGGACCCTTGGGGACGGGCGAGAATATATTGCCAAAGTGACCGGACAGACGCATAAAGAAGCGGTTAAAGACTTCACGGAATTGCATGACGGTGACCTGGTCGACAGAGATCTGGTTGTGCATCAAGAATGCCGGATCCTGGATGAAGTAGCCACGAGTGAGGAACTTCTCGACGATTGCCAACCCGTTGTGCGACTGGAAGAGCTTCTCAATGAACTGTGCCTGATTAAAGTTTATGAGGAAGTGGAATGCCAGTATGAAGAATGGCATCGGCACTTCCATGACCCATCGCGCAACGATGCCGTAGATGGCGTTGGTAGCATTCTCCGAGCCCTCTGGCAAGTGGAGCAGTAGCAGCAACGGGAGATTTCTGCAGACGCCAAACAGTGCGGACACGGTCTGCTGTGGGGTGAGTGCACCGAATGCACGTGAGAGCAGTTTTCTACCCTTGCCAATGACCCAGAGTGAAACAAACAGGAGATCTTCGGGACAAACCGATGGCCATTTCTGGTCGGGAATTTGTTGTGGGAGGACGGGCGACTCCATCTTGAAGCAGGGGAATGGGTCGAGGTGGAGCGACTTGAACAGCTCCTGAGCGACTTGTTCACGCTTGTTTTGGAACTCGGCGAGTTGGCTGGACTCGGCGGCCTGTGGACTGCTCATGAGAATGTCGATATCTTCGAGGTCCAAGAGATGGTTGTACGACGACTCGATGGCCAACTTGATGGTCTGGTCCGACGACTGGACAGTCTTGTCATACTCATCCTTATCGAGAAGGATCTGTAGAATGGGACGTGGAGCACGAATCGAGTGAGATGGTATACGTCCTAGAGCACCAGAGAGTGGATCAACACTGGTCGAAGGCTTCTTTGGATTCATCAAAGACTTTGGAAGCGAATCGCAAATTGGAGTATGTGAATGAATGGGTGGAGCTGCAGTTGTTTCTTTATAATTGATTGTCATTGTTAGTTAACTGAATTCAGTTACAATACTGAGTAAACATTTTTCTTTTTCAAACTTACTTAATTTTAATCTTTGATAGTAATAATCTTCAATGTATGGATTGGTATAGTGGAGTTGATATGCTTGAAGACGATGGATCGTTTGGATTTCTTCGGCGCTCATGTATTTCTTATCGAGTGGCGATTGCTTTTGTTGTTTACCGTTTGGTGATTTTGTGTAGTGATGGTATTTATGTTGTTGTTGTTGCAGCATCTGTGGTGTGATTGTTTGTTGAGTTGGAGATGGAACACCACCACCAGCGGTGTTAGAGTGCATTTGCCAGTTGGCATCTCTGGCTTGCTCTCTGAGTGTGTGTTGCTGTTGTTGATACTCCTTGTTACCTGGAATCATATCACCCAAAGTAAGTGTTCTTGGTCCATAGTTATTATTCCTATTATTGTTATTTCTATTATTGTTATATGATGAATTATCTCTTTGTTGTTGTTGTTGTTGATAGTTATTTGGATGTTGTTGTTGTTGTTGTTGTTGATTATATTGTTTATTTTCTTCGCTTGATGTTGGTACTGGTACTGCTGTCGCTGCTGTTGGTGGAGATGATTGTGATTCCAATTTTGCCTCGATATCAGATACTGAAACTGCACCTTTCAGGCCATCCAAACTTTGAACGGTTTGAGTCTGTGCTTGTCCAGCTGCCATAAACAATTTCTTTAATGGGTCAACAACAGGTTGTTGCTGCTGTGATATTTGTTGTTGCTGTTGTAAATTCTGTTGATAATGATACTGTTGTTGTTGTTGATGATGATGTACTTCTTGTTGATGCTGCTGTTGTTGCTGCTGATGTTGTGGTTGTATATAATTTACTTGTTGTTGTTGTTGTTGATGATGATGTTGATGTTGTGGTGATGGTATTTGTTGATTTACATTACGAGTTGGTGGTTTATAACTATCGCCCATTGCAATCTTAAACATTGATTCCAATTGATCGTCGTCAACCTTTAGAAAAATCACATATTAATTAATACCGCAATTCCTTTTTTTTTTTTTTTTCAAGTATAAATTAATTTACTACTATATTACTACTTACTTGATTTCTATTGTTTTGTGATGTGTTATCATCGTTATCATAGAGTGAGAGTGAACTGAACATTCCGACGGTACGTGAAGACGTGCTACTAGTGGTACTAGTAGTTGAAGTGGTAGTGCTTGTCGACTTATAATGTGAAGTAGATTGAGAAGTTATTGTTTTCTTTTTATTCATATTGTTATTATTATTATTGTTGTTGTTGTTATTATTATTATAACTTCCATTTCCATTGTTGGTATTTCCGAAATCAAAGAAAGCAGCACCAGCAGTAGTATCGATACTTCCACCGATGTCATCGATATCTTCAAAGTCATCTGCATCGCCTTCACCATCGCCATTACCCTCGCCATACAAATCTTTTCTTACAATACCATCTCTCAATCGATTGGACTCTGCGAAATTCTCGTGTTCACCTGCCAACATAGTGTGTTGATTCTCCCACTCATCATCTAAATTGTTGTTGTTTTTTTTTTGTTTTTTTTTTTTTTTAATTTGCCATAAATATTTTTGTTTTCTTTTGATTATTATTAGTTTACATACTTAGAGGACCGGTATCACCAAATGTCTCATCGTCATTGTATTCATATTCATCGCCACTAGCTACATCATTAGCCAATCCATTATCTTCATCAAAATAGTTTGAAGAAGACATTGTTTGTTTTTCTATCTACTCTACTACTCTACTCTACTCTGTTTTGCTCTATCTCTATCTCTATCTTAATCAACTTCTTTTTCTATCTATGTATTTAACTAACTATATTATTATCTTTATAAATTTGTTATTTATTTATTTTTTTGCTGTATATATATTAATTATATAAATAAAATAGAAAAATATAAAACAGAAAAATGTACAATTAATTAATATATTTATGATGAAATATATTTTATTTTATTTTTAGGTCTTGATCGAATTATATATTAGATTTTTGATCATTAAATAATTATTTTATTATCTTGTTTTTTTTTTTTAATAATGATAAAAACAATATAAAAAAAAAAAAAAAAAAACAGAAACAAAAATTTGAATTTTTTTTTTATCAACCATGAAAAAAAATGTAACGTTATGAAGTTCAACTGGTAAAGCAAAAAAAAAAACAGAACAGAAGCTGCTTTGGTAGTTATAAATTTATTTTTTATTTGTTTGTTTGTTTCATTTTCTTTATGAACCTCAAAAATTATTATATGTTTATTATTTATTTATTTTTTTACTTTTAAAAAATAGTTTTTTTTTTATTTTTTTTAAATAGTTAAAGAAAATAAAAGTAAAAATTAAATGCAATAAAAAGTACTACAAAGATTGATTGAAATTGACAAATAATATTATCTTTTTATTTTGCCTCCATTCCTAAATTCGCCTCAAATTGAACAACATGGTCATGGCATATAGCACAATAAAACCATTGAATTATCTATTGTAGATTAGGCATGTGGTGGTCTGAAAATTCATAAAAACCTGGTAGACAAAATTGTGTTAGAATTGTGTAAACCACAAAATATTTCGAGTGCTCTCAGTGTTGTGTCGATTCTTCAAACATCATGTTAAACAAAAACTGTTTGTTTATTTATAAATCTCTCTCACTAATAAACATAAATAATAAAGAATAATAATAATCGTAATTATTATATGTTTATATATATCTAAGTATTTCTTTTTTTTTGTGTAAATTTAGTTTATTTATTATTATTTCATTTTATAGAAACGATGATTTTTAATAGAAATTATAGATATATATCAATTATTAATATTACAATTACTATTCATTAAAATATTATTATTATTTTATTATTTATCATTTATTTATTAGTTAGTTAGTTAAGTTAGCTAAGTTAGTTTAAATAAACAAAAATCTTATTATTATTATTACTATATTATTATAATATTTTTGTTTAAAAGTGTTTAAAAATTAAATAGAATAGTTTACATTTATTTAGTTTAGTTTAGTTTAAGTTTATTTATTTATTTATTAAAAAAAAAAAAGAAAAAAACAATGGAACCTGTTACACAAATTTTAAGAAAAGTTAAAATAACTTTGGTTGGTGATAACAATGTGGGTCGTCTTAGTTATTTGAAGACTATAGTCGATGGAGCAGATGATTTTAAGCCAAGCACAGAGAATCCATCGGTCTTTGTTCGTTTGCCACACATCTTAGATTCAGACTTTAATCAATTCTATTTAGAACTGGTAAAACAAGAGAGTGCTGTAACAATGATTTAATCATGATAAACAATCATTCAATTACACCTTTAAACATTATTGATACAAACAATATTCTTTTACTGACATTTAAAGTGTGAACTTGGTCTTTGTTTTTCTTTTTTTTTCTTTCTCTACTTATCTTTTTTTTTTTTTTTTTTTTCTTTTCTCTCTTTTATCCAACTTTTTCTTTTCTTTTTTTCTACTTTCTTCTTTTCTTTTCTACTCTTTTATTCTTTCTTTTCTTTATTCTTTATTTTGATTTTTTTATTTATTTGATAATGTCCTTTTCCTTTTAAACATAAAAGGATTGTAAAATCGGGAATGATAGGTGGAATAATAGATCTTTTACATCTTTAAATCGATCGACTGCAGCTTTTATTATTTTTGATTTGTGTGATCGGTTATCGTTTGAGAATGTTCGTAATTGGTATAATGAGATATGCAGATTTGCGTCACCGAATTGTATGATTGTCGTGGTAGGAACCAAGTCCGATCTTTTGGAAGAGCGTAAAGTTACATACCAAGAAGCGACTGCCTTGTCCGACAGCATCGATGCCATTCACTACTATGAAACCAATCGATTCAACCCACACCAGAAGCGTCTTTTCGAAAAGATTCTTGCCAACATTGTCTACTACAGTGACTTTCAAAACTATACTGCACCGTCTGCATCGATCAATATCAACAGGGCGCGACGCCCGCTGGCACGCTCCACCGAGCTACCGGCGATTCCACAACACACCAATCTCCAGATGTCAATGTTTCGATTGGTCTTTAACAATCGTCTGCTTTCCAATCTGATTTTCGAGCAGGTCTCCAAGATTCATTGTGGTCGCGGATCGTTGGTCGGTCACTTCCAGGACAACAAGTTCCTCAGTGCTCACCACTACTACAACGTATTCTCCTACAAACTGGCGAAACAAATTGATTTCTCGGTGCCCACTACACAGCCATCGTTCTTTGAGCTACTCCGAAAGTGTACCGACGCCGAAGTCACCAAACACATGATTCACCAGCTTCCCGCTTCCGAGCTGGCAGAGAACAGCATCAAGATAGCCGATGAATTGGTGATTGCCGGTGATGTCAGTGTGGTAGCGTGGCTGTACAAAGAGTATAAATGTCGCTGCTCGATGCAAGCACTCCGCTACTCGATAGTCAACGGCGATTTCAACATGCTTGCATTCATTCTGGAGACAGTCGGAAGCAAGCGATCAAAACAAAAACAAAAAAAGGATCATGAACTGACAAAGATGAGCAACCTCGATAAGGACAACCTCATAACATTTGCCAAGTCATTCGACAGACCAGACATTGAAAAGTATCTCAACGATTACAAGATAACTTCTTCTACTTTTCTAAATAGACTGAAATCGAAAATCATCAAATAGCTAAACAGAAAGTTTAAATAAAAATCCACACACAAAACCACAAGGCAAGTGACAACATCACTTGGCGGTGATGTTAAAATATAGTAATATATGTTGATATCATTAATTTTAATTTAATGGTTAATTTAGATAATTCATAGATTTTGATGTTTTGTGGGGAAATCTGTGGAAGTTGGTGAAGGTGTGTGAAGTTGGTGTTCTTTAATAAGCATCCACATGTTATGTTTGCAAGTTTTTGATTACATATGAAATTTGATAGAGAGAGTGGTTGAAATTTCAATGTCTTGAAATTTAATATCTATCTGAATTTAACTAAAATAATGTTCTTTGTTCAAAAAATAATATTCATATATGGGTAAAGTTCGGCAATAAAAAAAAATAAGGAGGAGAAAAAAAAGTTTCAAATGCCGAAGCCCAACCAAACAATTATCTGGTTTCTTACATATTTGATCACAGGAATCAAGATTTCTATTTTTAATTAAAAAAAAACAAAAAAAAACTGAAAAAAGAAAAGGTGCTCCACCACCCCTCTTTTTAGAGATTCTAGATGAGTGTTTTTTTTTCACTTTTGATCAAAACTTTTTTGACACTTTTTTTTTTTTGTTTAGATTTGATGGTGGTATTTTGACTGGCTCCATTTTTTTTTTTAGATATTGAATATCTACGGAGCAAAGACACAATGCCTCCACTCATTTTTTACGGATGTCTATCTCTTTCTTTTTTTTTTTTGTTGAACAGTTTTTTTTTTTTTTTTTTACAATCAAAGATTTGATGTTTTTCAAGATTTTTATTTAAATAATTTATTGTGTTTTTTAACAATGAAGTTAATTGATCAACCACACTACCACTTTGGTCCTGTCTCCTAACGCCTAATAATGTTCCGTTTTCTTTAGTTAACCTTTTTGTTTTTCAATCAACAACCAACTAATTTCCTAAAACTTTTAACTTGCATTTTCACATATTTATTTATTTATTTATATCTCTTTATTTTATTTGTATTATAATCAATCAATCTTGTTTTTCTCATAAATATCGGAATATATAGATTAAATATTTAATTTTAAAAATTATTTACGTTTGGAGATACAATTTTTTTTTTTAGTAATAATAATAATAATAATAAAGTTAATAAACAAATCACAGTAGTAAACAAATAAAATAATATGAAATCAATAGTAATTAAATTACTATTGTTATCTATTATATGCAACTGTTTGGAAGCTGCAGTACAATGGCCAACTAATGGTCATTTTTACGATGTTCTAAAGCCAAGCAGTCGTCCCTCACAATTCACCGACGCCTTGACTTGGGCAGCTTCACAAAAACCAGCAGGTATTCCAGCTGGATACGTCGCATATGTCGGAAATATCAACACTGCCGAAGAGTTGGCATTCATTCTTTCTAAAATACCGGCAGCCACATCAAACACATTCTACGTTTCATCGGTGCGTGGCGACACAATGAACGCCTGGAAAATTCTGGCCGGTCCAGAAACAGGACAAATCCACTACGATACAATCAGTTTGAAGTGTTTGTTGTATTGTAACTGGGCATTTGGAGAGCCCGACAATCTCCAAGCCAACAACATCTACTATGATCCTACAGCAAAGGCATTCTTAAACGGTTTATACTCGGATGCCGGCACTCTCTATTTCCTTATTGAATGGGGACCTGCCAACGAACCATTTATACCACCTGTGCCAACTAGCGGTGCAACAGTAACTGTCACCACCAATGGATGTAATACAGCCAAAACCAATATTACATTTACACCATCGGGCGGACAAGCCACTCAACTCACAGTACTCACCACCACAACCAACACTGTTCAATTCAAAATTCCACCCGGTGGAAATATCAGTAGTTTTGCAATTACCGATGGTAGTGCTGCATGTACATTTTCCAACCCAATTTATAAATATTTAAGTAAGTATAGAAAAAAGCATTATATATATAATAGTTAAAGAAAATTTATTTGTTTATTAAACTTTTTTCTTTTCTTTAAACAATTTAATAGCACCAGCAATTGAATTGGTTTATCCTTCATTGATTACTGGTACACAAATTACTATTACTGGTCAAAGTTTTGGAAGTGTTGCAAGTGATATCAATATTAAACTTGGTTTTTCATCGGTTTCATGTACTTCACCAGTACTAATTACACCACATACACAATTGTCATGTAATCTTCCATTCACACCAACCACCAGTACAACCATCTTCCCTCTTTCCATTCAAATTGGTTCATCCAATCCATTTTATTCTCTATCTTTTCCAATCTGTAAGTTATCAAACATTTCTCAAACTGTTTTAAAACAATTATTAATTATTTTCTTTTTATTTCCAAAAAATAGATGATAAATATAATATGAGAGCAATTGCTTTCAATCCAAGTCAAAATAGTTATGATCAAGGTACTTGGTTCATTCAAGGTACACCTGGATATGCCATACAAGGATATACAAACTATGGTGGAATTCCAAGTTCTCCAGACCAAATCTCAATGAGCACTCTTGTTTTCCCATTTGCTTCGGTCGGTTATGACTTCCACGTCTCGATCGTTGGTACTTCCAACTCTTGTAATATGAAGAATTTCGGTGGTCCATTCGATGGAACACCCGTAATCAATGCTCTCAAAAAGTGTGATGCCACCAAGTTGGTCGCCTGTCCAAATGGATTCGCAGGTGGTGTTGGACCAGAGACAACCTCTTACTTCCAATATCGTGATTCCATCTACGGTCAAAACAATGCCAACGACGACGGACAACACGGTAATATCATTATGTTTGGTATCACACCAAAGATGTCGGACAGCGGTAACAAGTATTTCAATACATCCGGTGGTTTCTATAATGTTACTTTTGCCGGTGGTGTTGGTTTCGCTTTCACCAAACGTACTCTTCTCATCAATGGAGTATCGATTCCACAAGCCAATCTGCAACCATTCTTCGATAAGAGTGTCATCCAAGTAAATGTTCCAGCTGGAACAGGTGGACCAAAATCATCAGTGTTTGGTTTCGAGTCGGCTTACAATTTAGCTGGTCCAGGCTTTGGTTACTATGCACCATGGATTAGTTCAACAAGTAATCCATCTACTCTTGGAGATGCGCTAGTGATTAACGGTGTCAATTTCGGTAATAACAAAGCTGTTGTTACTGTCACCATCGATACCAATATCAATTGTCCAGTCACCTCGATTAGCATTCCACACAACCAAATCACCTGTACAATTCCAGCTGGTGTTGGAACCCATTCAATTACTGTCAACGTCGATGGACAAGTTCAAACCAACACATACTCAGTGGTCTATGCAGCACCAGCCATTACCTCTATCACTCAAAACGGTGTTCAACTCTCAGTTTCTGGTACCAATTTTGGATCAACACAAAGTGCGATTTCTGTGAATCTTCCATCTCCAACAACAGTATCTCTAGGTGGTATTTTGGGATCTACTTACACTGTTGTTGTTACTCTTCCAATCATTGTTAAAAATGGTTTAATCACTATCACTGTTGCTGGTCAAACTTCAGTTGGATACCCATGGAATTACGTTCCAATCATCACTGGAATTTCACCAAATGTTGTAAATTCAGTTGGAGGTGATGTGGTTGTTATTACCGGACAATTCTTGAATGCCAATCGCCAAGATAACTCTGCTGTAAATGCAACCATTCAACTGGGAGGAAAAGAATGTGGTTCACCTTACTTCTCTTCGAATTCGACCAATACCATGGTACAATGTAACTCACCAAAAGGAACTGGAAAGAATCTACCAGTCCAAGTCACCATCGACGATAAACCATCAAACATTCTCAACTCTTTCTCTTACCTTCCTCCAGTAGTTACAGCATTCACTCAAGTTGGAACCGTTGCTACCATTGCCGGCCAGAATTTCGGTGAGGATTTCTCAGTTGTTTCAGTAACCTACAATGGTGTCAACACAGTTCCAGCAACCTCTATCAATCTCCTCAGAAATTCAGTTGTTGCATCAATTCCATACGACACCACCAACGGTATCATCACAGTGACAGTCAACGGACAGACATCTGATAGTTTCAATATCGCCATTGCTCCAATGATCACAGGTGTTTCTGATGTTCCAACTGCAGGTGGTAACATTGTACTCACAGGTTACTATTTCAATCCAACCGACTACAAAAGTAATCCACTTTCACTCAGTGTCACATTCGATGGTCAACCATGTACCAATCCCGTGATCACAACACCCAATTTCCAATTGAAATGTAATGCTCCAGCTGGTACCGGTGCTAATCTCACAGTTGAAGTTTCCATTCAAGGTGCCGTCGCCGATTTCCTCGTCAGTTATCTTCCACCACAAATCGTAACTGTTTCCAACTCACCAAATTCATTCACAATCAGTGGAACCCAATTTGGATCGGATAGTTCACTTATCCAAGTTGTCTACACAGCTGATAATGGTTCGGTAATCATTTTATCCGATTCCGTTTACACCAACAACTCTGTACAATCGATTATTTCCAATTCCATCCCAGAGAATGCGATCAACGGTCCAATTTCAGTTATCGTAAATAGACAATCATCGAACCAATTGCCATATACTCTTGTCCCAATTATCAGCTCTGCCAGCAATCCACCAACAATGGGTGGTCAAATCACAATCACAGGTTCACATTTAACTTCCTACAGATCCGATGGTACCAATACAACCTTATCAGTTCAAGTCAATGGTTTTGTTTGTATGTACCCAGAAGTCCAATCGTTCGAATCGATGGTTTGCAATGTTTCCTACGGTACCGGTATAAAGAATTCATTGGTAGTTTCAATCGATAATTCACCATCCAATACAATCCTATTGGCATATATGGCACCCTCCATTTCATCTTTTGAGCAAGAGGATCTCTCCATTAAAGTGAGTGGACAAAACTTTGGTATGAATACAGTAATTACCTCTATTACATTTGACAGTGCATCCGGTCCAATTTCATCGGTCAACCAAAATGTTTTGATGGGACCAATACCAACACAATCAAGAAGTGGTCAATTCAAAGTTACTGTAGATGGTCAAGATTCCAATTTGCTGGATATCAACATTAAGCCAGTGCTTCAATCGATCTCATCTACTGGTACCTCTGGTGGTGAAATCACAATCGTTGGATATTTCTTGAATTTCTACAGACAAAATGTCAGCAGCACCAACCTCACTGTCGACTTCCTCACTTCTCCACCATCTTCATGTACCAATCCACAGTCTATTTTTGTTGATAACACATACACAGCCTTGACTTGTCAAGCTCCAGCTGGATCAGGTTTCAATATTCCAGTGAGAGTAACTATCGATGGAAAGTCAGATACCATTCCTTTCAGTTATGGTGCACCAACTTTGACTTCAGTCAAAGTTAGTAAGAGTAATTTAGTTGTTGTAACTGGTACCAATTTCGGAAATGATGCATCGAGTGTACAAGTTACATTGTCAGGCGAGGTAATTGAACAATTCACATTAACCGACGACACTCACTTGCAATTCATTGCTCCAACTGATGCAGTCAATGGTATGGTTACTGTCAGTGTACAGTCTAGAACCTCAAACGGTATCCAAGCCAACCTCTATCCAATCCTCAGCGGTGTATCTATGTCCGAAACCCAAGGTAGTTTGGTAGTGTTGACCGGTTCCTATTTGAATCAATTCTCCTACGGTGGATATCCAAATCTTGTTGAAATTCTCGTTGATAATCAAAATTGTACAGACCTCGTCTGGTTGAATAGTAGCTCTCAGGTAACTTGTTTGGCTCCACCAGGCACTGGTATTGCCCACAATATTGGTATTACAATCGAAGGTCTCCCAGCCAACTCTTTGCCATTCAAATATTATCCACCTGCAATTCAATCGATCACTCAAGATGGTAACACTCTAACTATCGACGGTGAGAATTTCGGAAACTATCAACCAAAGGTTTCCATTTCCAATAATTATCAAATTCAATCTGTCAATCATACTCAAGTAGTTGTTACTCTACCAACCGATGCTCTTAACAACCAATTTACCATTACTGTAGACGGCCAGATTTCCAACCCATTCCTCCTTGAGATTGCCCCGCTCATCACTTCAACAACATCTACATCTCCATATGGTGGAGCTGTTACAATTACTGGTAGCTACCTCAATGAAAAAGATTCCAATGGAAATGAAAATACTGTAACCATCAGCATTGGTGGACTTCCATGTTCATTGAATAAGACTATTGTTGTTGGCAAGCAATTCCTTTGCACAATTGGAGAGTCATCTCTTTTGAATGCTCAAGTATTGGTTTCCATCGGATCCAAGAATGGTACTGGAATTTACACATCTGTATCACCATCTATCACTTCTTCAAGCCAATTGTTCTACATGATTCCAGGAAATGTTACTATTACCGGTCAGGAATTTATCAACCCTCTCGTTGTCTACATTGGAAATGACACTTGTTCTTCTCCAGATTTAGTTTCACCAACTACTGTTGTTTGTAAATTCAACTCCACACAAGTATTAGCTCTAAATGAACAAGCAAATATAACCATTCAATCTGGATTGCTCAATGGATTCAACTCTGTATTCTCATACTACATTGAGGATTGCGAGAAGAATTGTTCAAACAATGGTCTATGTTATTCTGGATTCTGTCAATGTAATAGCGGATTCTCGGGATCTTTGTGTGATATCAAATACGATGCCCAAGTTCTACCAACTCTTAGCTCATACACCTCAACATTCAAAGCATCGAATATTTCATTCACTGTTGAAATTGCTGGTATCCGTGAGGTCACATCGGCAATGGAATCAGTCAAATTTGTTGGAATGGATACACTCAACTGGACTCTAGGTAATTCTAACCAAAATCCTCAAAAGATGGAGAGCATCTACATTGGAAACAGTAGTGAGAATATCAGTTTGCAGTTGACAACCACTCAATGGTTGCAGAATTCTCTCTCTCACTTTGTCGGACAAGTTTTGCCAAGTCCCTCCAATTCTGTTAAACATTCAATAGTTATCAATAGTTGGCCATTTGCCTCACAAATGAATTCACTTCAATTGGTATACAAAGTTTCCTACATTTCCGATATCTTTGAATGCAAGAATGTGACAGCCAACACTGGAATCTACTATAATCTCCTCACCAACCAAATGAGTTCATTTACATTGGACACTCCATACGCTGTTCTAACCGGAACATTCTCCAATCGTGTCAACAGAGATTCCATTGGAAATCTTATGGCAATTCAATCATCGAACCAAACAACAACAGAGATTCCAGTAGGAAACAATACCATTTTGGTTTCCCTCAATATTCCATCATTTGAAACATCAGTTGCAATCGATCCCATCTTTGTATCATATTCCAAGATTACCACTGACTCTAATATTTGCAACACCGACAATGGTGGTGGTTCAAAATCAAACAAATGGCTCATTCCAGTCATCGTAGTTGGTTCCATGCTTGGTGCTATTGCAATTGGAGCTGGAGGTTACATGGCCCACAGAAAGAGAAAACAAAATATTGAAATGAAAAAGAAAATGGTTCAAATGGATATAAATAGTTAAAAAATCAACTTTTAAATCGAAATAAAATATATTTATAAATTATACTCTATTTCTTTGATTTTTCAAGATTTTATTACAAAAAAATATATTTCTTTGTCAATTTCATTTCATAAATGATTCTTTCTGTTTTGACATAATTTTTTTATTTAATTTTAAATTATATAATTCTTGTTTTTTTTTAATGTAAATCCATTTGTACCATTCTCTTCATTGAGGCATTTTTTTTACGTTTATAGATAAAGTATCCCAATCCTGCAAGTAAGGCGGCACCAACAATAGATAAAACAACAGCAACAGGGATTACCCAGTTTCTGTTCTTCTTGGATGAGTTGCAGTTTCTGTGGACTGCATCGGTCTTGGAATAGGAAACGAAAATTGGATCATAAATAATATGATCTGTAAAATTGGGGATGTTGAGTGCAATCGATACACTGCTTTCTCCTTCAGAGTCTGGGAATGTGGTGTTATCTTGAACAGTTTGGATATCCAAAATGTAGTGAATGTGATCTCTAATCAAACGGTTAGAGAATGAAGCAACTAAAGCACCAAATGGAGTGTCAATAGTTAGTGATTTGAGTGTCTTGGTAAGTGAGTTTTGTAGGCTCTCAACTTCGGCTTGTGATTCTTCACAATCGTCGACAATAAGAGAAGGATAGGTTGCCTTGTAGATTACTACCAAAGAGTTTTGTGGATTGGCAAAAGTGACATTGGAAATTCTGACTTTGTGTGAGAAAGAGTTGAGTGGGAATACAAGATCTTGACCAACGAATGGTGCAATTGTTTCTTGTTTCCAGGTGGTGGTTTCAACTTCAACAATGATTGGGTTTGGAGCGGAGAATGAACCTTGGTTGACAGTTCTAATGTATTGATCATTTTCAGTAGTGTTGATAACATTCCAGGTCATGGCGGTATCATTGAAATTCCAAAGGTGAATTGTTGCACCAGAAGCATCAACTTCTTTGGCACCCGCAAGGATTGCATTGAAGGTAATATTGGAAATGAATTGCGCACTCTTGGCATCAACCTTTGGAACAACACGCTGATCATATTCAACATCACAGTTACTACCTGCAACTCCTTCATTACATTGACAGAATCCATTGATACATTGTCCATCTCCACAACCATCCTCACAAGTATCTTGAAGGTAACTGAATATATCTGCACTAGCTTGGAGTGATCCGGATTGAACTTGGACAGTGAGTAATGTATTGTTTGGTTGAGCAACAGAAGAGTTGTAGTTGCAAGTCAATGAAGTTGAGCTGATAAGAGTTGGGTTTGAACAGGCTACACCTTCAACTTGTACAGTTAATGGTTCGATAAAGTAGGTTCCTCCAACTGTAATTACACCACCTACTTGGTAGAATAATTGAGATGAAGAAAGGACAACTGGAGAGAGAGAGCTGTATTGGTAGGAACCAGACTTTCCGTCAATTGTGACATTGACGTTGGCACTGCTCATTGATTGTTGACCCAAGGTACAGGCAAAAGATGATCCGTCAACTGGAGCATTGGTAAATTGACAGTTAAGACCTCCAATAGTAATAGAGATTGTAGTTTCTTGGTTATCTGAGTTCTTGGTATTCAAATATCTACCACTGATTGTAACAGATCCACCATATGGAGAAACAGAGTTGACATTTGTAAGGATTGGTTGGATTTGTAACAATGATGTGTTGGAAATTTGAGTGTCAACTGTAACTGCAATTTGTCCATTCTTGGAATTAGAGTTGAGGGTTGCAACAATTAAATTATCAATGACACTCTTGACTGTGTAACCGGCGGAAATGGAAACCTTGGAAACTGAAGTTCCAAAGTTGGTACCAGAGATTGAGATATCATCAATGTTTTGGGAGATCGAGGAAATTGCAGGTGGAAGGTAATCTAAAAAGATAGTGTTACTTGAAAGTGATTCGATGGAAACAGTGACATGATGACCAACTCCAGTTCCAGCAGGAGCGGTACAAACAACTTGTTGATTGTTACTAGCTGTCCATTTAATTCCTGTACAATTTACAGAGTCAACAGAGATGATAGTGTTGGTTGGTCTTCCACCAGTAGAGAATTGATTCAAGAAAGTACCGGTAATAATAATCTCTGATCCTTGGGTTGCTGATTGAGTAACAGTTGAAATGATTGGATAGAAAGAGGCATATTGACCATTGGTTGATCTTTCATCGACAGTTACAATAACTAAACCATTGACAGAACTGGATGGAGCTTGGAATGTGATAATATTGGATGATACCAAAGTGAAAGTATCGATGTTTTGGGAGTTCAAAGCAACTTTGACCAAAGTGTTGTCATTTCCAAAGTTGGTACCGTTCAAAGTGACAAAATTCTTGTTACTAACAGTTACATTAATAAGGGTTGGTGCACCATAACTAAAACCAATTGTATCAGACATTCCATCGATAGTAACCTTTACTTCAATATTCTTTCCAGATCCTGCTGGAGCTTGGCATACAAGGTAGGTGTACATGAGATCGTGATCCAAGAAATATGGAGCGGTACATTCCTCATTAATCGATCCCAAAAATTGAACAGCTACACTGGTACCTGTTTTGTTTTGACGTTGGGAATTCAAATAACTACCTTGGATAGTAATGGAACCACCAGCTGTAGATGTTGAAGTAATTGATTCAAGAATTGGTGATAAAACAATGTCAAGTTCATTTGATGTTTGAGAATCAATTGAAACTGAAATCTTTCCACTCTGAGCAAATGTTGGTAATGGTGCAACAACTGAAACATCATTAGCAGAAGTAACTGGTGAGTGTGTCATTCCCAAGTTGATACCTGATACTGATGGATTGGAACCAAGGTTAGCACCGTTTATAGTAACAGAGACACCGTTTTGTGACCATGAAGCAATGGTTGGAGCAACGTAAGCAAATGGAATAATGTTTGATTGAGAATTATCAATGGTAACTGAAAGATCATTGTTTACTCCAGTACCTGCGGGTACCTCACATAGAATTGTGTCGAATTGGTCAACAACTGGATTTGAACATGGTTTTCCACCTACTGATACTGAAACTTCAGTATCCGATCCATCAGCTCTTTCAGCTGTTAAATGGGTTCCAGAAATTCTAATTTGTCCTCCTGCAGTTGGTGAAGTGGTTGAGCTTACAACAGTTGGAATTAAAGTGTATGGTTGGCTATTGGAATTTTGATAATCAACTGTAATGAATAAGTTTCCATTAAGAGTATCATCTGGAATATTATTGATGGTTACAATTTGATTGACACCATTGGACAAGGTGTTGGCAGCAATAGATTGATCACCATTGGCTGTTTGTAAATGAACGGTAATTACAGATAAATCTGGACCAAAGTTGGTACCCGGGATAGTAATGTTGGTTGTGGAAACTTGTACTTCACCAATAGATGGAGCGATGTAGCTAACCTGGAAGTCATCCATAAATCCATCGATTGTAATTTCGGCAGTAACATTTGCACCAGTTCCAGCTGGAGCTTGACAAACAATGGTTCCTGTTTGGTTGATGGTTGGATTGGTACATAGATTATTCTCAACAGTAACTTTTAGAGTAAGTGGACTTCCAGAAAAGTTTGTGGGGTTGAAGAAATTACCAGTGAATACCATTTCACCACCAACAGTTGGAATTAAAGAGGCAGTAAGAATATCTGGATATAATTGGAAGTTGAATGGGTCAGATTGTTGACCGTTGATAAATGCAACTATTTGACCGTTTTGTGAGTCCAAAGGAATTGGGACAATGATAGAATCTCTGGTTAGATGCATTGAAGTTGCAGGAACGGCTGGTTTGTTGTTGAAAGAAATACTGGCTACGTGGAAATCTTCACCGAAATTGTCACCAGCAATAGTAGCAACGGTACCAACTTGCATAAAGGTTGAAATCTTTGGTGGCAAATAGGAGAATTGGGTGAGAACATTGGAAGCAACATTGTCAATGTATACTTGAGCAGTAAGATTCTTTCCGGTACCTTTTGGAGCCGCACAATAAAGTGTGATGACAGTGGAAGCCTGAGAATAGGCACCTGTACACTCACCACTACCGAAAACAACAGTTACATTTGCATTGGAGTTGTCTTGTCTCGTAGATTGAAGGAATGATCCAAGAATAACCATTTGAGTTCCACCTAGGGAGGAAGCTAATGGACCAACAGAGGTAATGGAGGGGATCAAGTTGAATTGGTATCCCGATGATTTCTGACCACCAACAGTTACGTAGAATAAACCATTTCTGGTGTCGAAAGGTAAATTGATTGTCACATTTTGAGAGATACCCGCTGTTGGATTAGCATTGACGTCAATATTGACTGGAGTGTTAACCTTAATGTTTGATGCCATGACACCGAAATTAGTTCCCATAACGGTCAATTGATTTCCAGTTTGGACAATGTTGGAAATGGTTGGTGGAGCATAATCCAAGGTCAAGAGATTTGATTTTTGAGAATCAACATAGACATAAACTTGCAAACCAGTTCCAACACCTGCATCAATTTTACATGAAATTGCAAAGTGTGCGGTAGAAATAGCGACATTGTTGCATGGATTACCTCCAACGGTAACTGTCACAACATTGGCATTGTTTCCTAGATTGACACCATTGATAATAATTGTATCTCCATTGGTCGATGGTTTGTTGGTAACGGAGGAAATGTAGGGGGGATAATATCCAACTTTGAAATTACTTAATTTGAATTTATCAATGTAGAGATTCGAATCCTTGGCAATACCAGTACCAGCTGGAGCAGTAACGGTAAGAGTTGTAAAGTTGTACAAAGCAAACGAGGCGGTCACATTTACATTGTTAATGGCCAGTTGACGATTAGAATATTGGAAACCAGCACCCGATGGCATGTTCAAATTGAAAGATCCTCCAGAGGTGTTCAATAATTTTGGAGAAATATCAGAGATTGTTGGATCGACACCGTAGTTAATCCACATTCCGTAGAGTACTTCAAAACCGGTGGCAGTTTGATATGATGAACTAAAGTCATAGTATACATATTTTGCAGCTGAAACCCCAAGACTTCCACTTGGACAATACAATCCTTTGGAGAGATCACAAACACCATTACCAGCTACTACAACAGAGTCTGAAAGGGGACCCCAATAGCTGAGTAATTTGGAACTTACAATGGCAACACTGAATCTAGATTGGAGTCCAGTACCTGAAAATACTTGAGTATTTTTAAGGAGATCCAATTGCTTTTGAGATCCCGGTTGACCAAAGTATCTTACATATCCATCGATAGTTCTAGTAATTTCTTCGGACAATAAATAATATTGATAGTAAGAAGCTGGGGAAGGATTTAATCTTACAACTCTAACATTATCATTATCATCTGAAAAATTATAGAAAGAATTTTGTTAATATGGGAATATTAATTATAAACCTAAATGGTTTTTACTTACAAATACCAACAATGACGGAAGTGGTTTGTTGATTATTTACTTGGAGAGTAAGTGGAAGGAGTTTTTTGCTTGAAGATGGCACAAATGGCATGGTGCATGAAATAGCGGTGTGAGGTTGCAATATTTTTATATTAGTGCAAATATCATTTGAAGTACTAAGGCTAACTGATAAAGCTAAAACAGAATTACCAAAATTCTCACCAGTAATGGTAAGAAGATTACCGGAAGTTGGTTGATAAACTACTGAACCAAATGGATCTTAATAAAAAAGAAATTGATTAGTATTTGTTTATAAAAAAAGGTAGAGTTATTTATATCTTACTTTTATATTTGTAATTAGTATTGGTATAGGTTTTAATGGTATCTGTAATGACAAAAGTAGAAATTCCAGAACCTGCTGGTACGTTTACCATGGCAGTGCTGGAATTGACTGTAGTAAAAGATAAAGTGATTGGAGCGGTGGCACCTGGAGGGGTAATGGTGAATTGAATCTTGGCCAAATTGGAGAAATAGTTGTTCATGTTAACAATGACTAGAGAACCTGCAGTGCTGGCTGGTTCAATGGCTGGTTCATTGGTTGGAACGTATTCTATAAATACAGAAGTGGTAGTAGTAATTGAAACACTATGGAATTTGTTGGTTGCCAAATAGATGGCTACATTCGATTCGTCTTGTGGTTCTGGCTGTGAGAACTCATAGTTGCAATAACCTGGGCAGATGTCGTGGAAAGAATCGTAACTGAGGAGACCTTTCTCTGGTCCACTGATGTATGACCATAAATAGTTGGATGGTCCTCTACCTACACCGACCGATATATATCCGGTGGTTCCAGTCATGAGTTTTGTTTTAACGAAATTGTATTCCTCAACGGTTTGGAAGGAACCCCAAGTTGGAGTGTAACCAGCCAATACACCGGTGGTAGGAAGTGCGGCAATCTTTGTTAACATATCAGAGTTTGAGGTGGCACTGATAGTAACAACATCGTAATAATGGTTATTGGTAGTCCATTGAGTTGGAACAGCAATTGCCAATGAAAACAATACAAATAATACAAAAAATGATTGTTTTTGTACAACCATTTTTTTTTTCTATACAAAAAAAATATTATACAAATAAATAAAAATATCTGTCTATCTATAAATAAATATAATCTATTTTATTTATTTTATTCTTAGTAAATTTAAAAATTTTATAAAATTATTTTGATATTTATTTTAGTTTTGTATAATTATTTTGTTTTAAAAAAAAGAATACTATTTTTTATTTTAAAAAAAAGTTAGATATTAATCAGAGTGCGTGGGTTAGGAATCGGCAATTGGAGTGGTTTTTTCATTAGGCCATGGTACGGAATGAAAAAAAACTATTCAAATTTGATTAGTTTTTTTTATGCAAAACTTGAAACTAAAATAGAATACCATACACCCCAATACCTATCAAATCTGATCAATTTTTTTTCTACAATTTTTTTTTCATTCCGATTTCTAACAATGTTCGCTTGTTGGGGGATCGACACTCTTTGAATGTCATTCAACAAAAAAAAAAAAAATGCTTATCAGAGGAGATCCTTTCAAGATCAAGAATGGCAATCGCAAAAAATTACTTTTTTTGTATTTATTTTTTTTCAACTGTGAAAAAAAAAACAAATAAAAATATCTTTCTAATTTTTTGTGTATGTCTTCTTCCTGGTGAACATTTTTTAAATAGTTCAACAAAATGAACATACAAAGGAAGTTAATAGTGTAATTGGAATCGGAATTTACTTCAATTTCGATATTGATGATGTATCAACAATGCTATCCATTTATTTGGTTAAAATGAATCACAGATTTTTAAAAACAATCTATTTTTTCATTTTTTTAAAGACAGATTTATTATTCTTTTTTTTTTTTATTATTTAATTTCTTTATTTAAAAAGAATGATTAGCAGATATTTATATTTTTATTTTATATATATTTATTTATTTAAATTATTTAATTGTTTTATCATTTTACACACATTGAAGTGATAGGGGTGTGTGGAAATAAATTTATTATTTTTTGTAGTAAAAACAATCAAATAAAAACCCACTATATATATTAGCTGTTCAATGACATATATCTGAATTTGCAGGGAACGGGGTAGATAAATTGACGAATATTTACCATGATTTTATAATCTATCTTGCTCCAACACCCTTATACTATCAGAAATATTATCTAATATCGTTTCAATGGTCATTCAACTATTTACTAGTGGTTTACAATTCTAATGATTGGGTTTACAAATAACAAATTTGAATGAGATATTTATTTTAAACACCTTCATCTTTTTTATTCATTATTATATCTTTTCTTTTTCTTTTTTTTTTTGGTTTATTTATAGCTATTTTCTTAGATTTATTATTAGTATTATTTTATTGTAATTAAAAACAAAAATGAATAAAACAAAAGATATTGAATTTCAAAATCACAGTATGATTGGAGGTGGTGGTGGAAATGGAATTGAAAAAGGTGATCTTTCAAAGGATACCACAAAGAAATACTTGGATGTTTTCCGTCCACTTGGTCTCTCGGAAAAGTACCAGCTATCGAAACAACTTGCCGATGTTTTTGGTTCAATGTCTTGTAATTCCATTATCAAAGTTCCCCCACAACATGTTCCAATTCAAGATGAATATTTAAAGAAAATTCTTTATCACGCTTTCAAGAATTTGGTTGACAAGTTTCCACAGTTGGTCTACAAAGTCGTTGATTATAACACCAACAATCCATTGTTTGTAAAGATTCCTCCATTCAGCATTGACACGGTCGTTAAAGTTACGAATGGTGTCGATTACAGAGACGAAGAAGCCAGATACAAATTGATTCAAGAACAAATCAACTATGAATTCGATCTGGATTCCGATAGTCCCCAGTGGTATTGGCGTGTTTGCAAGTGTGACAAGTATCCCGATGAATTTATGATATTTTTGGTGTTCAACCACTTGTTGGCCGATGGAGTTGGCTCGCTTAGCTTGTATATAGAAGTATTGTCCACCGGAGCTACCTGTGACTATGAGAAGCTACCAAATATTCCTGCATCGAGATTGATCACACCAAAGGAAGTCTACGAACCAACACAACTAGTGGAGAATGTCAATCCATATAAACTCACTGATGAGCCAGTTGCTCCAACCAGCAGCATACAAGATAAGCTCAAGGCAAACTTGCCAAGCTTCCTTAAAAAGACTGATTCCATCTGGCTTGGTGTCAGACCCGCAAGATTGGAGAAATTCGACACCAGAATCAAACAGGTGTTGGTCGACAAGTCAGACTATAGCTTGGTCTTGAAAAAGAGTAAGGAGATGGGAGTTACACCACACTCCTTTATCTATACTACCTTTATCCTTGCCGTTATGGAGGTGTTTGGCAATGGTGAGAGAATGGGTGTTCGATCGTCGACACCATTCAACGCTCGTAGCTACTGCAAGCCAAAGGTGCCACTAACCGATCTTGGAATGTTCATCAGCTCGGTGGTTCGTGATGTCCACGCTACACCAGCAGAGTTGCGTGCCAACTTCTGGCAGTATTGCAAGGAGTATATGCACAGCATCAAGAATGACTATCCACAAGGCATGAAAAACCTCAACTACCTCGAGGGATTAGGTCAGTTCCCTGATGCCTACACCAAGCACTGGCAAGACAGAATCAAGAATATGCCAATGGGAAGAGCCTGCAGTTTTATCTATGCTGATCTCGGTCGTTTCCCAGACCTACCAAAGAAACACTGGAGAGTTGAAACCATCTCTACCTTCCAATCTGCATTCATCAGTTCATCGGCAATCATCTACAATTGCACTGTGATTGATGGTAACTTCACTGGATCTCTTACCTATCAGAATGGTGATTTCACCGTCGACGAAATCGATAGATTCCGTAAGCATTTGAGAAACATTATCATTGGAATTGGTAAGGGTGAATTGAATGTCGCTAAATTGTAAAGTGCACTATATTTTTCATTAGAACCATTTAGAAAAGATCTAAAAGTGGTCAAAAAAATAAAACTAAAAAAATTAAAATAAAATAAAAAACTTTTTTTTTTTTTTTTTGGAAAAAATCTTAATGTTTCGTTTGGTCTAAGGACTCAGTGGTGCAAAGGGACTTTTAATCATTTTACATTAATTATTTTATTTTGTAATATTACTAAATAATTTTTAATATTTATTTTTTAATTTTTATTTAAATAATAATGGATAAAAATATTATTAGTAGATCATTGGGTTTGATGGAGAAATATCAAATTTCCAAACAAACTACAAATGTTTATGGAACTTTGTGCTTGACTGGACTTTTAAAAATTGTAGATCTAGATAGATTAAAGGGTTCGGTCGATGAATATTTAAGATCCATTGTTTTTCCTTCAATTTCAGAGTTGTGCAAGAAGATTCCACAACTATCATTATCTGTTGTAGATATCAATACAAACACACCCAAATTTCTACAGATTCAAGAGTTGGATTTGAATAAGTTGGTTACATTCGACCAGACATCCTATGACACTTTGACGGAACCGATTCAACAAGAGATTGGCAAAGATTTTGATATCTACGATAGTTCATTGCCATTATGGAGACTAAGAATCTTTACAACTACAAAAGATCAGCCTGGTCATTTCAACGTAATTTGGGTGGTACATCATGTTATTTCCGACGGAATCAGTACAACTATTCTTATGAAACAACTACTAGATGAAATGAATAGAAATAGTAATAATATATCAGATATTGTAAAGCATATCTCTACAGTTGATTTATCAAATGAAAAATTAGTTGTACAACCTCCTTTTGACATGAGAACTGCACATCATCCAACGGTATTGGATCTACTGCCAGTTGTATTTAAACACTTCCTGGTACCATCATTCATCAAGAGATACTGGTCGACTCCACGCTTTTGGGATGGCGAGGAAGCAGCCGTCAAAGAAATGCACAACACTCAGGTTCTTCATTTGGAATTCGACCAACTTCCTGCACTCCTTCAAACATGTCGCGCCAATCAAACTACACCACACGCCGCCATCTATGTCGCAATAGTGCTGGCCACTCTCAAGGTATTTGGCGAGCAACTACAGTTGATATCGGCAACACCATTTAGCGGTAGAAATCACTGTACTCCTCCAGTTCCATCCGATGAAGTTGGCAACTTTGTAGGTGGCTACGAACGCACCAAAGACTATAGCTACTCACACCTAATTCAACCAGCCAACTTTTGGAGTGAATGCAAACAATACAAGCAAGAGATAGCCAACAACATGATCACCGACATCAAGACCACCAACATGCTCAAACACGTCGGTGAGTTCCCAAGTGCTTGGAATGACTTTTGGTACAATCGATTGAATACACATCCAAAAGGAAGAATAACTAGTTTTGAATTAAGTGATCTTGGTAATGTACAATTTAACAACAGCAACAACAATATCTTGTTGAAATCAGCAGTGTTTACACAGAGTACAAACGTATTAGGTTCTGTATTCAATGTGAATACAATCACCACCAATAATATCTTACAATGCACAGTAACATGGCAACTTAATGCTATTTCAGATCAGCACGCATCCGATTTTATTCAAGAACTTAACACTATATTAATCAGAATTATATCAGATAAATAAATAAAAAATATCTTTGACATGTCATCATTTCATTAACATAAATAAGATCGATTTTTGTAAAAAATAACAAAAGATCGATAATGGGTGAATTTTTTTCAAGCGAAGAAAAACCACTTTCTGGTTTGGCTTTTTCATTCTCCTAATACTGAATCGATTTTTTTTTTTTTTTTTTTTTTTGCAATGACTGTTTAAATCTATTATTTATTTGTATAATATTTATTTTGTTTATATATCTATCATCTTTCTTTTTCATATAATCATTTACATATGATTATTATATGTAACTAAAACAAAAAACAAACAACAATGAATGTCAATAGTAATAATAATAATAATACATTCTTATCTAATTTCAGAGATTTTACATATAAAGAATCGGAATATTTCATAGATGTATGTAATGTTACGCTATACGGAATTGTTTTTATTGATATTATTATTACTTTGATTACTAATTAATGATCGATCGATCCTTTTATAATCTAGTGTGAAAGATTCACAGTTAAAGAGATTCAAGCATTCGAAAGATTATTCAAAGCGATCGACACTGATTGTAAAGGATACATTACCAAAGATGACTATAGGAAATATACAAAGACATTGAAAAGCAACATACTTTTACCTTCCTATGAAAGTTTTCTTATATATCAAAATAATACTGTTATAACTTATTGTAAGTAGTACATTACCTGCAAGTAATCTTATAAGTCTGCAACTTACTAACATTCCGTCTCTTTTTCTTTCACTTAGACTACTTTTTAACAACACTAAGTTTACTTGGTCTTAGAATTTTAAATAGTAATGAAGATGATAATAATAACAATAAAGAATGTAATAATAATAATAATAATGTAAATGGTGAAAATAAAACAAAAAAACAACAACAACAACAACAACAATCTGCTCAAGTGTCACAGAAAGAATCAGTGGCAACAGAGACAGCCAAATCAACTACTACAACAACACCAAACACAGCTACAGCAACAGCAACAACAACAACAACAACAACAACAACAACAACAACCACCAGCTCAACTCCACCTGTAACAACTTCGATATCCACAACACTAAACACAACTACTACTACTACAACAGCAACAGCAACAGCAACTACAGCAACAACAGCAGCTCAAAAGAAACCAGTATCTACTGTACCTACCTCAAGTGGTGACAACATACCAACTGCGACAGCAACAACAGCGTCTACTAGCAACGGCAGCAACAATTCTTCCACCAAGATAAAGGCTGCATCATCTCTCAATTTACAGAAAAGCAGCAATACTGTTACCTCTAAATCATCTTCGTCCTCTCTTTCCATTAACAAATCATCACCTACGACAACTCTAAAACCAATACAACAATTGCAATCAACAAACAACAATAATAAAAATAGTAATAATAATAATAATCAAAGCAATGAGGGTGCCAGTGAAAAGAAACAAATTTCAACAACAGACCCATCACCATCTCAAGCAACAACAACAACAACAACAGTAACAACACCTGCAACAACAACAGTGTTGCCAAGTGAAAATCAAACAGTAGTCTCTACTGTGGCTAATGAAAAGAAACCTCAGGTGGAATCAACAACAGCTACTACGACCACTACTTCACTACCAACAGTATCAACAAATACAATGGAACAACCAACGAAACAAGAACAACAAACATCAGACGTAAACAATCACAAAGACGAAAATATTAATACACCGCTACCACCACAAACAAATCAACAACAACAAACAAAGCCAAAAACAACCGAAACAATTGTAATAAACATACCAACTATAGTATCAGCTTCGCCATCACCGACATCACCAACAACACCATCGCCATCACCTACATCACCCAACACATCGACACCTCGATTCAGTAGACTAGGTACACACAGACAGTCACAGAAATAGATTATATAATTAACTACAACGACAACAATTGAAAAAAGATATAGATAATAATCATAATCATATAATAATTATTGTGATTTTGAGCTGCATGATTCAAATCAAAGCTGTAAATTCATTGTGTGGTTAATTTCCGTTCATCTCATTAATTAACACACAAAAACATCACACCACACCACACACACATATTTGATTGATGTACAATAAACAAAAATAAAAAAAATATTTATTATTATTTCAATTAATCTTGAACTCATACAAATTTGTAATCTAATCATTGTTCAAATTTCATTTTACTACGATTTCATATTAATAACCAAACTACAATAATAAATAGATTTATTGTAATATCTTAATATGATAATTCTCAATGATATACCTTATCTGTTTTGTTTTGTTTGTTTTTGTTTTGTTTTTGAGCGACAGACAAACAAATAATAATATTTATCTATAAATAAAAAATGGTTTATAGGATTTTAATCTTAATTTTTTTATGTTTTTGTTTTAAATTAAAATTAACTAATGCAACAAAGGATAATATGATATATCCTGTTTATATCCAGGAATGTTATATTAATGTTCATACAGATGATAATTGTTATCCAAATAAGTAGGTTTTCATTTTCTTTATAACTAACTATCTATAAAAATAAAATTCCAAACTTACAATTTAGTTTATTTTATATTAATAAAGTGGCGATAGATATGATAACAAATGTGATATTTGGTCAAATTGTAAACTTCCACCTGGAAAAACATGTGATTTGATTGTTGATAAACATAACAATATAACTTGTAAAGAATTAAAGTGTTTAAAGGCATTGGATGTAGGAGAACCATGCAATGCTAATACCGATAAATGTCTACCTGGTTTATATGTAAATATTATTACACTTTAAAAATAAAATACCAAAATTAATTAATATTAATATTTAAATAGTGTAAAGATGCAACTTGTAGATATTTTAAATCTAGATTATTAGGATCATCATGTGTTAATGATACTGAATGTGTTGGTGAAACAACTGTTTGTCTTGATGGAATCTGTCAAAATGTCAACAATAGATGTAATGTCAGTATGGATTGCCAATATGGACAATTTTGTTCGAATTATACCGCCGAAGCAATGGGAACATGCAAATCTAGAATCAGTGAAGGTCCCTGTAGTGAACAAGATGAATGTCAATATCCAAAAGTATGTGGTTTTGGTGATAACTTGGATAAAGTTTGTGTAGATAGATATTCAAAAGGAATCAACAAGCATTGTTTAAATCTTTTTGAATGTTCTCCAGAATATTATGTAAGTCTTATTTCAAATTTGTTAATCACTTTGTTTTTAATTATCTAATCAATTCATATATTTTTAGTGTCAAAATGGAACATGTCAAACATTAGTATTATCTACAAAGCAATGTAAAAGTAGTTGTGATTGTGAAGTTAATGAACAGTGTGGATTTGACCTTACTCGCGATAAAACTGTTTGTTGGACTAAAAGTCAAATATTACAAAGAAAAATATGTGTTCAATGTAACAAAGTAAGTTGCTAATTAATAATCAACTTTTAACAAACAAATTTATTAATTTAAAAATTAGGAATTGATGAAATGTGCAGAGAAAAATATGTGTGTTTATGAAGATGATTTGGAAATAACAATGAATGACTGTTTGTATCAATATTGCTTGGATGCTTACAAGAAATATACAGATCAATGTATACCATATTCAGGAGGTCGATCCATCACTGGATATTCCAATAACCTATTTATAGCAACTATTATAGCTTTGATTATTTATCTAATAATATAATTGGAATTATTGGTTAATTAAATAATATTTTAAAATATAAATAAAATTGGAATATAAGATTAATTTAATTAAGGGGAAAAAAAGGATTTAAATTTTAATCGAGGATTTGATATGGATATTATATCATATTTTTTTGTTTTTTGTTTTTTTCAACAGTAACCAAGGTTCTTGCAAACGACAGATGGAGTTTGTTCTCTCTCGAACCATTCAATCATTTGTGGTACGTAGTTGGAGGCGATGGCTTGACATTGAGCAGTCCATGTCTTTTCGATCATCAAACAGTCGTTCTTAATCAACTTGATGATTTCGGTCTCGGTTTTGTTGGAAGCGAGATATTCTTCGGTGTAGGAAGCGACCATTGTGCAAATTGGACAATAGACACCACCGACGATTTGCTCCTCAACAACAACGGTTGGTTCTTGGATGTTGATAATGTTAATGTTAATGTGCTTCTTTGAGGTGGATGGATCGCAGACCTTGATCTCAGTGCAAACGGTTTGTGGTTCGACTCCGGATTCGATGGAGCTGATAATGAGTGGACCGTATTCGTTGATCAAAGTGGTGCAGGCATCAACAATGGTTGGCTCGTCCAAGAACTTGCAGTCATCATCCAAACGAGACATAATCTCAGTTTCGTTGAGTTTACCCTCAAAGTAACCTTCAACACGTGATACAACATAGGAGCACAATGAACATTCGATTTCATCACGGATCAAGAATTCAACGCTGTCTTTTGAGGTGCATGCCTTCATTTGATTGCAAATGGTTGAAGCTGATTCCTTGTTGAGGATCATATTAACAATGAGTGGAGTGTATGAATCTACCATAACTTGACACTGAAATTAATTAATTTTAAATAGTAGTAGGTATCATTTTGATTGAAATTAATTTTAATTAGTTTCTAAAACTATTTTATCATTCGTTTGCTATATAAATTAATAATTACGGTTGCTTTTTCTTTATCACCAAAGATATCACAAACAGCATTGAGACTGGTTTCAATATCGGAAATGGATTTATTGGATTCTACGTATCTTTCGGCGTAACCTACCAAGAAGGTACAGATCTCACAATCCATATTGGCTTGGACCTGATAGAACGAAAGTGTAACTAATAATAACAACAATGTTGGAATATATTTCATTTTCTATATATATGTATATTTATTTGTTTAATTATTTTGGAAAAAATAAAATAAAAAGGAAAAAGAATGCAAAAATCTTTTCATTCAAATTTACAATACTCTTTTAAAAAAAAAATTAGATATTTCTTTTTTTGCTAGATGGAGAAGAAAAGTAAAAAAAAAATTATCACAATCAAAAAATCGGAATTTTTGAGGCTTAGGGTGAAGAGTACCTCTCTTTGCGTATCCAAAAAAAATAAATTAATATTTTTATATAAATTTTAAAATAATTATTTTTTTTGGGGAACTTATTTATTGTTTGATTTTTCTTTAGTTTAAAAAAAAAAAGATATTTAATTTTAAACTAGTTTATTCCGAAGAAATTTCATTTTAAACAACAATGAATTAACTTTTATAGAAAAAGTTGATGTGACAAAATACAATAAATTAAAATAAACAATATAAGTTTGTTATAATTATCTCTCTCTTGTTCCGTATATAGAAAAAAACAATAATTAAATAAACAATATAAGTTTATTATAATTATCTCTCTCTTATTTCCGTATATTCGAAATTGAATTCAAAAACAAAAAAAAATGAAACAAATAATTTTCAAAGACGACTCGTCGTTTTATTCCAATTTTTAATCAATCGTGTGTGTATTTTTTATTTTTTTGCAAATTTAGTTTTATTGTTAACAAAAATGGATGAAACAAATGATGGTAATAGTAAGAAAAGAGAGTATAACGAAGTAGACAATAAAGAGTCGAATGGTGTTACAACCACAAACAATGAAAATGATCATTCTGATAAGAAAGTAAAAATAGAAGATGATGTTAATATTAGTAATGCAACGACCACTACTACTACCGATGCTACAGCTACCACCACAACCACTGTAGTTGACACAAAGATGAGCGAAGAAGACGATTCTGAAGATGGTGGTGATGACGATGAAGATGATGAAGACGATGGAAAAAAGAAAAAGAGAAAAGGTAATCCTGCATTCCCTATTCCACCATTACTCACCAAAGACGAGCTAATTGCATTGCAAGCACCAAACAAGATAACCACCGACAAGACAAAGAAGAAGAAAGTTGCTATTTGCGTTGGTTATTCAGGAACAAACTATAGAGGAATGCAAAAGTATGTAATTATTATTAAAAGAAAGAAAAGGAAGGAATTTTATTATTATTATTATAGTTTTTCTTACATTTTTGTAATTCATTTATAGGAATCCAGGATTTCCAACTATCGAAGATGAACTTGAAAAAGCGATTTTCAAAGTTGGTGGTATCTCACCGGACAATATGTATTGTCATAGAAAGATCGATTGGATTCGTTGTGCAAGAACCGATAAAGGTGTCTCTGCCATCAGAAATATGGTTAGTTGCAAGTTGGAGTACGATCCACCCACTCTCGATGAGATGAAGACTGCGATCAATGCACAGCTGCCCAACGATATCAGAGTGTTTGCAATCAAGCGTGTCAACAATACATTCCACGCCAAGAACTGTGTCGATAGAAGATCGTACATCTACATCACACCGACATTCGCATTCGAACCGATCTTTGCCAACAACAAACCAGCTCAATACAAATTCGATGAACTCGAACGCACTCGTCTGAATTCACTTCTCAAGCTATTCGTTGGTACACGTAAATATCATAACTATACCTCAAAGAAAGAAAGTAATGATCCATCCGCTGTTAGAACTGTCAATTCTTTTGAAGTAAGTTGTAAAGTTAAAGTGTTGTTAAACATTGTAATTTGTTATATATATAGATAGTTAGTTAGTTATTAACAATCTTGCTTATAAAGTGTTCAGAACCATTTATGAATGAAGGTGTAGAGTTGGTAGCTATTAATATTGTTGGACAAAGTTTTATGTTACATCAGATTAGAAAGATGATAGGTGTCACAATGCAGTTTATGAGAAAAGGTTTCTTTGCCGATAGTGAATCCGATGAAGCTGCATTGTCAAAGATGAAGAAGCTGGTGGAAGCAACGTTTGCACACAGACAATTCAATTTACCGATGGCACCCGGTGCCGGTTTGTTGTTGGATCGTTGTCTCTACGATATTTGGACACAAAAGTTTGGTTCGGTACACGGTGACCTGATGTTTAATGAACAGGCCGAAGAGATCGAGGCATTCAAAAAAGATAGAGTCTACAAGGAGATCGCCAAGTTTGAATCGGAACAGCAGTTGTTCAAGACTTGGTTCAAGGATTGCTTGGATCCATATCCACTGCCATACGCCGACCTCATTGACACCTTTGAAAATCCACCTGCTGCACCACCCCGCAAGCAAGTTAGCAAGCCACCAAGAGAAAGAGTTCCACACTATCGTCAAATTAAATATTTAGGTAAAGATGAATCAAAGAAAGATGAATCAGTCAAAGATGAATCAAAGAAAGAAGAATCAAACAACAACAACAACAACGACAGCGACACAACTCAAAAGCAAAGTTAGAAGAATAGTTAAATAAATAAATATAAATACAAATACATATTTATTTGAATCGATTGCGATTGTGCAATTGTTATTTGTTTAAGGATGTACCATTATATGTATGGCATTATTAATTTCAGCGCGAATATTCTTTTTAGATTCTCTTACTAAATCCAAAAAGTGTTGCTCTGCATTCTTATCGGACATGTCTAGTTTCAAACGATCTCTGAGTAAATCGACTGCGTTGTTATCGTTCTTCATCATTGCAATCAAGTTGAGTATCTGTCTAGAGTTCTTTCTCAATGTATTGTAGATTCTGACACAGTGATCTTTGTATTCTTGTTCTCTTGATCCCATTACCTTTACAATGTCTTTTGTCAAAACAAACGGTGCCGTTTCTCTCTCCAAGAATAAAAACTTTGTTACCTTTCCTAAATAATATCCAAAATCAATATCTATAGATAAAACAAACATAATGATCGAAAAGCTTGTTGTTAGTTATAAATTATCATATTTAAATTGCTAAAGAAGTCTTACGGAAGAAATGACCTGTATCTGAAACCATTAGATTATCGTTGTGTCTATCGTAGATTCCAAGTATATATGTGGCGACACAATAGGCGGCACAAGATTTCAAAAAGATATCGATATAGTCTGTGCTGTTTGGATTTCTTTGACGTAGCCACTCCTCAATAGACTTGAATTTCGCTTGTTCTCTAACAAAGTCTGCCAATGTCACTGACTTTGGTACCACCTCTATAATACCCAAACCATTACCTGCAGCAATACATTTAAATATAGTGAAATGATAATCCATACCATTTTCTTTAAGTATCTATGTTAAAAATAATAATAAAAAATAATGAAAATAATTAGTTGATCATTTGATTCTTTTGAAACAATCTTCATCAATCATTTAATTAAATACATACTTTATCCATAACAGAGAATAGCTGTAAACAAAGTTCATCAGGTCTAACATCGTCTTTCTTAAAGATAATCTTTGTATCATCTGCACCTCTAACAACAGAGTTGAAAACCAACCAGAGTGGAGCTGCATTTGAATCTTTTACTTTACATTCTTCAAGTATAAATGTATTGAATTCTTGTCTATAGAATTATAATTAATTATTAGCTATATATATATATATATGAAGATTAAGATAAGGATCTAATAGCTATTATGTAAACTTACAATGGATGAGTTGGTAATGTAAATTGTTTTGGTATTGTTGCTAATCTTGTCTCTAGAATCTTTTGTTGTCTATCTGGATCTTTAATGATGTCGAGATTAATCTGTTTGAGAAGTTGAATGATCAGGTATTGCTGTAGAATCGATTGGCCCAATGATGATTGTTGCGCTTGTGAAAGACCAAGACCATAGAGTAGTGCTTCCATTATCAATTTATAACGGATTGCCAAGTACAATGTCTTTGGATTGTTCTTATCCTGTTGCATCTCATTTGCACACAGCCAAAACAAAGGACCACCTATCTTGAATGGATTACACAATGCTCTCTTTACCAAGAAGCATGATAATTGTGAATAATGTACACTTTCATATTTTAATGACTAAATGTGTAAATAAATAAATCAAGAAATTAGTATTTGTTTATGTTGTTAACAGTTAGATTATAATTACATTAACAATTTGTGGTAAATATAAAGAAAGATCATTGTCATCCCATGAATTGATTGATTCAACACCTTTCTCTCTAATTTTCGAATCGATGAAATCTGAACTTAACAATTCCAAACCGAATTTAGGATCTAAAGATGGCCAACCTTTTAATAATCTATATAGAAAAGAGGTGTAATAGATTGTTAGATGATATGATAATATAATAACAACAAATTTGTTAATAACTTAAACTTACTCATAGATTTCATATCTCTTTTGATATTCTTTAAGTGAAACGAAATATAAAATGGATGGTAGGATATTCGGATAACTATTCTTTAGGTAGAATCTATATTTCCAGAGTATTGACTTATCGTTGTCTTTTATGAACGATCGATGCGATCTCATGACACTCTCAATGATGATAATCTCTGATTGATTCGGTAGTGACGGTGCAATGATATTTCCGGATTGCGAAAAGTCGGGATCCTCAAAGTAAATACACTGACCACTAAGTCCAGAGAGTTGCAACTTCAACATTGGCGATGCCGTAATATTGTTTGGATCGATCTGTATCGAATTCGTCGGTACACTCGGATCGTTTGAAATGAACATCGTTGACTTTGTTGAAACTAAATAAATAGTAGCAATATAATTATATGTTATGTTAAAGGGTATGTATTGTCTATGATCAACTTGATTGATTAACTTACATGGTATAATAGGTAATTCATACTCTGTGAATATCAACTTCTTACCATCGAAACTTAGGAACATCAATGGATATTGAGCGAGCAGTGTTGGCTCGGCAGACGCAACCTTTCCATAGAGATTAGTCATTATAATACATTCTTTCGGTAGATCCACAATCTTTGTATTGAAATACAACTTTTCATTCCACTCACCAGAGATTTGTGATGATGTTCTACCTTTTCCAATGATAGAATCGCCATAATATCTATATAATTATTTATCATTGTCGTGTTAGTTTTAACTTACTAATTGTAAATGATAACAGCAGCAACAACAACATCAATACTTACATAACAAGTTCCACAGATAACGGTACTTTGGTTACATTGTTTTGTGATACTCCAAATTGACGAAGCAGAGTTTGAACGTTCGATACAGAGTTGATAGTGACTACCAACTTGGTATTTTCGACGCCTGGCGGTAGTGATTTCCTTCCTCTTATTACATGAGCACTTATACTATCGAGATCTTCAAATGCATTGACATTTCCAAAGAATTGACCCCATTCCCTCTCGGTCATTACATTCGGGTAGAATAACTTTGATTGTAACTTACTGTCGACCGTTGCAAACTTGATAGTCTTTCTAAATCTCAAACATTTCCTTACATATTGTAGGTCTCCCAGTACTATTGAGTGATTGAAGAGATGTTCCATCGATCCCAATATATTCAAACCGAACCGCTTTGGATTGTTATCGAAAAGATCAGGTCTCATCGATAGAACCGATCCAATAGTTTGATTAACTTTATAATAAATTGATTGATTGGTTGATTAGTATGATTTATCTTTACAATGAAAACATTTATTTGCAACTTACTATCCACTAAGAATTTAATAACTAAACCATTATGATAGATTGCCAACTTTATATCTTGAAGACCAGAGTTATTCTTTTGATAGTAGTTGTCTACGGTCACGGAGAGTAGATTTACTTTAGAGTTACTCTTTGATGATTGAATGGATGATGAACTACTGGCAGCAGTATGTCCGTTTCCATTACTATGACCATTACCATTGCTATGACCATTACTAGTACCATTTCCATTGTTGATATTAACTAGTACGCTGTCTCTCGGTGATTCACTCATTGCCATTGGATATGGTTTAAGTAATTCCGCATGTAGCTTATGATCGTTTGTAAACATCCATTTCGAAGTCTGTTTAAATAGTTTAGCCATCTTGTATCTAAACAACAAGATATCATCTGAAACATGTGATACTCTAATATCAGAGGGTATTTGTTTATAATAATCAAACTATATAGATAGATAATGAAATTATTAATATATTGATGATAATTTGCTAACTTTCAATATTGTATAGATCTATTTACCTCTTTATCATTGATTGACTTTCTATTGGTTGGTATTGATATCGTTTCAATTCCAACTAGATCCAGCGTTATGTTGAGTGAATGCGATGCAATGGTGAGTGCACAGATCCAATTTTGTCTTGATTCTTCATCGTCGGTACCGAATATATAGTTTCCAGTGCCAGTGTTTTTTGTGAGTGCAAAACAAAAGTATTTTCCATCGTTCATCACATTCAGTACGTGATCGGAAAGATCCAGCTCGCTTGCCGGTGAATCGTTGACAGTCGGACAACGCAACAATTTCTTTGAAGTCAAAATAAACCATTGCTTCTTCCAACCAACCGACGATCTATTCTTCTTGTACAGCTCACCTTGATGGATGATTGGTTCCAACAGTGATTGTCGTTTGAATGATGTAAACGATGGGACAAACTCGGCATTATTACCATTCGCACCACCTCTATAGTTTGGTGTCAATGAAGACATTGCTGGTGATTGCACAACAGTCAAATAATTATCATTGATATTATATAGTTGTGATGATGATTGTTGTTGTTGTCCATCACCTAAATCCATATATTGTCCAAGATTCAACATTGATGTAGAGGTGAACGATGACGATCGTTTCTTTTGTGCATTTATATTCGGGATTTGTTCAACCATTTGATCAAGCAGCTTGGTATCTATGTAATTTGTGTAGTTTCCAGACTTTAAATCACTGACTCTATTGAGATAATCCAACTTTTGATCGAAATTCGAAGTATCCCTGTATGCTAACTTTCCAGTGGGTGGCGTAACCGACACCAATGGTGCAGTAGATATATCAGAAGTTGACGGTGTTGTTGTTGATGCTGTCGTTGTATTTGTCGCTCTAAAATCTAAAGTACCACCTAAATTTCCATGAGAAGCAGTAACAACATTATTACCATTCTTTGACGTTGTTGTAGTTGTAGTATTATTGGTACCTAAAGTAGAACTAGAACTCGAAGTATAAGTGGATTTAGCAGGACTATATGAATTGAACGCCACTCTAAATTCCTGTTTGGTTCGATCAACCGTACTAATGCTAGGTTGTAATGGTGGTAGTTGAAATGGTGTTTGTTCGTTTGGATTATTGCTATTACCATTAGGTATATTGAAATCATCTGTTGGAAATGGTTGATATTGTTGTTGTGGTGGTGGTGGTTGATATGTATGTTGTTGTATTTGTGTTGGTTGATATTTTAATTGTTGTTGCTGTTGCTGTTGTTGTTGCTGATTTTGCTTATCTTTATATAGCTGATATGGTAATGCAGGTGCAGTTGAAACACCGACACCACTAACTCTATTAGATTGATAGGCTTTGAATGATTCCATCAAATCCGATTTCGACTTTCTAAACACTGGTTTCGGTCTGGGTGCGTGTGGATCTTTCGAGCTAAGATCATTCGTGAGTGGTACATAATTGGTTATTTGTGAATGCGATGAAATCGGTTGTTTCGTAGGTGTTATAGTTGCTCTTCTATTATTATTATATCCATTACCATTACTATTACTACTATTGTTGTTGTTGTTGTTGTTGTTGTTGTTATTTACATTGGTAGAAAGGTTACTATTACTATTACTATAGGGGTTGTTGTTGAAACTATTTTCATTGTTAAGTGTTGGTTGTTGTTGTTGTTGCGTATTATTTTGATAGGGTGTCGATGATGTTGCAATGTAAAAGTGAATTTCAAAGAGTAGTGAACCTGCTGAACTTTGTTTTTTGAATTGGAAGGAATTCTTTCGGATTTGGTCGAGCGAGAGTAGTTTGGTCCATGCCACTGACTTTATGAGATTGGGTTGGTCGAATTGCGGTGTCAATGAGAGTATCAATTGCGACTCTATCAGCTTTACACCGAGTGAACTCTGTGCATTCTGTACCACTAGAATCTTAAATTGTGCTAACGTAGTATCATTGCCAACTTTGAATTTAAAAATCGATTCACCATTAAATAAATGACACTTTTTAATAATTATAATAATTAATCATTAATTAATCCAACCACATTCATTTTATTTAATTTATATAAACAATCAAAATTATAATTATAATTTGTTCAAACTTACAATACAAGTTGTACTTAAATCTAATGATGATGAACTAACATTCGACAACATCTATATTTTTATTATGTCTGTCTATATTTATTTTTATAATTATATTTATATTATTATTTTATTATTCAATTGAAGTTAAGTGTTTGCTTGATCTTAGTAATTAATTTATATTTTATTATTCTTTACAAAACAAGATTAAGAAAACTTGTAATTATTGCATTTAAAAAATAATTAAAAAATCAAAAAATCACAAAAAAAAAATGAGATATTTACTTTTAATTATTATTCAAATAATTCAAGTTGCAAATATCATTAATATAATTAATTGTAACGTTTATAGATGATTTTCAAAAGGAACAATCGAATCAAAATGAAAAAAAAAAAAAAAAACGAAAGTTTTGATAAAAATAAAAAAAATTTAAATAAGTAATAAAAATTATATTTTTGTTTTTTGATTATTTTTTTCATTAATAATATAAGCAACAAGATTTATTTTATTTTATTTTATTTATTTAAAAAAAGATAGTTTAATTAGATCATAAATATATATATAAAAAGAAAAGATGTTGAGATCAAAAGTTATTCCACAAGTTTTGCAACAAGCAATCACTTCAAATGATGTCAAAGCTGTATTGTATGTTGTCTTAATATGATATGTTATAATATAGTGTAGATTATAATATAATATAATAGCTTATAATAGATTAGATAGGATCGTTTTCAAAAAAACAAAAGAAAGATTCTAATTAATATTGTTTTGTTTTGTTTTGTTTGTGTTTATAACAAAAAACAGGTTGATGAAAGATGATGGTTCATTGATTTCATGTGCAGAGGCACCAAATTGCGACCACAACATCTCAAAGATTGTCTCTGCCATTTCATCGAGTATTTTCACTACATATCAACGTGATGACGATTTACAGTTTCAATTGATCGATTGTGAAGATGGTAGATTCATGGTCACCAGAGTAGCAAAGTTATTATTATGTATATACAGTGATGCTTCAACTGAATTTGGTTTATTGAAATTAAAGGTAACTTAGATATATATAACACTCTCACAATTCAATAACAATAGCAACAACTATCAACAAACAACAAAAAAACAAAAGCGAAAGAAGACAACAGCACAGTACAGTTTAGCACATCAACAAATAGTTTGTTATGATTCATCAGTGTCATACAATATCATCACCATTTGGATAACAGAATAGTTCACTTTTTCACTATATCACTCTATGTTTTCAAAGCATATTCTAACTCATTAATATTTACAAACGAAATGTAGGCAGAGAAATTACGTGAATATTTAGAGGAACCACTTTCACAAGTTGAACATGTGTAATTTATATTTAGAAATCAATTAAACAACAATAACAAAAATAAAATCAACACTATAATAAATAGTAAACATTAATTAGTTAGATTGATTATACAAACATGTTTTTTATTTCGTTTGTGGCATAGAAGAAATGGTATGACCACAGTTTAAGTTCGAATCACAAACAAGATTTTTTATTTTTACTGAGAAAAGTTGAACATGTGTAATTTACATTTTGAAATCAATTAACAATAACAAAAATAAAATCACTTTAATAAATAATCAACTTTAGATTTTATAGCACCAGTGGAATCCAAATTACAAATTTATTTGCTGAGAAAAGTTTCAGAATGATCACATGTTCATAGCACTAAAAAAATTAATAAATAAATTCTTCTCAGATTTTTTAAAAAAAGGTGGTGTTGAGTTAGAAATGTGTTTCTTTAATGCATTCAGTTTTAAAAAACAGTAATAAAGAATGATGAAAAAGAAATATATACCCAAAAACAAAACAAAAAAATATAACCTACAAAGAGATGGATTCAGAGCAGCAGGTGTTTTGTTGTATTGTTTAACGGATAATAATAAAGTTAAATTATTATTAGCACTCAAAAACAGGATACAAGAAGGGAACACTGAGAGCTCACTAGGCTATCTGCCCTTTGGTGGAAAAAGAGAGAAGAATGAATGTGGCTCTGACACAGCATCTAGAGAGTTCAATGAAGAGACTGCTTTAATTTTCAATGAAAGGATTGAGGAGATCAAGAGCAAACTCAAAGAACCAATTCCTTTCAATACAGGCTACTTCTTATACCCATTAGAGATAAACTACAACGCTGAACTTCCACAACTATATGAATCTGCAAGAGAGACTCTAAAAAACAACGAATCAAAAATGTTTAAACATGTAAAAAAAATTGAAAGAATAGAATGGATAGATCTAGATGATATAGATAAGAAGAATTTAGCCAGTCTCTTCAAAAAAATGATAGGAGAAATTAAAAGAGTATTGACTGATAAAATTCAAACAGGGGTTAGAAATCCAATTGATATTATAGGCAACAAACAACAAAACTAGAATCTGTATTTGGAAGAACCTTTTTTTCAGTTTGAACAACATATTAGATATGTATAATAACTAGTCTTTTTCAGTTATCAATTAAACAACAAAAACAATAAATCTATAAAAATTATTATTTTCAAAAGCAAATCTTTTTTTTAACCTTTTTTATTTACTGGAATTAAACATTTTTTTTTAAGCTTTTGAAAGTTAATATTTAGCAAAATTGTCGTAAACATAAAATAACATAACAATCACATGCCAATTAAAAATGATTTTCACTTCATATATATATAGAAATATAATAATATTCTTGTGGAATGATCATGATTTACAGGAGAGAAGCTTAAAGAGATTCCAATATCCAGATAGAATCAATACAAAAGTGAAAGATGATATACTAGAGAGTTACCGTTCACTTTTGCGATTGGATTTGGTTTGTTGGCAGTTCCATACAGTGATCAAACAGCTCAACAATCGGTTGAATATGGCTTCATTTGGAGGTTGTGATATCGGTGTTGAAGTGGAGGGTCATCTATCGAGTAGATTCTGTCCAATCTCTGAGAAGATCATATCAGCCAAGTTCCCAATACAACCAATTTTTCCATCGGCCAACAGCCAGTTCAATCAACGACTATCACAGCAATGGACAATGAATCTACAAAGATTATCTATACCTCTGGGTCTAGCGCCATATATCGTTGGTAGCCAGTTTCCAATGTTGGAGAATATCTCTGTCTCTCTAGGCGAGCGAGAATATGATCTCAATTCAGATGTTTTCATTCATTTCCTCGAAAACAATCGACAGGTGAAACATCTCTCAGTGGTAATCTACGGTACTCTCGATGTACGAGCACTTCTATCGAAAATACCGATTCTGAAGAGCAGCCTCCGTTCGTTCAAATTCAAACCTAAAAGGTCTTTAACAGTTTCAAGATTAATTGCGTATCCGCGGCCGGCAATTCTCTTTGATGTCCTCGAGCAACTCGATCAATTGGAACACCTTGAGATCAAATCATTGGGAAATCCAAATATAGAGTCGCCTTTCGAATCCAAAATGTATTATCAGCGACTGGAACAATATGTAAAGACCGCCAAGAATCTAAAGTCATTCCGTTACAGTGAGGAGCTATCGACACGATCACCCAAGCTGGTCGATGCATTGCTACATTCGAATATCGATTATTTGACGATTGTCGACGGTATTCCATTCCAATATATCACAGCATTCCAACGTCCGATCAAAGAGATGATTGTGTGTATCGACAATGATATCCTTGATGACGTTCCACTCTTGGATAAGATCTATCCACTCTTTGATAATATCGAGAGATTAACCTTGGTTGTCAGAGGCTTTAACGAAGGAATTGCCAAGATAATTGCAACAGTAATCACCAATCGACAATCGAAATATTTATCAATCAGATTGTTGGCAATATCTTCAAATCCATCAACCTTTCATACGATATCTCTTGCCATCATTAATAATACAACACTCAAGTACTTTAACCTTCAAATGGAAACCAATACTTATAGCTTTGCAAAATTAAAATTACTAAGTGGATTGAAAAGATCTATATTACATCATCCATCTATCATTGATAAAAGTAATGCTTTTTCATGGTATTATAATATTAAATAAAGCATTTTAGTGTTTTGTTGATCTTTAATATTAATTAATAATAAAAAAAGTGATTAAACACCAAAAAAAAAAATAGTTAGCAACAAGCCGCCTCCAAATTTACTTTTTTTATTTTTTTCTTTCAACAGAATTAAATAGATTCAATGATTTTCACTTCCTATATATATAAAAATATAATAACATTCTTGTGGAATGAACATGATTTACAAGCGATTAACTTTAAAACATTCCAACATAAAGAAAAAATCAATAAAAAACTAAAATCTGAAATACTAGAGAGTTACCGTTCACTTTTGAGATTGGATTTGGTTTCTTGGCAATTCCATGCATTAGTAAAACAGTTCAACAATCACTTGAATATGTCTATGTTCAGAGGTAAAGATATGGGTGTTGTAGTAGAAGAGCATCTATCGAGTAGATTCTGTCCAATCTCTGATAGGATCATATCAGCCAAGTTGCCATTTCAACCGATCTTTCCATCCGCCATCAGCCAGTTCAATCAGCGACTAACACAACAATGGACATTGAGCCTACAAAGAATATCTATACCTCTGGATCTATCACCATATGTCGTTGGTAGCCAGTTTCCACTGTTGGAGAATGTCACTGTTTATCGATATACTATTAAAAGTGATATCCATTCTGATACTTTCGGTGAATTCCTCCAAAACAATCAGCAGATAAAACATCTCTCAGTGGTATTCTATATTTCAAATGAGATTGAAGAGCACTTATCGAAAGTACCAATACTAAAGAGCAGTCTCCGTTCGTTCAAATTCAAAGACAGCAATTTTATTTCAGTTTCAAGAAAGATTGCAGATCATCCAGCAATTCTCTTTGACGTCTTAGAACAGCTCGATCAATTGGAACACCTTGAGATCAAATCATTGGGAAAGCCAACTGTAAAATCACCTTTCGAAACCGACATCTACTATCAGAGACTAGAACAATATGTAAAGACCGCCAAGAATCTAAAGTCATTCCGTTACAGTGAGGAGCTATCGAGACAATCACCCAAACTAGTTGATACACTAATTCATTCGAATATCGATTATTTGACGATTGTCGATGGTATTCCATTCCAATATATCACAGCATTCCAACGTCCGATCAAAGAGATGATTGTTTATATCGACAATAATATCCTTGATGACGTTCCACTCTTGGATAAGATCTATCCACTCTTTGATAATATCGAGAGATTAACCTTGGTTATAAGAGACTTTAATGAAGGAATATCAAAGATAATTGCAACAGTAATCACCAATCGACAATCGAAATATTTATCAATCAGATTGTTGGCAATATCTTCAAATCCATCAACCTTTCATACGATATCTCATGCCATTGTAAACAATGTTACTCTTAAATACTTTAGCATTCAAGTTGAGGCAAATTCTAAATCCTCTAACATATTACAATTAGAAAGAGAGTTGATCAGTGGATTGAAAGGATCTATATTACATCATCCAAGTATTGTTGATAAAAGTAATGCTTTTTCATGGTATTTTAATATTAAATAAAATGAAAAAGATAATGTAAAAAATAATGTTTTCTTTTTTTTTTTTTTAAGTAACCGGAAGTTTGTTTGGATTGGTTAATTGCTTAGTATTGAGATGGTTTGAGGTTGTTTGGATTGGCTTGGCTAATTCCTTAGCCTGAGATGGTTGGGATGGTTGAGATTGTTTGGATTGGTTAATTGCTTAGTATTGAGATGGTTTGAGATTGTTTGTGTTGGCTTGGCTAATTGCTTAGCTTGAGATGGTTTGAGATGGTTTGGCTTGGCTAATTGCTTAGCTTGAGATGGTTATTTTGGATTTGATTGGTCAGACACAGCACAGGTATTGGTTTTGGTTCCATCGGTTCGGCGTTCTCGGTAAATGGGAAACTTTTCCTTGGTGTTCTTGTAGATTAGTAGGTGAATCTAAGAACTTTGATCATCCAATTGTTAATCTTGTTTCTAACTGAGTGCAAGCGCGGGCATGAAGAGACACCATTCCTCATGTTAGCGTCTAAGCAGGTTCACAACTCCTGCCTGTAAGAGGGGTCGCTGCCAGTTGGCCAAGCTGGATACACGTACACGTTCTTAACATAACAGACCTGGGAAGAAAAAGAGGTAGAAAAGGGGAGAAAAAAGAAAGGAGGGGTTTTGGTGCGACTTTACTAAAAAAAGTTTTTTAAAAACTTTGTAAGAGAGAAAAGAGTACAAAGTATTTCAATAACTACCTTTAGACTCCTAATACAAATAAATACAGATAGAGAGATGCAAGACAGAAATTAGAGGCCATAAAATTTTAGATCATAATTTCGGTAGTGGAAATCACATAAGGCCGATTAGCTCAGTTGGAAGAGCGACAGCCTTCTAAGCTGTAGGTCGCGGGTTCGAGCCCCTCATTGGTCGAAATCTTTTAATTTAAATAATACCGCAAGCGGTTATGTCCACTTTTTCAAAATTCAAATCTCCAATCTCAGTTCCTGCACATATCCAAGGTCAAAGCGCCTATGCTACGTAACAGCATATTCCGGCTGTACTCTCACACCTTCCCCATCAACCACAAGCGCACTGGTCATGTCTGTGAGTTTTGTGGTGACACCTTCACTGAACTATGCAACCCACATGAACATTTCTTCTTCAAATGCAGGATTGTAGTCTCACAGCAGTTCCTTTCCTTTATCAAACGTATATACCACAAGTACTGTAACTATAGACTTCGTAATTGGAAGCACTCGTGCATCAAGTTCGACGGTCCTATTTGTACTACTGTCCACTTCACGCCAATAAAATGTTATTATTATTATTATTATTATTATTGTTAATATTATTATTATTATAATTATTATTATTATTATTATTTGAAAGGAGCGCGCCACGTACTACAGTTCCAATGTAATCTAGTATTCAATACTATCTTGGACCCCATGAAGTTGACACCGACAGTAACTAGCAGGCTTATCATAGGTGAACACCGAGTGGTTTACACACGTACCCGCTTAGAATTCTAAGTGGCTTAAATACTCAGTCTGCCAAACCAAATCAATGGGAACATCATCCCTTTCTCAAAAATGATGGCCATCTCAGCCGGCCTGTGGCTGAACTGCTCCAACAATAAATAAATAAAACACGAACTGTAGGGTAATATCAAGCTCTACACCTTGACTATCAGTAATGGTAGTACAAGGATAATTTAAAAAAAAAAAAAAAAAAAAAAAAAAAAAAAATAACTTCACAATCGCTAATTCTATCTCCCAAGGAATAATACCTGCAATTTGTTGACTGATCATGAGTCAACAAATCTTTTTTTGCAAAAAAAAAAAAAAAAAAAAAAAACAAAAAAACTGTCGATTGCTCTGCAATAACGCGTAAATTTAAATCTGATTGGAATCTAAATCCTTCCAACTACAGTAGCTGCGTGTAGATGAACAACAGTATAAAGTGGTGTATATGGTTTCTTGCAATCTTGACTGAAGCTAGTGATTAATCTATGGCTGTTACCACCTTCTGTTCATTGAGACCGTTTTAAACTTTTTAGAATCTTTGTGGAATAGATAACAAACTCAAGACGATTTGATAATTTTTGATTTTTATTAATTTAATTTATTTTTAAATGTTTTGTTATTAGTTTCTTTAAAATTTTATTATTATTATTTAGTGAGTTGTAAATATTTTATAGAGTTTGCAGTCCAAGTGATTCTTCCATCGATGTTGGTAGCAATGAATTCAGGAACACCAGATGGTGCTTGAATGTAGTAGGTTGTAAGTGGGAACTTTTGACACCAATACGATCCAAATTTACATGAACTATCAACCATCGAGACATACACACAAAGATGAGGCATAGCTGGAGTAAAGTAAATACCAAAATCTGCATAATATCTTCCACATAGTTTTTGTGGTATGTTGTTGGTTGGATTTGACCATAGAACTTCACCTGTTTTATAGTCTTTTGCTTCAATAATTCCAGTTTGGTCATTCCAATTGAAACCGAAGTATGCATTTGCAAAATTCTTTAGAGGATTATTTTCGATTTGTTGGTAGTTTCCCCATACTCCAGGTTTTGACAAGTAACCATCAATAATCTTTGTATCCTTGATGAAAGAGAATCCCCAATCATCAGAACGAGTGGAGCCCATCCAATTCATTTGGAATGCGGTTGCACTTGCAACATTTAGTTTGCCTGCTAAGTAACGAACGTTGGCACCAACCACAACAATACCAGTGGATTCAAGTTGAGCATAGAATGGTCTTGTCGGTGCAACAGCTGGTAAATCTGATCTCCAGAGTACTATTGGTTGTGGTATAACTGCATTGTATGGATTCGAGTCATATACAGCAAGTTGACCGTTACTCTCCAATCTGATATATGATTTTCCATTTGTCAAAACACCTCCTTCATTGATAATTCTATCTTCAGTCTCTGGATAATACTCTTGATTGTTTGCAACAATGAAACTTCCTGGGATCATCTTCAGGTTTGATCTTTCTTGTAGTGATGTGAATCTACCGTACACCATTCTACCTTTGGAATTGAGGACATAGAAACCAATTTGAGTTGTTGTAAAGGCAGGTGCCAATCCAAAGTATCTTCCATCAAGCTTATGCGAATATGTACACCATGAAACTTGTCCACTAAGTGTTTGTGCACAAAGATTACCATCAGTACCAAAAACCAGCTTGCAATTTGTTGTTGGAACATTAGGTATGTTGTTATAATCTGATGTGTATATTGGAGTACCAGTTATCTGGATGTTGTCATATATCTTGAGTTGACATTGGTTTTTGTCCATTATCAAATAGTGGACACCATTGGTGAGAACACTTGGAAGGTACTCCGACTGCCAAGAATAGAGTACATTATTTGATCCTGTATTGTCAAGGACAATTGGTGCATAAACCAATGGATTGACAAAGTTTTTCTTAAACTCAGTTCCTGCAAGATTATTGATATAAGAAGAATGATATTTGAACCAAACAATTTGTCCATTGGCATTTTGGAGAACAACACCATATGGAATTAATTTGAGGTATCTAGCTCTAGAGTGGTGACTAGAGAGACACCATCTGGGACATGATTTATCAGAGATAACATTGTTAATGCAGAGATTACCATCGGGTTGAATAAAAAGTCGGTCCTCTCCATTGCAACTGCTTGAAACGTAAAGAGATGATGACACAGAGAAAAGAGTGGTTCCCATCGATGAAATTGTCAAACCACTTGAAGTCAATGATATTTGTGAGGTAATAGATGATCCAGATTGTATTTGGAGCTTTTCATTCAATTTCAAAACATTTTTAGTTGCAGACTGTGAATCTAGTGTTGGATATTGTCCTTCATCTCCATATGGTGATGTATATTGAATGGAATATGTTTTTGATATTTGAGCATCGTTGTACTTGATGGTAAGTGTTTTGGTACCAATATCAGATTTGAAGTAACATTGGGTTTGAGTACATTTCAAATTTTCACCTATTTTTAAATTGAATATTAGTAAATCAAATTAAATAAATCAATATGTCGATTACTTACTTCCGATGTAGTATTTAATAAGTGATGGATTTGGATATTTATTAAGAATATTATGGTATCCACCTGCAAAACTAATTCTATCAAACATTGCTGTTTATAAATATAAAGATTATTAGAATATAAATATTTTTGGGATTTTTGATTTATCGGGACTTACTTTGATAAGAAAGATCAAATTTAGTAAGTTGTATATTCACTGAGGAATATCCTGGATTAAAAATAAGATTGGTATTGAGAACACATTTCTCTGGGACAACCAATGATTGAACAATTTTCGACCATCCAATATGAGTGAGATCTCCCTGAGTGTAATATCCCACAGGTAAAGTGAGTGATGAACCCAATTTGTTTGGTTTTTCATAAAAGTTAACTGTTGGGAATATTCCAGAGTACATTGGGAGAGTCTTTGTTGCTGGTGATAGAACATCAAAATTGTTGATGATTGGCCATGTATTTTGATTCGGTGTTTGGATATTGATGACACCAGTGATTCCAACTGGTAATTTAAATAAAATTTGACCATTCCTATTGTATTGTTTGAATAAGTAATCCTTTTGAAGGTAGGTAAATTTAATCTCTGCAAAAGCTAATGAATCATAGTATACAGCAGTATTATAATTTGGTGGGACCAAGTTATCTAATTTTAGATTCAATGAGACAATAGATGCTATTAAATAATTTTTGGTTAGTATAGATATTCTATCAATATCCTAAATGGACATGTTATTACTTACAATATGAGATAGATAGTTTGGTTCCAGTGAGAGTAGCTGCACAATCATTACCATTTGTAGTCTTTATAGAAAAAATAAATTAGTATTTTCAAATTTAATAAAATTTTGTTGAATTAAATAGTTACAATTGAGGAAACCTGGAATTTACAAGTACTGGGTGGTGATTGACACATTTCATATGATAAAAGGTCATACTCACCATATGGTAATACCATTGTTAAAGATTGAAATGTTGTTAATGTTGCGAAACAATTGTATCCTGTGTCTTCAATAACACTGATATCTCTTTGGATTATTTGATCTTTGAGAATATCAAAGAAATGTGATGAAACTACAACGAAATATTTGGTTGCACTGTTGATAGTTGTTGTAATTTCATAAGTTGCAGGTGCATCAAGTGATGCAAATGAATAGTATCCATTGGAATCACAAGATGCAACATATTTGGCAACAGAGTTAACAGACAAGGTAACTTTGCAGTTTGTGAATACTTGTTCACTAGAATCTCTAACATTATTAAAATTCTTGTCCAAATAAACATAACCATGTACAAACGTAACTTTTGCCATAATTGTGTTTGATTTTTGATTTCCAATATCAACATAAGCATAAATTTGGTTGGTACCAAGTGCAGGCATTTCATTGCAATTGATTGTACTTTCATCGGTAAAAACTGGACTTAAACATGGCTTCCAATCAATTTGATTATTACTAAAGTAGATATTGGATGTTGCTGGTGCAACTCCTTTTGGAACAAAGTTTTTACCATAGATTGTAAATGAATTTCCAGAGTTTAAATAGTTTCCAATGGTTGGTACTTCATAGGAAATATATTTCAATGGTGAAACAATATTGATTGAGTTGATTGTTGCACTAACTGAATAATCTGCACCAATTCCAGGTGGAACCAAACATTCAATAAAGAATTGATAACGGTGACATCCAATAAGCTTGACACCATTGCTCAATTTGATATTGTCAAGTTCACTCGATGATATTCCAAATGAATCACCATCAAAAATTACATACCATCCTTTTGTTGGAACAATCATTGGTGATGTTGTTGGGATGAAGTAACCTCTTGATAAACTGAATGATGAAGTGGCAATCGAATTTCCAACTTTAACTTTTAATGGAATTTGTTTTGTTGGAATCAACATATCATCTGGAATAGTGATTCTTAATACTTCGGAACTGATTAATTCAAATGGATATTCTTTGTCAAAGAGGAATAGTTTGGTGTTTTCAATTGTTCCATATGATTTTCCATTGATCAAGATAGAATCTCCTGGGAATGTTAACAATGGGTCACTTGGAATAACCGAGAGGATAACCGGTGATTCATATGATACTCTTTGATTATTATCCATTGATTGAACAAATGGACAATTTCTAAGTTGAATTCCAATTGGGATATTCTGACCAGTGTATGAAGGTGTTATACAGGTGATTGAAGACTCTTGAATTTTAATGATGAAACACTCTTGGTGACCAATAAATGCTTGAATATCAGAGAATGATGAACCAAAGAACATTCCTTTAATTTCAACGATATCACCACCTGATACTGAAAGAAGTTTGTTTGTTGTTCCTACATCAACTTCATTGATGATTGGACATTTGTTGGTGACATAAAATGAATGATCATTGATTGAATTATCAACTTTAATAATATTATTGATATCGTTTAGTTTTGGTAATTCACAAAGCATGTTTGTACTGTTGAGAAGTTGTTTCGAAATGCATCGATATCCATTGGAAATTGTAACTTGGGTGGATGAATCGAAATGAGTTCCACTGATCGTAATAATACTATTCGATGTTGGTATGATGTTGTTGATTATTGGAATTCTACAGATATCGATTGATTCAATATTGCTGAGTTCTGTTTGTTTGACAAGTTTGATATCACATAGTTTCGAATTGATTGTGGCAATTAAAATACCATCAAATGTTGTCTTATCCAAAAAGATCGATTGGAAAGTTGATGGATATGCTGAATAATAATATTCGAGCTCGCCAAAAGAATATTTGATTGATTTTGTAGATAATTGTGTGTGTTTTATAATGTTGGTGAATCCAACAATCGACATTGGTCTGCAAATTTCATAATGTGTAATTGAGGTTGGTGAATATTGTGGACATATTTCATTTGTCAAAAAGAATCTAAATCTTTCTTGGAGGTATTTGACTTCGTTGGAACGTGATGATCCGAGCAGTGTCGAGATCATTCTGTTTTCAAGCCACATATCCAATGATTCTGTCAATTGTTCAGTTTCAAGAGTATCCAATTCAAATATTTCATTTGATTTGAAATGATTCGATTGTAAAAGTGAAACTAAAAGTGATGAACTTGCATGTTTGATTTGAGATTGAAGTTTGAATGAACGTGAATTTGATCCTCCATTATTATTGTTATTATTCTTGGTAGCGGGTCTGAATAAATTCTCAATTGCTGGATCTGCAGGAACAATTCTAATTTTGAACTTATCATAAACATCGACTGCTGATGTAAGTTGGAATGTTGTGAGATCTGAGAAAAGTTGAGCATATGTCAAAGGATTGGTGCTTTGAGACATCAATTTCCAGAACAAATAGGTAACTTTGGTAAATTCATTATCATTTACATCACTAATTGAAAAGATTTGGTTAGAATTTGGATTAAATTGAAAGTTCAATTAAATTCATCATTAACTTACGGTAGTGTGTTGATTGTATTCTTGGATTTAATTGGAATTGTAAAAGTAATGCCTAAAAGATCTGGTGTTGGAAGTGGAGGAGTAGCAATGTTGGTTGGAGTTATTATTCTCATATGAATGAATTTCGATGCGACCAATAATACAGCATTTCCCAATTGATCATTGTTGTCTGAAATTGTTGGGTATCTAGTAACACTCATTAATCTTTGAGTCAATAGATAGTAAACCAATACTAAATCATCTGGAATATTCGAAGTTTGTGAATAAATATATGGATATCTATATTGAGATGCTGTGCTGAGTGTTGGATCAATGATGATATTGTATCTTGATGTATCGCCCATTGCGGTTTGGAACTTTTTGGTGAAAGCAATTGTTCTAAATTCAATATTGGTTGTTCCAGTCAAATCATATTCTCTTGTGTTTGCTTGGGGATTGGAACGTCTTGCATCACTATTTCCGTTTAATTGAGTTGGTTGATTGTCAACAAAGACTGCGTTGGCTCTAGTATAGGTGATAATTGAGGCTTCAGCTTTTTGATCAAGACATTGTCTGACCTCATTTGATATCTGAGCTGTTCGATCGTTGGTACATGTATGAAGTGTATTGATTGAAGTGATGGTTGCTCCAGTAACATCTAATGCTTTGTATTCAACTGTTAAATGTGTTGGTTCACAATAAGTCTTCAATGACCTGGATTGGAGTGGTGTTGTCGGTGTCCATAGGTAACTTGATACATATGGTTTAAGTTGGGAGACCTCCTCTTCATTTGTGTTCTGAGCATCTGTTGTATATGGTGATGTTGTTCTTACAATTCTGATTTGTCTCGTGATATCATGAGTTGGGGTGGCCGCGGTGATTGTGAGTGTTTGTAAAGGAATTTCAGGGATAAAGTGATGTCCGTTTCCTTTCTTGACTAAAAGTTGAACTTGACCAACAAAGTTTGGAACATTGATCCTAATTATTTGATCAACTAAATGTGAAATAACTCTACTACGAAGTTTATACTTTTCACTCTCATCTGTACCTGCAATTTTGACTGAATATGATCTAATAAAACTATGCATCTCACGTGAAAGTTTTTCGTCTTCAAAACATGTGCAACCTCCACCTCTATGTGGCTACATCATTAAATTATTAATGTTAGAGAACTTAATATCAGTTTAATTAAAAGAATCAGTCATACCTGGAGTGCATGTCGATTTGATTCTCCAAAACAAATTGTTGGATTTGGTACATCATATGGGAACATGTCGATCATAAATTTCGAGTGATCTTGTTTATATCCTGAAAAAGATAGGTTTGGCCAATCATTTGCTGGTGTGACAGGAGTTCCAAGTGCATCTCTTCTTACCAAGAGTTCAGAGGTTAATTCTATTTAAAGTGTTAATGATTGATCGTAAAAGTGATTTATAATTTTTGGTCAACTTACGAAGAAAACCAACTTGAGCAAGGGTTGCAACTTGGTACAAAGGTATCTGAGCACCTCCCACTAAAATCGGAATGGATATTTATTGTTAGCTCTTTTGCATTGTATTGACTTGGAATGTAGTACTTACTGTGATAAGTGGCGACAAAGAATTTTCTTTTATAGTAAACTGAAGCAATAACTTCATAAATATCAACACCGTCAAATTGTGGTGTTCCCGGTTTTTGGACTAGCTCCCAAGGTAATAATGGATTGATGAATTTATAATTATGTCTACCTCTTGTTGACAAAATATTTTTTTCCAAAGCTGGAATTTCAATATTAGTTTTAGCGAATGATTTGATGACTTTGGAAACTAATGGTTTTTGAAGACCTTTGATTCTATGTTCAATCATCCAATAGCAATGATCCTGTAAATTTTGATATCTTTGAATTGGAAAATCATAATTTAATTTTTCAATTTCAATATCAGTCAAAGTATTCGCTTGTAACCTTTGCATGAAATTAGCATTTCTATTAGTCGCGATATCTGCCCGTCTTTGATCATAGATTGCTTGTATTCTATTGGTACATTGCTAAAGTTGAAGAATTGATTATTTAATATAAATAAAATAAATATACATTCAAATGAATTGCTTACAGTTGTATAGAATTGAGATCTAGTATTAAATGTAGGTACATTGGTGATTCTATAGAGGTCAACACATGGAATATTTCCACGACACATGACTGTGTTCGCTGGTATTCTTTGTCCATTTTGGTGGTTACTCATATATACCTTGTTTTTCACCATTGTATCAATAACATCAGAGAGATCTTCAAAGTTGTAACAAAAGAAATTCTGTCCTGGATCTGCTTTACCAAGCCACTTGTATAGATTAACACCGGTTTGAGTGAAATGTTCATAGAAATCTGTTTTTTTTGTGGGAAAAAGTGGATTTGTATGTGTGACATGAATTCCTTTGGCAACACCATCCTCGATATCATAAATAACAAATCCTTTGGAATGAGCAAATAAATATGCATTATCTATTGGCTCTCTTCCACCTGTTTGTGTTCTTGGACCTGTTTGGTCGTTCCAACTGGACGAGTTCAAAAGATTTCTCATTCATTAATAATTTTGAATCATTTATAGCTTGTTTTGGTAATGAATATACATACACGTAATAGTAGGAGTTGGTTGTACTCAATTGTTTAAAGGTGGCTGCAAGTGGTGAAAGTTTTTGGTTTAGGTCGATATTATAATTTTTATCTGGATTTTTTACATAATCTCCTTCTGGTGTGAGATGATCCCTCATAATCATACTATCCATTGATTCATCGGTGTATAAATAACTGTTGGTTGTATCTTTGTTAAAATTTTTGGCTGTGTGTTGTAATTTATAGGTGAACCACCATGAAACTGGTTTATTATTATATTGATTAATTGGTCCGTCTGCTTGTCCCAAGCATGAAATACCTTTTAAAATAAAAAATAAAAAAAAAGAAATAAAAATGGTTAATATATCATGTTTATTATTATTCAGTATTTGTTGCTTACCATAGTTATTGAAATAAATTCTCTCTAATGAATAAACGGATAGAGTTGGATCGAATACTTGAATCAAATATTTTCCACTTGCGTGACCTGCTGGTTTGGTACATGATTTTTGGAACTGATTATTACCAAGTGCAGTCTCGGGATCACAAGTGAGAGCAATCGTTACACCAGAAAGTTTAACAAGTCTGATTTGAACAGCTGTTGAGTCACCTTTGGTATAGGAAATCGTCAATCGATCATCATTATATTTTGAACCAAATAATGGTGTTGCATTTATGATTCTCGGAACTCTAAATTGAAGAATTTGATTGGTGATTGTTCTGCCTCCAACGGTGTATCGAAGTGCTCTTGCGTCTAAATCAGTGGTCTTTGGTTCTGGGAGTGAACATATCATCGATTGTTTGAGTGGAGCTGTTGGATTGATGAGAAGACATCCACTTTCTTTGATATTCTCAAGATCAGCACTCACTGTGAATGAATGTTCTGAAGGGAAAGTAATTTCATTGTTGGTAAAAGTGACACCAATCACTTCGATTTCAATGAATTCTCTTGGTGGACTGGGTGGGAATGTGTTTGTTGTTGGATTTAATCCAAGAGTACTTGATGTGATTGAGTAGACTGGTTTTACTCTCTTGGCTTTGTCGATTTCATACTCCTCAGTTCCAATTGTGAGAGTAAATGTATTGTAGTCGAATTCTCCTTCGACCACAATAGTGCAAATCGAATCGGCATGACCAACATATATACCATCTACATCATAGTCGGTTATAAGCTCTTCATGAGTAAGAGGATCTACCTCAAACATTGTAACTGTATTTGCAGTATGGCCACTATAAACACCAACGAACGACACCGAGAATAGATCTGGTGAATAATTAACAGTTTGTTTATCGATGAGCATTCTCATTCTCTGGGTTGCAGTGTCATAGTTTAATACTCTTCCAGTTACATATAAATCGTTGGCAATTCCATCTCTTTTGATAGTTAGAACATGGTCAAAAGGTAGTGCTGCATCACCAATTGAAAGAGATTCAATACGATTAAGTTCTACTCCATTTAGCATTCTAAAGTATCCTCCATAAGTACTTTGGATAGCATTAGCCAAGAGACTTTGAACATCAAATACAAGTCCTGAATTGAAATAAATTAGTTTTGTGAAACAATAATACATAAATGATTATATGATAGTTACCAGTGTATTTGAATTTGAGAGTGGAATCAATTGTCTTGATAAAACCTGGTTTGGCACTGTTTGGATCAAATACAATTGAAATCGGGAATTCAGTTGGTAGATTGCTCAATGATAAATCTTGGATACCACTACATTTGATTGGAGTTGGTGCAGAAGTTGTTTCTGGAGCACAATTCAAGTTGTAGGTTCCAATTTTAATCAAATAATCTTGTTTCTCTGGGAAATCTGTGAGATCAAAGATAATGGATTTACTGGCTGCGTCATCCAAGAAGTAAAATGAAAGTGTATTATCATCTTTGGCCTTGATTGTCGGTGCTATTATAGATCATTAATAATCAATTTATCAAAAATATTTATAATTGATTAATGATAGTTACCAAGTAATTTCATTTCAATATCGGGTTTAACTTGATATGAATGTACAACAACAGTTCCATCATTCGAGGTTAGACTCTTCTCAACAAAGAACTTGATTGTTTGATCACCAACCAATGCAGTACTAACAATTTCAATTGAAAGAGTATTGTCTACAATCTGGAAGTCATTGGTATTCAAAGCGATATCATTCAATGTAATCTTGTTTATGATTTCCAAGTTTTTACCTTTGAGTGTACTTATTGAATGTCCGGTTTTAATAATCTTAATTGATTGAGTTGGTGTCAAATCAAATTTAGGATCTGTATGAAATTAAAAGATTAAATTAGATATTGACTCTTTAAGAAAGATAATCTAAAATTTACATACAATTAAATATATAGGTATATTCAGTTGGGTAGTCTCTTCCATACATCTTTGTATTGATTTTATACTCCCAAACAGGTGGATTTGTAGCATCTGGGAAATACAAGAGTGAAAGACATTCGTATTGGTCCAATGTCGATGGTGGGACAGCTGCTTTATATTGACATTTCAGTTTTATATCACTTGTACCAAAGAAAACAGATCCAGATGGGTCAATATGCTCACCTTCAATCACAAACTTTACATCTCCTGTCATAGGACCCGAAATATCAAGTCCCATACTTGAGAAACTCGGAACTAATAAATAAATAAAGAAGAGAGAAACACAGAGTTGTAAATAAAGCGATCATTTAAAAGATTCTTTATCTATAAAACAATTTGATAATTACCAAAAAAGTTATACTTTTGTGAACCAGTAATAGTTTTACCAAGTACATTGATGTAAGCATTGACAATACCTGAAGGGAAGTTGGTTGGGACATCCAAAGAACATTTGATTTGATTATCATCTTTCGAAAGTTCTTTAACAGTACACTTTACAGTTTTAGATTGATCTTCATTAATAAAGTTCACTTCAACCTGATCGGGTTTAAGCCTTGAAATGAGTGAATCAGTCTTGATAATAATGGCATCATATGATAGATGTGAATTTAAAGAGAGTTCCGTTGTTGGGATGATTTTTGCTAAAAAATTATAAAAAAAAATAATTAAAATTAAAATTACAAAAAAAAAATTTAATCAAATTTGATGAACTTACGAAGTGCTGTGATTGTGAATGGAAAATTTCTGTTGTGCGAATCAGCATATTCAAAATTAAAAAAATAACTTCCAAATGGAACTACTTGAGTGGTGGTACATTCGATTTCATCTTTTGAAATGACTGCCGTGATTAAACATTCAAACTTGACAACTGGTACACCTTGGGGAATACGGACTAGAGTTATCTTTGGAGCATAGTTTGGAAAATGGAGAGAATAACCTTTAAACTTGAAGGTTTTTGTTCCTTCTAGAATCACAAGATCATCATAAATGATAGAAGGATCTTTATTCAGTAAAAAATTTGAAATATTAGAAAATCATTTTCAACACATTTTTGAATAAAAAGATATACATACTTGTGAATTGCAATAAAAAGGATTGTGGTGGGTTCACTGTTGATTGATCAAGATGACAAGAGAGTAACTATTGGAAATTGATGATTTACCTCTTTTGAGTGGACGGGTTGACTTCATGAATGACATGATTACTACATCACTACCATCACTACCATCACTACTATCACTACTACCATCATCATCATCAATGTCAAATTCTACTCTCAGATTGGAAATTTTGTAAACCACTACATTAGTACCAACTCTTTCAACAAAAGTACATGGTTTAACATTAGTTCCATCTTCAGCAGTAACCTTGAATTTATCCTTGTCAAAAGCATATCCATCTGGAAGTCTGATCGACACCCTAAAACCATCTTGATAGATTTCATTATCAAATTCGAATTTTACCGGATCAGTTGTCCAAACAACAACGATAAATGATAAAAATAATAATATTATTATTTCTTTCATTTTTTATTTTATAATATAGAATTTGAATTATTTTTTATATATTATATAATGAAGATTTGTAAATGATTAAAAAACTATTGTATTTTGTAAAGTATGAATTAAAATAAAACGAGTGATTGGTTAACTATTGAAAGTAATTATTATTTTAAATGACCAAGCAAATTTAGGCGATTAACCAGTGAAAAATAAGATTATAATAGTATTGAATCCCATTCCCTAAAAGTTATAGCAAAGGTTTTCTTCGGTTAATGAAAAGAATGAGGGACCAGTGAAAAACCAAAATAGTAAACTCTGTGGTGAAGGTTTGATCGCAAATAAAAGATCTCGTTTTTGTCAAAAAAAACAAAAAAAAAAATTGGTCAAAAAAAAAATGGCTCTCAACTTTCGCCGAAGATTGTGCAGAACTAATCCTCAGGTCCCCCATGAGTTTTTTTAATATGTAAAAAATTATTTTTTTGCAAAAAAAAAACCTTGCTGGGTTTTGAAAATTATTTTTTACATATTAAATTAAATTCAAAAAAGCCTTGAGGTTTTTTTTCCCATGTTCTGAAAATGGGGGTGTTTGCCAATTTTATTTTTAATTTAACAAATCCATATTAAAAAACTAAGCTGGGATCCCCAGCCGATGTTCTGCACAATGTCCGATTACGCATCAATTTTAACAAAAAATGTAAAAATTAGTTAATGTGATCTGAGTGGTTTTTTCCATTTATGGTTACAACAGTAGGTTGTTTTGATATGCTTTTTCCCTCATTTGCCAACTTTGTAAAATAATGCAATCAGAAAGATCATAATTCTTGTGTTGTCATTACACGAAACTTAATGTAATCTCTCCTGCCCTTCCTTCTATAAGTCAAAAGCTTTGAAGGCTATAAACTTTTAGCGTGCCACAATTACAAAAATGATTCATATTTTTCGTTTCAAAATAAAAATACGAAATTTGCTTTTGACTTCTATAACGCTCAAAATAAAAAATTTTGGAGTAAAAATAGGTCCAAAACTCGAACCAAAATTTTGTAGAAATCCTTTTTTAGGAATAAGATTAGTCCATCATAATGCAAACTTAAGTAAAAATTACAATTTTGTTTTCTGGGTTAATTAATTCATGTTTGAGGTTACCAATCAAAACTATCTTCCCTCTGTATATCGTTAATAGACGCTATGATTTGGATTAAAAGAGCGACAAGGATCTTTTGCAAAAATCAATTTATCAACAAAATAAAAAAAACCAAGGGTTGGTGTACTTATTTTATTTGGGTTACAGGCTCCAAGAGCTAGTTTACACTTTGCACTTTTATTCCCTAAAAGGTAATAAACATTAGGCCATCAAAAGTAAAATGATTCCGTTGAGAGACAAACCGTGATCGCTAAATATCTAGCTTTTGTATAATAGTTTTTCAAAAAAAAAATAAATAAATTTTTTTATTAGTTTGAAACGAGTGATTGATTGGACGAGTTTCATCTCGGTATCTAATCACATGTAAAATTTTATTAAAATCAATAATAATATTAATATTTAAAAAAATATGAAGAATAAATATTTATATATTTATATATTAATTATATTTATTTGTAATAATATTTCTTTTATTACAGCTAATCCAAGTTGTTTGTCACCTGACAACAATAATGTGCAATGGTGGTATATCAAAAAACTACCATTAACCAATGCTTATTTGTATATGGACGAGCATAATGTCATTTTTCTTAGTGATATCACTTTGGATGAAAGTTCACTTGGAAGAACGCTTGAGAGTATCAAAAACAATGAAGTTTTGATGTTCAATGACAAGCCCTGGCAGTTTGGTGACAAAAATGGAAATCAAGAGACACCTCTAAATGGCCAGTGGCAACCTGATCAGTATGGTACATCCAAAGGATTTGTTGCACTTACCAGTTCTGGAAATGGAATTCACTTAAAACACACTATGCCTGGTTTTCCTGCTATTTTGCCCACTAATAATGAGGTTGCTATGCCTTCAAGCTATCCAGGAAAGTGGTTCCCTCAAGACTACCATTTGGCTGATGAACAATCGATTAATTTGAATATCGGTCATTCATTTTTATGTCATACTCTTATCGGCCTTAGCGATTTAGAGATGACTGCATTTTTTAATACTTTAGTGCCATTGGTTCCAAAGATTTATTTTAACACATTCAGTGAAAGAAATCTAAGATTCTTGAATAATATATTTGACGGATCAATCGTTGATTCCTCAGCCAAACAGTACATCAGCCCAACTATTGAAATCCACAGTGGTTTACAATCAAGTGCTTGGCAATCTTTCTTTGGATACACTACTGTTCCTGTAAGTAAATAGATGATATTGAATTTCACTTGTAACAAAGTTAGTATAAATATAAATGCTAATGATTCTATTGTATTAATTAGAGAGATGCCGTTGCCACTGCTAGTTTTAGTAGTTTGGTCGAGAATAGATTGCCAATTGATTTTTCAAATCAATACAACATACCTTTGGAGAGTAGACATTGGATATCGGATGTCGAGGCACCAGGATTTGCATTTGACAAACTCAGAATATGTCTTGGTGATTACCATCCAACTTTGTCTTCATCGCCTGCCACGTTTGTGTGTGTTGTTACCTCGAGTGCTGCCAATACTTTCCTAATCAATACTGCCTACAAACTTAGATCAAGTATTTGCTCGTCACTTGATTGTGAGACTAAACTGCAGAGTGATTTCAATGGAAAAGGTCAAGTTAGATTCCAAGTCAACACTGTCAGTACCAATATCGGTTCACTCCTTTCTCGTACTCCATTCGATTCAAGTCTTCCTGATACTGAATTGACTGTTGTGCCTGCTTCCGATCCGTCATGTCAGGGTGATTGTGGTATCTTTGAATATCAAACTGATGAATTTGCTTCTGTTGACATTGTCAAGTACTTCACCCCTGAGATTAGATTGTATCTGAAAGATAATAAGAGAGGTATTAGTATTCAATACTATTCCGAAGACTCTGAATACATCGTATACTCTACCAATCTAAAGTATCAAGACAATCTATTTTCACCAGAGACTGTCAGTACTTACGATACAAATGTATTAATGTTTTATCGTACTTTACAAATGTTGGTAGATTTGTATCCAATTGTCAACACTGATAGCACTTCCACACCACCACCACCACAAATTACAGTAAAAATTAATAATCAACACACAGCAATAATCAACGATAACAACAACTATGGAATACAGATCGATAACTTGTGTATTGATGATTTATTCCTTTCATATTCTTATCACTACATAACATCATTAAATAATAACTATAAATTAGATTCTCTAAATATTAATGATCGAATTCAACAAAAAGAATCAGATGAATATGCGGAACAATTAGCAACAAGCAAAGCATTGATTTATTCTTTCGCGCTCAAATTCAAACAGGTAAGAATGAAAAACCGCTCTTTTTATATTTTTTTTTTTGATTGATCGTTAAAATATCTTACTAACTATTTTTTTTATTTATTTTATTTATTTTATTTATTTTTTATTTTAATTTTAAATTTATTTTATTTATTTATTTTTATTTATTTATTTTTTTTTATATATTTATTTTATTATAATATTTAATTATTTTTCAAAAAATAACAGGATATTTTCCCATATCTGAGATCAGATATAAAACAAATCATTCATTGTGATTCACCTGTTTCACTTGAAATCTATCAAAAGAATGGAGTTGTTCAACCAGTTGCTCGTTCTTCAGGACTCATTGCATCATTCCTTTGGGATATCATCGATAACCAAGCTGATCAAGATGAGATATTCTACCAAGATAGCTTTACCAGTGGATTAGATTCCTTATCATTCCCACTGATCAAAGAGATCATCAAAGAGAATGTTCCATCCGATATATTCACAATCATCGATATTCTAAAGTCAAAGATTCAGAGTTCTGTCATCGACACAACAATGATTTTTGACAACCTAGATCGTGTCATGAATTTAAATTATATTTACAAATGTAATTTCTGTTTGGATGTAAGTAGTATTTAATTTATTATTTTATGAATATCATTCTAACAATCAAACTTTTTAATTTTCAGAGTCCAACAAATCCACCAACAGACCCAATTTATGAGATATTAGGAAGATTTCAAGTTTGTGAATCGAATTTCCAAACACTTTCACTCAGTAAACTTTATGAAACTGTTGGAAAATGGGTTCAATTTGATGAAAATCAATTATCATCCAATGTTATTTGGATGGCGATTTATGAATCTCCATTGATCACATATTTACGTAGTTCACAATATTTGAAGTATCAAATTGGTATTCGAGATAGATATTACTGTAATATTCCAATGCACCAAGGTTATCCATTCTCTTCGATCACTCCACTTGGTCTTGATATTATCACGGAATTGATTGGTGTTTTAACTCAAACAGAAAAAGTTATCACCTATGGAGATCGCCTTTCAACCTATTTTATTCCATTGGAGAATGAACCAGAGGAAGGTTTTGGAATTGTCATGTTTGATGGAAAGATCTGTAGCTTTACTCATTCAACAAAAGTTGAGTTTGAAAGTGGAGAACTTCTTCAAAGTTGTCCAGTTGATCCATTCATTTTCTCCGTTGGACCATTGACAGGTGACACCAAAGATGAAACAACACTCATCATCAAAGGTCGAAATCTTCAATATCTCCTAGTAAAGTTTGGTGACATTTACCTCGAAGACTGTGACTATACCAAAGAAGATGATCTCCACCAAAAGCAATGTACAATTCCATCTGGACTTGGAACCAAATTGATTTCAATCACTACACCAAAAGAACCTTCACTTAGACTTCCAAACACATTCCAATTCCAATACAATGCACCAACAATCAGTTCTCCACGACCATCTGAACAATTCAACACAGTAGGTTCAGAGGTTACACTTTATGGAAGCAATCTTTTCTCCAAGACATCAACAGTAAACGACATTAAGTTAAAGATTGGTGGAGTCTCGATCGCATTGATCTCTGGTGGCATCCAAGATTCAAAAGAATATATTACATTTAAAACCAGAGGATCTGGATTGAACAAAAATATTTCAATTGAAGTTGGTGGTCAAATTTATGAACAACTTGATTTTATTGATCATAAAGCACCAAAGATCGATTCAATCTCCAAAGTAATGTGGAAAACCAATGGAGAAGAAGATATAATTATCACTGGTTCTCAATTTGGTGATGAATCTCTGACAATTGATGAAGCACCAATCTCGAGTTTGACCTGCAATAGTCTCATTCGTGACAGTGACAACAAGATTACTTGTAAATCTGTCATTGGTGGTGGAAAGAATCTTAAATTCAGTATTCATGTCGATTCACAACAATCCAACTTTTTACCTTTCGATTATATTGCACCAACTATTCTTCAAGTTATTCAAGAACCATTCGTCAACACATCATATGGAGGTAATTTCTGGGTTGTTGGTCTCAATCTTGCAACAATGACCGAGTTTGTTCCATCAGTTAATATGTCCAATGATCATTATCAACTTTATGAGTGTATTGTAGATGAAGAAAGTGTTTGTTTTCCAAACAAGCTATATTCAAATGAAGATGGTCAAGCAATTGAAGTACCAACACAACAAACACCAGATAAAGATTTCGATCCATACATTGAAATAGATAAAGAATTCAGATCAATGGAATTTGATTGTATTAAGTGTAGACTACCAGCAGGTGTTGGAAATGACAACATTGTCATCCTTGAAGTTCTTCAACAACTATCTGGAAATTCAACAGACTCACTCGTTTTCCCAAGACCATTAATCTCCAAAGTAACCAACAACACATCTGGAACTGATGGTTCAGTAACACTCTCAATTTTTGGAACGAATTTCTCACCAAAAGAACAAAAATTCGTTTATGATGAAGAATCTGAGGATTATTATGAAGTTCCACTTATCGAATATGAACGTGGATTTGACAGAAGTAATATTTCCATTGGTCACTACCATTTGAAGAATATCACATGGGTGAAATCATCATTGGTACATACAGAGATCTATGCTGGTGTTGGTGCCAATCTTACAATTTCTCTCTTCTTGGGAAATCAATCAATGTTAAACATTGAACCAAATCAAATTCTATTTAATTTCTCATATGAAAGTAAGTTTTAAAAGTTTATATAATGCTATTCTTATAAATTTGATAGATATTAACATTAAACACTCTCTTTCTATATTTTATTTTATATTTTAGGACCAAATATCTCAGAGATTGTTGGAAATTTGAATACAAGTGCCAACAATGAAATTACAATCAATGGTTTCAATTTCATTCCCAAGAATCAAACGTTTTTGAAACAATCAGATTTCGACACCAGTTATTTAACAATCGGAGAAAACAATTGCACAACACCAACTTGGACAAACTCAACTTCATTTACATGCACTCTCCATCCAGGAATTGGTGCCAACTTGACATTAACCGTTTTCATTGGAAATCAATCGAATATCGATGGAGTCAAGAATTTCTCTTATTCTGAACCTCACATTAAGAGTGTAGATTCAAGTGATACCAAAGGAGGATCAGTCATTACAATTCATGGTGTCAACTTTGTTCCGAAAGATGTTGATCCAAAAGACTCTAAAGTTTTAATCGATGATGTTGAATGTAAAAATATCAATTGGATTGATCAAGACAGAATCGAATGCACTCCACCACCTGGAATTGGTAAAAATATATCGTTGGAAGTTGGAATCGCCAATCAAAATACAACTGAAAACATATTCAAATATAATGAACCAAGTATTGAAGAGATTCCAAATGTTTTGACACAGGGTGAATTGATCACAATCAAAGGAACCAATTTCGTTCCGAAAGATGTTGATCCAAAAGGTTCCAATGTCACCATCAATGACGAACTTTGTGATGATATCACATTCATCGATGAAACACAAATATCATGCAAATTCCTCAAAGGTATCGGAAAAGACCAACCATTATCAATATCGATCGATTCACAAAGTGTCAAAGCTAAATTCAATTACAAAATTCCAGAGATTACAGAAATACCAAACAGTGATACATCTGGATCAATGATCACAATCAAAGGAGAGAACTTTGTTCCAAAAGATGTTCAAGATGGTGGACCAACCTCGAGTTATGTCGAAGTCAATGGAAAGAAATGCACAGATTACGATTGGATCAATCACAATCAACTTTCATGTAAAATCCCAATTGGTATTGGAAAGAATGTTCCATTTAAACTTTACATTGGAAAACAAACACATTCAAACAATCAACATATCGATTATAATCGTAAGTTTAAAAAATATAAATATTTAAACAATTATTGATATTAATACTAATATTAATATTAAACAATAATAATAGCACCTTCACTACCAAGTGATTCAGATTATTCGGGACCAACCAATGGTGATTTGACTTTGATGATCACTGGATCAAACTTTGTACCTTCTGATTTGGCATCATCAACACCAACCAACGATCAAAATAATTATGTAAAGATTGGTGGTAAATCATGTCAATCACTGACTTGGAAAGATTCGGATTCATTAAAATGTAAGATTCCAATTGGTACTGGTGTCAAGAAATCAATTGAAATCAAAGTCGGAGGTCAATTAAATCAACAAAATACCTATTTCTCTTATGACAGTATGTTAAAATTATTTTACAATCAATAATAATAATAATTATAGTATATTTTTATTAACATCATAACTTGTTTCTATTTCTAACTTTAGAACCAAATATACGTGAAATAACACCAGAGAAAGGAAGAATGGCAAGAAATACAATCGTCACTATCAAAGGAACCAATTTTGGAAATGTCCAAGATAAAGTCAGTATCGATGGTAAAGATTGTAATGTTTTCACATGGAATCATGAACAGATTGTATGTGTTGCTCCTCAATCCAGTTCTGAAGGTGAAAAAACAGTTTCAGTAACAGTTGACTCACAACAATCGAATCAAAACATCAAATACACCTATTATGACAAGCCAAAGATTGAGAGAATCGAACCAAAAGAAGGATCAATCGATGGAGATGAACAATTGACAATCTATGGATCGAATTTGATTGAAGATGGAAGTACTTTGAAGGTATACTTTAAGAAACAAGAATGTCCAGTTGATTCTTCAACAAAAGATCAAATCGTATTCATCAACAAGAAAGGAGCTGGTCAAAACATTGAAATTTATATCAAATTGGTAAATTCAAAACTTTCTGATCAAATTTCAAATACAAACACTGAATTCTCTTTCACTGGTAAGTTTTTATTGAATAATAATCAATTAATTATCATAGAATTATATCTAACTTTTCTTGCTCTTATAGGTCCAACTATCAGCAAAATTTATCCAGAATCTGGAGATAAAAACACGAAACAACCAATTGAAATTACTGGTACAAATCTTGGACTTGTTGGAGATGAACCATCTGTCATGATTGGCTCCAAAGAATGTTCCAATGTCAAAGTGATCTCATCATCAAAGGTGACATGCATCGTTCCAACTTCTTCAACTGCAAAATTAGAACCAGTCAAGTTAACTTTTTATTCTAAAGAAGCCACCTCATCCTATGAGTACACTGAAGAAGAGAGCAGCAGTGAAAGTGAAAGTGAAAGTGAAAGTAGCAGTAGTGACAGTGTATCTGATAGCACTGAAGAGCCTGAGCCTGAAGAAATTATGACCCAAATGTTCTATATTATTGGAGTTCCACCAATCGTTTGGCCAGTACCACCAGGTCCACCTCCAATCATCCCAGTTCCTGTTATGGTTGTAAATGTTCTAAAAGGATCGACTGCATACGAAATCTTTAGAAAAACGATGATATTGAAAACACCAGACAACTTTGAATTCCCATTCTCAGACTTTGACTCTATCAAGATCGATTGGGGAAAGATCACATCCTCTAGTCTCACCAAATCTAAATTTAAAATTAAAATTAGATTCAAGATTAGTTTCAAATTAAAGAGTGGAAAATCATGGTCATGTGAATCTGACAGCTCTGATGAAGATGATAATGATTCAGATGGATGGACTCGACCAACTGTAGAAGGAGGTCCACCTCAAGGTAAATTCCCACAATGGTTATTGCCAGTAGGAAGCGATCCAAATCAAATTCCAACTGAATTACCAAACCCTCCAGCACTCCTCCTCAAATCTAAAATCAAAGGTCGTCTATTTGAAGACAAGAATCAAAACATGAAATTTGATGGTGATGATACTCCAATCAACAAAAATCAAACGTTTATGATTGGAATTGTCAATGATGATGGAGATTACACCAATGGTAAAGTCAATTCTGATGGAACATATGAAGTGGAAACTGACAAACAACTTGGTCTTTACACTTTGGTTGTGACATCAATACCAATATTTAGCAATGCAAACTACTTCCTTCCACAAACTAGATTCCATATTCCATTCACTTTTGAAGGATATGAACAGAATATTCCTGTGTTCACCAAATCACCACTTGGATGTTTGGGAACTGTCGAAACCTATTCAAAGAAGATCACATTACAATATGGTGAATATAATTTGTTGGATTTCGGAGTCTACATGTTTGAAACTTCCACTCCTAAATTCCCAGATTATTGCCAAGTCAATCTATTTGCAAATAACATTGCCATTAAATATAGTAAGTAGTTTATAATAAAAGTAAATATAAATGATCATATACTAACGATGGTTCGATTAATTTTCAACAGAGACAACATCAGATTTAACATTATTCTTGGATACCAATTTAGATGGAAGTCCAGATAGCTCAATATCTTCAGTTGATTACGATGTTGTATCTACTGTTGATGGAAAACAGTTAATTCGTAGCTACTCTTATAAGGATAAGAAATCATTTGATTTACCATCGAGTTCATACATTCGATTCAAAGAAAGTACAGGAATGACACCAATCATCAACAACTATTATGTTAAAGTTGAAGATCCAAATAAGATTTCAACAATTTCAAGCAAACTTGGATTCATAAACATTGTACCATCAAAGACGATCTCATTCATTGGTTCCAATTCACAAATACTTTCACTCACCTTTGGAAAGTTCACCAAACAATTTTTTACCAATATCGAATGGACTGACACCACATTATCATTCACACCAAAGACCAATCAAACTGTAATTTTCAGCAAAGATGATGAAGACACCAATGGCCGAATCGCCTCACCAAATGGAAATCAATATGTTCTCAACAAAATCACTTTTGGAAATGTTGAAATTGTCAATCAATGTATGTTTTTATTTTATATATTTTGTTAAAAAGTACTCATTTATTAACAAAATTTATTCTATTTATTATTTAGATCTATTCTCAAATGTAATTCCAAGTACTGGTGATAAGATTGTGATATCGAATGATTACCCATACAAAACAGCATCCTATTTTATTGATTCCGTTCAAATTAAATGTGATATTCTTGATTCACTCCATTATAAATGTGATATCCCAGCGTCAACTGGAGGAGTAAATACCAAACAAATTACATCCAAATGGAATGATATGAATCTTTATAACATTCATACTCTCACCTATTCCCAATCACAAACCACCACAACATCATCAACAACATCTAGCACTGGAACTTCATCAACTACTGGTGGAGTAACCACTGGTGAGATAACTACAAGCTCATCAGCTACTGGTGGAATAACCACCACTGGTGAGATAACAACAACTTCAACAACATCGACAACTGGTGGTGGTTCATTTTCAAGCTATATCTATGGTTATATTCACGATGACAGAAATTATAACAATCAATATGATCAAGGTGAACCTTTCTTGACAAACTTCAAAATTCAAGTTATTGGAAATAATAACTTTGATTATAGAACCACAAGTAATGAAAGTGGAATCTTTGAATTCAGAGTTGTCGAACCTGGAACTTACAAGATCACAATTGATTCCGATGATATCGATGAAACACCATACTTTATTCCAATACAAACTGTTTATGTCAGAGTTTCAAATCAACTCACAATTGTTTCAAATATTACTGTTTTCTCGAAATGTAAGTTATTTCCTCATTTCAAAATATACCTGTACCCCTTATTAATAATATTATTTATTTATTAAATTAGCAAATTATGAATGTTTCGGAACAATATCCAATGCAGAACGAGAAACACTTTCAATTCAATATGGTTCATTTAATTTATCAAACTTTAAGTATAATTATAATTCAGATTATCAAACCTATTCAGTAAGTAACCATTTTCTATTATAAATTATAAATTATAAATTGCTCAAAAAAAAAAAAACAAAAAAACTAATTTTATTTTAAACTATTAGTTCCCACCAATTTGTAATGTAATCTTGGAAGACTCAATTATTACAGTTAAATATAGTATGTATATTCACAATAATAACTCGAGTTCAATTATTTATTTATTTACTAATATTAATAATAACTTTTAGAATCAATGTTGAATTTATCAGTATTCTATGATGAGAATTTCAATGGATTAAATGATGATAATGCAACATACCCAGTGAATATATCAGTTTTAGTTCAATCGAATTTGAAAGATAAACAATTTGAAAGATCGTTTATCATTGATAAAGCTCCATACTTTATTGTGACAGATATTCCAGGTGACTCTTTTATCAATATGACACAAAGAACAGATTCATGGAATACAACAATCGGATTCAACACCAAAAACTATTCAATTCCAGATGCAACATTATTCTCAACAATCGATGACAGTTTAATATTGTTTACATCGAATCCAAACAACACAATATCATTATTCAATGACAGAAATATCTCAAACAATACTCTTACCATTCCTTTTGGCAAATACAACTCAACATTCTTTGATAATCTTTCATGGAATACTTCAAATTTGACATTGACCACAATGCCAGATCAAATTGTTGTAATAACCTTGAACAATGGTTCATCGATAGTCATTGAAAACAATCAAACAGCCAACTTTATTAATTTCAATATTACAACGATTGAATTGATCTATTTAGATCTTTTCAAAGAACTCCCATTGATCCCATTGGTTGGTGGTTCTATTAAGTTATTCAATGTTTATTGGAATTATTCGATTCAACCAGAGTTATCAATTGAAGGATTCAAGATGAACTGTTTAATTTCATCAATTGACTCATCTTTTGTTGATTGTTCAGTTCCACCATATTTGATTGGTGATCTCAAGAAAGCAATCAAAGTTACTTGGAATGGAATGGATTTGTACCAAAACGGATTTATTACCTATGAAACACCTTTGACAACAACGTCAACAACATCAACCAGCACCACTGGAATTCCAACAACAACTGGTGGTTCTGACACAACAACGACTGGTGGCTCTGGTTCAACTACGACTACATCGACAACTGGTGATTCAACAACAGCCGGAGGTACAACAGCTGGAAGTACAACAGGAGGCACAACTCAAACAACTTTACTCGTTGGATACCTATTTAATGACACCAATTTCGATGGAATCTTTGATTCTTCCGAAAAACCAATGAGAAATATCAAAGTTGAAATTATTGGACCTGTCAATTCAAGTACAACAACTTCATCAACAGGTCAGTTTAGTTTCATCAATTTGATTCCAGGATCATATGAAATCAAAGTCGATTTCAATGAATCATCAAAGTTCTACAATCCAATTGGAAATTATACAATGCAGGTCACCAATCAATTTATGATCCAAAGAAACATTGCACTATTCTGGAAATGTATGTATCTTCTGTTATAATTAATCATTTGATTCAAAATATTAACACTTTCTAATGTTTAAACTCAAGCACCTCTTGGATGTGTTGGATCAGCAACAACATCAGATTGGACATATTTGGTTCAATATGGATCACACAACTTGACAATATTCAAGTTGAATACCACAAATATCAATTCAACAGCATTTGTTCTTCCAGACTATTGTGTTGGAACTGTTGTCAACAATGAAACAATTGAAATCAAATACAGTAAGTAATTACTTAAAAAAAAAAACAAAATTTACATTTAATAATAACATTAATATTAATTATTGATTTTAAAACTCATAGAAACTTCAATCAATTTAACATTGTATTATGATATTAATATCAACGGAACACTTGATGAATCAGATCTCAAAGTCAATAACACTGTCAATTCAACAATCATGATCACATCGATTGTCAATAATCAAACAATCATCAGAAACATGACATCATTGATGATTCCATCGACATTGTTGATTGATCTTCCATCGAATTCAACATTCACAATCATTTCAGATCCACAATCCAAAACATCAGCAATTCTCAACAACCATCAAATCAGTTTATCAAACTTCACAACATTACACACAATTAACCAATCATTTGCATTCTATAATGAATACCAAAACAACACATTGACACTTGGAAATAATGAAACAATCTCAACATTCACAATTCCATATGGTAAATACAATGTATCGTACTTGGCAACACTTGGATTCAATTCAAGCTCCATTAAATTCAGAACCAATGTCAATCAATCAGTATTACTGAACTATGAGACTGAAACATTAAACATCTCAAATAGTACCATTCAAGTGTTTAACACATCAGGTCTTGATTCAATCGAACTTTATGATCCAAGTAAGTAAAGATAATAGATTCTAATATTGTTTATTCGCTATACTAATATTCATAACATTAATTTAAATAGATCTATTCAATATTTCATTCATTCCAAGTCATGGATCATCAATCAATCTAACCAACAGATATTGGAATTTGAATCAAGCAAATATTTCAATTGAAGGAGTCAATATCGATTGTCATAAACTCAATGATACCGACCAATTCGTATCATGTTCAATTCCAAGATACATAGTTGGTAACTGGACAAGATCAGTTTCGATTTCAATGAACAACCACACACTATATCCAAACTACACAATCACCTATCAAAACAATTGTGAGAATTGTACTCTTGAACAAAAGTTACTCTCCCAATGGACTGTTGATAATGTTAACTATTACCAATATGAAGCGAATATCACCAATTATGGAAGTCACGATCTTTCATTCATGGAGATATCAATTGGTAATGATGAAACCATTTCAAATATGTGGGGTACCACCAAACTTCAACAATATCTCTATTCATTGAATATAGAAGGTGTATTTAAGAGCAATACAAGTGACAATCTTGTTTACATCACCAACTCAAGTAAACCACTTGATCTTTTCATTGTTTATTGCACAGAGTTTATTTCAACACCTTCAACAACATCAACAACAACACCAATAACACCAGAACAAAGTTCAAACAATGTCAGAACATCATCTTTTAGAAGCATGTCCAACAACAACAATGACAACAACAACTGTAACTTTGAGATTTCACAAACAATAATGAGTAATTGGACAACAGGTGATCAACATTATACACTTTACTACATGGTAATGAAGAATATCGATAACACCACCAATAAGTACCAACATGTCGAAATCACAATCGACACAAACATTGAATCGATCTATGGAATCAAAGAACTAACAACAAACAACTACTCAATCGATATAGTCTCCGACAACAAACAATTACAAAAAAGAATTTGTCATCATTACAACCAACACTGACATTGATCCAATCATTTCAATCAATCAATGTTCTTAATTATTTTTAAATTAATCAATAAATCAATCAAATTCAATTCTTAACATCAAAGGTGATGGGTTTTTATTATACAGAATGAATCTACACTTCAATTTGTTAAATAAACAACTTTTAGCAATTTTAAAAGTCAAAAAATAATTGTGAGAATTAATAATGTGTTTTTTATTTAATTATTTTTTTATTTTTTTTTTTTTTTTTTTAGGTCCATTGCACTAAGGAGGTGTTTTTTATCACCTCCTCACGAGTTGGTGTCAATGTATTGCCCCATGGGCTCTTAGGACATCAGTTTTATTATATACGTTCCGGTAGCGGGGAAACTTAGTCATTACCGAGCCTCGAACCCGGGTCGAAGTAGTATTTTTTATTTAATTATATCAAAAAAGTTATTCTATATGCGCGCATTAAGGTAATCCTCGATAAGTAAAAAATTTTACTCCCCTTCCGGGAATCGAACCCGGGGTATCAGTGTGAGAGACTAATGTGTTACCACTACACCAAAGAGGATTTGGTTGAAATATATATATCTCCTTTCATTACATTATAAATGAAAAAATAATATAAAAATAATTCTTAATTCTGTCGTGCATCTATCTATATTTATTTGGAGTCTAAAGGTGGTTATTTAAATACTTTGTACTCTCTTATAAAGTTTTTAAAAAAGATATGTGAATACTTTAACAAAAAAAAAAAAAATATAAAAATAACCTGCCTAACCCAACTTATCACAGAATCACCCAACTCAATAATCCCACTCAAACTATATTCATAACATTCATCGTATGAATGTGAACTCTGACAAAAAACCAACCCCAACCAGAAAATGACTGGAAATCCTCAAAAGAAAAGGATTCTCCCTCCCGGATACCTTTACCACACCTAAGATCAAAGACCAAAAAGGGCGAGACACTCTCTTTCCCAGGCCTTACACCGAGAACCACCTCTTCAAAATACTAAACACCTACAAGATAAAAAACAACTTATTTTAGTTTAATTTGATTTGTGATGTTATTTTTTATCTTTTTGCTCTCCTCAAAGAACAAAAATAACTAAAAAAAGTCGGTAAAGATATTTAATTTTATCATGATTTGATTAAAAGAACCGAAAGAAATTACACAAGAAAAAAATTCAAAAAAATTTTGTGGATCGGGTTCACCCACTTTTTCAATTCCAAACCCATTTTTTTGCTGTTTTGAAAATTCTAAAATATTTAAGTTTTTTTATATTTTTTTGATTGAGCTTTTATTAATGACCGTAAGATTTTGAAAAGACACAACAATAGATTTTTTTTACAAAAAGGAATGAATATAAACATATTATTATTCCTTATTTTGGTTGTATTCAATAGTAAGGTTTTACGAAAATAAATCAAAAGATAAATATTAATTGTCATTTGTCTATTACATAGTATATAATACAGATGCAAGATTTACTATTTTAAAATATCAACTCTCACCCCCAACTTTTGTTCAAAAGGGATACTTGAGTTGTAGGTTTCCACTTGGTATTGTAATAAGTAGTGATTCGAGTGTGTTGCACTCTGACTTTGTTCTCGATAACACCACATCTTCAAGCAATGTACTATCGATATCGGCTAAAACTCTATCCTATAGTGATTTAAATCAACAAGTATTCTTGGTAACAGTAATCGCAGACTACGGAGTATTCAATGTGAATTTGAAGATTCAAGATACTTCATATCAATTCGGAAGTTCAGAGTGTCTAACAAAAGATAAATCGTCGTTTAATTTCCTCTATCACACTGATCCTGTGATCGACCGTTCCGATGTTACTGCTTATTTCTACTCAAAAGTATCGAATATCCAACTTGCACCTGACACACTCGTATGCACAACAAACGCACTAGAGTTTACATGTAATTCGGCTTTCATGGACGAACCTAATCAGAACACCATTCAAACCAAGCTTATCCTTAATACTCCATACACTCATTTGACACCAACAGTGGAGTTAAATTATACTATTTACAACGGAAATGTTCTTGCCAGCTTTGAATTACCCAATCCATTTTTAAAGAGTAAGTAAATGAAAAACTTTTTAAAAAAATATTTTTAACTTTTATTTCTTACTGTATTTCTATATTTTATAGAATATAATCCAATGGGGTTCATTAATTTCTTGATGTATCCACCAAAATCCTATAAATATATTCAAAATCCAATCACTTTTGAAAGTTATGATAGTAGCGTGTTTTTAGATGTTACCAGCGATACAAATGGATACATTGGATTCAACTCTACATACTACTCTGGTATCAAACCAATGGCTCTTCGTCAAATGAACAATGCAACAACTTATTATTGGTCTTGCTTTTCAACTACTGGTTCTGCTTTTTCATTCTACAATGCTGAACAATCATCCCCATCTTTTAGTCAAATCAATTCTCTTAGTATTCAAAACTATAGTAGGTTATTTTTAATTAATATAATTTAAAGTAAAAAAAAACCACTAATTACCAATCTATTTTATTTTTAGTGGGAAATATTATTAATGGAGTTACATTAAGTTGTTATACAGATACAGTGAATGGATTATTCATTTATAATTTAAATTTAAATGCAACAATTGTCGATGACTTTAAACTTGATTTTCAAATTGACAATTGTCCCCAAATTACTTTATCTTATCCCAGTTACGATAATATCGCTCAAGAATATTTATATTCTTTCTCTTTCTCATCTATCAAAAATATTACATCATCACAATCAAATGATGTCACTATTTATTATGGATCTACAGATACACTAAGTTTATTTTCGATTATCAATATTAATCAAGCAACAGTTGCTCCTACAGGTAAAATATCAAACATAAAAAACAAAACATAAATATTAATTCTTTTTTTCCCTTTATATATAGGAGCAATTCAATTTAATAATGTTTCAATTTCATTAATCGAAAATGAATTCTATAATATCAAGGTCAACTTTACATCACAATTACCAATATCGAAATTTGAAATATATGATACTCCTGTTGCCTATCCGGCGGGTACATTATTTCCAATATTAAAAATGACCACAGCAAATTTGGTTTCTGGTAATCTTTTCTCAGGTATTCTGGAGACCAATTTCAATGGACTTTATTTCGATAATCTGAACACTAAATCTCTGACTCTAACAGATCGAAGTGGTTTTTCAACTAGAGTGATCAGTTATTATAATAGCGATCTTAAATCAATCGATTCATTAATGCTAACAGATAGATCATTTGATGTTTTAGATATAACTTATTTCAAGTTTGCCAATAATTCAGTCAATTTAACAAATGGTAATGTCGAAACTACATTGTATTTCAACGTTTCCAATCCTTTGAAATATGTCATACCAATATTTTGGAGTTCATCAATCGAGAATGCACAACCATACTTTGGAACTTACAGTGAAGAGTTGGGATTATATTTTATCAATTTTGTAATTGAATCTTGTGAGTTAACTGGTGAATATTCATATGTTTTATCAAATGGAAAGAAAAACTTTAGATCAGCTCAAATCAAATCGAAAATAGGAAATAATGCAACTCTTTTAATTTCTGAATCAAGTAAGTTATTATTTAAACTAAAGCAACATTTAAAAATATAATTTTAATATTTTTTTTAATAGTTGGTGATATTTTAGATCCTTTCTTGGTGGAAGTATCACTCTTCCCATCCAACGATTTAACATTGGGCAGTGGTTCAGTTAAGATTGGATGGAACTTTACAATTCAAGACTCACCAAATGGATTTGGTTTTGGAACAATCAATGTCATTTCAAATTTAAATCGAAATGTTACAATCATTAAATTTGATGAAAACAATCGTGTTTCTGGAAATTCAAGTTATGGAATCTATCAAGTCGATTTCTTGGTCAGTGAAAGCAGTAAATCACAAAACTATACATTTATCAATATGGTTCTTTATGATTCGAAAATGACAAGAACCAAGATACCAAGATATGATCCAAAAACAACAATCATGGGAACTCCGAGTGAAGCCAATCTATTTATAAATGTTAATACTCCAAGTATGTAAAAATAATAGTATTTATTAATTTTGTAATCTTTATCTTTTCTAACCATACAATTCAATATGAAATTAGCTGTGACAAATGAAACACCAGAATTGAAGAATATAATAGTATCCCCACCAAGTATAAATGTAGGATCATTGAATAGAAAGATTGAATTTAATTTCGAAATTTCATATACTTTGATCAATCTTTCAACATCACCAATCATTATTTTAAATAATCCTGAAGAGAATGATATAAATATTGAAACAACTCTTATTGGATACACATCGACCACAAACAAATATTATGGTTCCTATGATTTACCATTTGGATATGGCATTGGATCACTATTTACTTTCTCAATTACCAGAATCGTTAATAATCAATTAAATTACAACTCATATTCAGCTATAGATTTAATGAACAAAGGATTACCATATAGTATCAATAGAACATTCACCAACGATCAACCAATACTCGAATCAACTACACCTGTAAATTCAAATACAAAAAATTTTATCGTATTTGGAAGATCATTAGGTATCGATTCAAATGCAGTTGTTGGATTTATCGATGCAGGAGGTCAAGGATTCCAACCAATTCAAATCACATTTATTTCATCAACTCTGATATCATTCCCAAATATATTCACCAATATCAACTCATTCAATATCTATATAACTGTCAACTCAGTAAAATCAAATACATTACTTATCAATATTATAAACATAAAACCAACAATTCAGATATTCCCAACCTTACCACCAATTCTTTCACCAACACCAACATCCACAAACAAACCAAACTCTTGTCCTGGAACTCCAACATGTTCAGGAAGGGGTGTTTGCAAATCCAATCAATGTGAATGTACTCCACCATATTATGGTCCGTCATGTGCATCTGAGCTTGTTGTAATTCCACCACCTGCCAAACAACCAGAACCATTAACAAACAATAATATTACCGTTGACAACAAGTTTATTATTTCAACAATCCAAATATCGACAATCAAAGAAATCGACTCCACTGGTGCAGAAGTTAATAGATTCGTTCCAAGCACATGGATTATAAATGATCAAAGTAATTCAAGTCATGTGAAATACGATTATTCTTCGATATTGGAAAACAGATTTACAACAATCAATATCACAATCGAATTCTTCAAAGATGCAACCAACTTTACATTTGGAGATCAACTATTTAGACTATCACCATCATCGATCAAATTCACGATATCATTAACATCATACAACTTCCAAGATAAGTTAAATTACCTTCAAATCGAAATGGATATGTCAATGAATTCCAACGAAGATTCATGTGCATTCCAACAAGTGGATCCCAACGACAATGTTCAATGGATAACCTTGAACATCAACGATCGATCACTTTATGCCAGATTCATTCCATATGCACTGATTGACACCCGAATTCAATCGATCTCACACAAAGTGGTCAGTCAAAACGACAATTCAACATCGTCCACCTCGAAAATTGGAATAGTCATTCCAAACTTTGACTATAAAGTTGTCATTGATCCTGACTTTCAATACTTGGTCGATGTCGACAAACAAGATTACAAAGATAAATGTCAGTCCGATAAATCAAATAGTGTCACCAAGAAGATCATCATTGGTGTGGTTGTTGGTGTTGTTGGTTTTGCAATACTATTAACTCTTATCATTTTTATTATCAAAAAACAAGGATCATATTATAATATGAAATTAAAGATTATTAAACTCACTAAATTAAATAAATAAATAAATAAATAAATAAATAAATAAACTAAATAAATATCTGCATTTTATTAAAACTCGAAAATTAACAATAAAGGGTCTCTTAAAATATTATTTAATTGCTTTTAGGAAAGATTATTGTGTAATATTAAAAATCAAAAAAAAGAAATTGAGCAAAGGCGCCAATCAACAATTAACGAATTAATTTTTTTTTTTCACACACACCTTCTAAGAAGTAGAAAAAAAAAAAAAAAAACTTCTAAGAAGCAATACACCTCCTCTGCATAATATATTAATGAATCACACAAACATCTTAGAATGTTTGGAACAAATAATGTTATACTCAAGTACTTTACTCGTAACTATAAATAATGAATGAAATGTATTTATCAAATCAAATCAAAATAAATAAAATAGGATAAAATTAATATTAATACAATAAATAAAAATGTCATCATCATCTTTATTAGAAATTAAATCAAATGATAAAGTCTGGTATATTACAGGTGCCTCAAAAGGACTTGGCCTAATTTTCGTAAAAAAGCTGTTGGCTTATGGATTCAAGGTTGTTGGTACCTCCAGAAATAAACAACAACTGATCGATGCCGTTGGTCCCCTTGCAACACCCGACAATTTCTTGGCAGTCAAGGTCGAGCTAGACAATGAAGAGAGTGTTAAACAATCGTTGACCGATTCTCTATTGAAGTTTGGTAGAATCGATGTCGTTGTGAACAACGCAGGTTACGGTATCTCTGGTGCACTCGAGGAGAACACCGATGCCGAAGTACGAAAGAATTTCGATATCAATGTATTCGGTGTCTATAATGTGTTGAGAAACGTCACACCAATCTTGAGAGCCCAAGGACACGGACATGTTTTCAATGTCTCTTCGATCGTTTCTTTCGTTGGCTTCCAAGGACACAGTACGTACTCGGCAACGAAATTCGCTATCGACGGTCTCACTGAAGCGTATGCGCAAGAGGTTCGACCATTTGGAATCAGAGCGACCACTATCAATCCGGGATTCTTCAAGTCAGAGTTCGCATCGAACGAGCTCTTCCAGCAGACCAACAAGATCGACTCTTACAAAGCTTTGCATGACGTCATGGAGCAGAGTGTCAAACAAGTGGATATCACATCGAGAGGCGATCCTGCTAAACTTCTAGACTTTATCATCAGAGTCTACCAAACACCAGAGTACGAGAGTACTCATATCTTTGTAGGTGGTGGTGTTTACCCATTGGTCAACTCGAAGATTGACAAATATAAACAAGATCTTGCACAGTGGGAACCATTTGCAACTCAAACCGATTTCGATGATTATAAATCAACAACAAACTACTAAATATATTAAATAAATTAATATTTATATAACCCACTATCTCTCTCTACACAATCACAAATTAATTAAAAAATAATATCTTTGACGAATATAACCCACAACTTTGTAAATCCCATCAGATATTTAAAAAAAAAAAAATCGACAAATATCAAAATAAGTAGTCATATATGTGGTCTACATTCCCAAAAAACATTCAAGATCTTTATAAATGATATTTGAAATGTTCAAATAATCTATTATTGAAAATATCAAAAAAAGAATATAAATATTGATTTTGTATTGTTCTTTACTTAACTTTCTTTATTTATTGATTTGTTTAGAATTTTTTTGTTGCAAAAGAGATATCAGAATAGTAATAAATAAAAATGTCATTAGAGATTAAGACAAATGATAAAGTTTGGTATATTACAGGTGCCTCAAAAGGAATTGGTCTAGTTTTTGTAAAGAATCTATTGAATTTTGGATTCAAAGTGGTAGGAACTTCAAGAAACAAACAAAAGTTGATTGATGCTGTTGGTATTACCACAGATAACTTCTTAGCACTTCAGGTAGAGGTAGACAATGAAGCAAGTGTAAAAGAATCATTTGTAGATACACTTTCAAAGTTTGGTAGAATCGACGTAGTTGTGAACAACGCAGGTTACGGTATCTCTGGTGCACTCGAGGAGAACACCGATGCTGAAGTACGAAAGAATTTCGATATCAATGTATTCGGTGTCTATAATGTGTTGAGAAACGTAACACCAATCTTGAGAGCACAAGGTTATGGTCATGTATTCAACATTTCATCGCTGGCATCATTCATTGGTTATCAAGGTCACGGAACATACTGCGCCACGAAATTCGCTGTCGATGGCCTGACCGAAGCATATGCCAAAGAAGTTAGATCATTTGGAATAAGAGTATCCACAATTAATCCTGGTTATTTTAAATCTGAATTCTATGATGTAAGTTTATAAATAATTATATATTTCTATTTCGATAAACCAAAATTATTAAAGATAAACAAAAAAAAAAAAACAAAAAATATAGTCTGATCATTACAATCAAAATTCAAACAGAATCGATGCTTATAAACCTATTCATGATTTGGTTGACTATCACATCAAAGAGATTAGTGGTAAGCAAAGAGGAGATCCAAGTAAACTTTTGGAATTCATAATCAGAGTCTATCAAACACCAGAATACGAAAGCAATCATATATTCGTAGGTGGTGGTGTATACCCTTCTGTCAATGCCCAACTAAATAAATACAAACAAGATCTTGATCAATGGGAACATTTCGCCACAAATACCGATTTTGATAGTTATGAAGAAAAATAAAAACGACACCAATCAAATCTAAAGATCTTTGAAGAGAAAGCTAAACAAAAATCAAGGTTCCCTCCAAAAATAAAAATAGAAAGTTTTTTGCCTCAACAATAAAATCTTTTTTGCCCAAACGTTGTTATTTTTTTTAAACCCATTTTTTTGTATATCACTGCCCAAGCAGATAACCACTAAACCACACATATTAATTAATTAAAACATTAATCTTTTTTGTTTTTTTTTTTTTTATTGTCGATCAACCGATTGTTACATATATCGACTAAAAAAAAAAATGTGGTTTCTAAATTATTGTTTATTTTTAGAATGACAGACAAGTTCAAAAAATTATTATTATTTGGTTTAATTTATCTGTTTATTTTTATCAATTCTGTTGTAGCAATCCAAATTATCTCCATCTCACACTTTAAAAGTTTTGTAGGTGGAGGTACCATTTTTGTTATTGTAAGTAATTAAAATTTTATTTTATTTTATTTTTATTTTTATTAATTCAAATTTATATTTTAGGTTGGTACTGATTTCCCTTCAATCCCTACTTTACAAGTAGTTAATTCTGCTGGTGGTACCAATGATTTTGAACTTATTGATCAAGTAGGTGATACCTATCGTTGGAGGGTGCCTCCAGCACCAAAAGCCGTAGCTCTTCTCAAACGTAGAAGAGACTATGAATCTACTGTAACTCTTGTTATTAAATTCGATGGAAATATATTTCATCAAGAAGTATTTTATTTCCTAGGTAATTTATTATTAATAAATATTTTAATGTCTTTTAGATCAAAGATTATTAACAATAAATTTTATATTTCTATAGCTCCAATGATAACTTCATTCTCACCACATCATTTTTATCCAAATTCAAACAATAAAATATTGACTGTGGAGGGTGATGAGTTTTCGATTAATAACAATGATCCTTTACCACAGGTAATGTTTATTAATGGAAATCTGAACATTCCATTGGTTGTCGATACCGTCACTCAAGGTAGAATAGCATGTAGAATTCCAAACAATATGTACTTGAATGAGAATTCATATACTATTCAAATAGTATTTTATACTGGCCATACAATCAGATCACTTGGAAACTTTAGATATGTTCTACCAACAGTAAGATCAATCGAACCATTATATGGAATTGGTGGAAAGGTACATAAAATTACCATCAATGGTGATAATTTTATTGAACTAAACTCAAATCCAAATATTGTGGTTAGTATTGGTGGACTTCAATGTACCAATCTCCAAGTTACAATGGAAAATGATATCGAAAGAATCATTTGCAACACTCAAGTAGTAAATCCTACACCTGGTCAATATGAAACTAAAGATATCCAAATTGCTTTTGGACAACAACAAGTTTATTGTGATAAAGTATTTACTATTTATGGTATGTTTAAGATTTATTCTCTATATTAATATTTTAAATACTTAAATTTATATTTTAAATAGAACCAAAAATCATATCGGTTAATCCTAAAAGAGGTATTTACACTGGAGGAACAGATGTAACTGTACTAGGTCAATATATTAAGGGTGCTTCGGTATTCATTGGTGCAACCGAGTGTATTATTGATCAAACAACTGTTCAGGATCATTCATTTGTTTGTAAAACAGGTGCCTTTACATTGGGTAAGCAATCAGAAGTCACCACTTCAATTCAACTTTTGATTGGTGGTCGTATTTTTAATGCACCAGATACCGAAAAGTTTAAATACTATTCACCACAGATAGCATCGATAGAACCCAATCAAATTATCAATGTTGGAAGTTGGCCTATTGTCATAAGAGGAGGTGCAATGTATCAAAACAATCTCATCAAGATTAATGATAAAATCCTCATTCCAAATGGATTGTCAGACGATAAGTCAATCTATACTTCAGTCGATCCAACTCAATTGCAACTCGGTGTGAACAAAGTCAATATTATCTCTGATGGTTACAATTCTAATGTCCTAGACCTTACAGTTGTAAAACCATCGATTGTCTCGGTTGCACCAGATGCAGGTTACGCATTCTCAGAGACTTTGGTTGTTTTTACCTTTCAAGATCTACCAAGCTATGTTTTACAGCATTTGCAGATCATGGCAGGTGACAAGATTTGTATTAATTTGCTTCAGACTGACAACAACAAAATTCAATGTACAATTCCACCAGGTACAAGAAATGAAATCAAAGATGTTTCATTCTCTATCAAAGGAAGCCTCTACCAAACAACTGTTAAATTCTACTATTTCGAACCGACAATCAATAGTCAAACACAATCAACCAACATACCAAAAGGAGGTGGAAATTTATTGATCAAAGGAAACTATATGAACTTCATTGGTGGAGTTAAAATAGATAGCAAAATGTTAGACTTCTCAACCTGCACAGTTAATCAACAACAGATCTCCTGCATTATTCCTCCACATACACCTGGTAGCTTCTCTGTTATTTTGATTGGTGTGGATCGCGTTCACGAGTACAATACAAACAAGAAGATTAATTATGTTGGTCCATCTCTTAGCAAAGTAGAACCATCTCAAGGATCCAGTAAAAGAAAGATGACACTAACGATTACAGGAACTTCGTTTGGAACCGAAAAAGACGATGTCTCTGTGATGATTGGAGACGAAGAATGTACACTTTCAAGTATCAGGGATACACGAATCATTTGTAAAGTTAAAGCACTGAAAGTAGGACTGCATGCTATAGCTGTAGAGGTATTGCAAGTAGCAGCTATCGATTTACTCAATTATAAATCTAACGCTCTATCTTGTTTGGGACCACCACTTTCCGATAACTCCAACAGCCCAGTCGATTGGTGGTTCATCTATAAGATTAAGAATTCAAAACTGAATACTTATCTTTATATCGACCCTACCAAAGATAAACTTGAAAGACTTTTTGACCTTCAAGATCATGATACTGACAAATTGAGGTAAATAACATAGTTTATCCTAAAATTAATCAACTTTATTAATTCTTTCTATTAGTGCTCTTCAAGCAACATTTGATCAATATTCAGATTATTATTACATGTTTTTCAATGACCAACCTGGTCAAAGAAAAAAAACTGGTGCTCGAGGAGCCAAACAATCTACTGGAAGTGCAAATGGACATGTCAAAGGTAATTAAAGAGAAATTTTTTTAAAAGATAAAAATTTTAATAGGATTTCTTTTTTCATTCTAGGAATGGTATTCTTTGATGATGAAGATGACAATGGAAAGTTTAATGGTATTCATATTGAAGTAAGATATTATCATTTTTAAAAAAAATAATAATAGCACTTTTTCTAATATAATTATGATGATAGCATTCAAATCCAACATTCCCATCTTATAAAGACAAAGACTTGGATTCATATAATGGTATTAATTCTGGTGTTAAATTCCTAGGAAAACCAGACTATAGTCAACATTTCTTTTGTTATAATTTCGATAATCTCGATCGTGTTATGGAATACTTTTTGAGAAACGATGCATATCTTTTGGATAAATTCAAAGTTTTCGATGATATAAAGTCATGGGATGACATGAAACAAAATCAACTTCCATTTCTCTATGACTATCTCAGTACTTTTATGACTATCCCCGATCGTAATCCACCTCAAAATGATGAAATCATTATACCAACGAAATTAATCAAAGATTGTAGCAAAAAGATCATCAATAAAGTGGATCTGGAAGATATTTGTTGGTGGCATTCACCAGAGGTCACCATTGGTGGAAATTTAAAGGCATACTATTTTATGAAATCTGGAAATGGTGACAAATTGGCTTTTCCAAAGGCGACAGGTGATAGACCAGATACTCTTTCACCTTTTGTTTTGAGAAAAGAGGTTGCCAAACCTACATATGATGGAATCGATCTGTGGATGGTAGTTGCAAACTTTTTCCAAAAAAAAATGTTTGTCGAATGTTTCTATGCTATTAAGACCAAACAAATGCAACCCACCGAGCAAGTATTAAATGTTGGATTCTTGGAGCTACCTGTTTACTTGGCTGAACCCTTGAAAAATAAGAAAGGTGAACTTATTGGTTACACTGACTATATCTCATGTGGTGGAAAGCGTGAACATGCTAAATTTGGATTTCCAATGTATCCTGCTTATGGTAATAACGCTCTTGATGCAAATGGTAATATTTACAATTAAATTAAAGAAAGAAAGACTTTTTTTTAACATTTTTTTATATTATATATATAGAAAATTTCTTTTGTGTTGGTGATAGTAATAGGCACAATGGACAAGGTAATTTATCGAAATAATATCATTTTAAAACATTAAATTAACTAAATCGTAAATATTCTTAGGTGAAAGGGGTGGCGGAATTATATGTTTTCAGCATCCTACTTTGGTTTATCAATTCAATAGAATGGTGAGACAATACAGTACCTACGATGATGATAATGATATTACCAATCCCAACAAATTGCAGACCATCGAACTATTTATTCAGATACAGATTCCAATTTCACTTACCAGACCCAAGGATTGGAAGAATGTTATTGAAGTAGAGATTAAGGATCCCATCAACGACAAACACTACTCGAAATTCCCTAAATATATCGAAAAGATCACCAGTAAGACTATTTCCAAGGCAACAGACGTAACGCTTTCTATGCAATCATTGAGAACATCAAGAGACAAAGTTACAAGTAGTGATGGCGAGGAGTCTTCAATCAAAGGCAATCCAACTATGCCCGAACCAGATATTATGAACTATATTGCAGATGATACAATGTCACTACACTATATTGCATTTGACGATAAGATTGGATCTGTTTGTTCTTTTGAAGATGGTATTGTAGATGCATGTGATAGGTCAAATGCCAGAGCAACATTAATCGAGAGAACTTTGCCAAAGAAACACAAAGAACCTAAATTCCCTCCAAAGTACAACTATGCCTATGATGACACTAGAGATATCAGAACCTACGATCTACTTAAAAACAATGATTTCTTGTTGGTCAAATTCGCTCAACTTTTTATGGCTATGCTACCAAATGCCAACCGAAATTTCTACCAATTCATGGTTGATACCAATAATAACTTCTTTAATCCACAATTCAGACCTCCATTTATTATCAGAACCTCTGATGAACTCTGTCAAGAAGAAGTTGCATATCTTATGACTCTCCAATATATTTACTATCAATCTGATCAACCTGATCCAAATGTATTAATGTATAAGATTGGTGGTGACAACTTAAATTGGGGAAATGGTATAATAATAGCAATTTCAAAGAAACTTTTAAATGTAAGTGAAAAAATTAATAACCATATTATTAATTTAAAACTAACCTTAATAATTTTAAATTAATAGAATATGGACAAAGGATTAACAACAAAATTCCCTGCTTGTATGTCAAGTGTTATTCCAAATTATAATGATATTGAAAAGTATATAGAGTATGTACAATCTAAAATTAATTTATAAGTATTGTTTTTTCTAATTTTTTTATTTTTTTTCAAGTGATAAACAACTAGATGATGATCCTGAAAAAATGTTAAGAAGAACTATTTCAGCTGCATGGGATTGGATGAGTACGACCTATTCAGATGGACAAGGAAAACGATTAAAGAGATTAAACAATGCAGAGGTTATTCCAGTAGAATATCTTTTGAACATGATGATAAAGATAAGACATGACGATATGGTCAACTCATTAATTGATTTGGTTGATTATATAGATACCGATTACCAATTGGGAATTAATTTCCAAGATATTCTATATAATAACTATATTATTCAACGTCCACCACCCAAAGTACCAATTGTCAATAATAATAAGATGGTCAATATTAGAGTACCTCTAAAAACATTACAATCCACTCAACAAATCTATATCAGTCAGAACGAAAGAGAATTGGAATCAGGTGTTCAACAACTCCTCAAATCTCAACACTCTATGAATATTAGTAATATTCTATCTCTATCGGATTATGAAATTGAGAGATTAGAACTAGCTCTTGACAAATGGATAGTTATTAATAACCAGAATCAAGCAATTAAAACTTTAATCAGTGACCCAATCAATCAATATCACGATCAACCTATAGAGTTTATAGATATGTTTAATATGGATCAGACTGGTAATCCTATTAATCTGGGATATCAAGGTGTTGGAAATGGATTGACTAGAATTAATTTGAATTCTCCAATTTCCATTGCATCAATTACCTTTATTTTGGAGAGCTTTATTAAGAGTCAACTGACCAATAAAGTTGTATTTGGAGATTTCGAAGTGTATTATATTCAAAAGAACGAATCATATGGATTGGCAGTTTCTACATTGAATTCCCAACTATGCGATATCAAGATGATGCAATACTCTGATTACTCTTCAAATAATTTCGATTACATATGTAGCTCTGTAGGTCCCATCATCACATCCGTAGATATTTTACAAGGTTCAACTAAAGGCGCCTATCCTATTACTATCAGTGGTAAAAGATTCGACTCTTCAATGACAATTAATATTGGTAATCAACCTTGCGATGATCTCGAATTAATTTCAGAACAACAGATAGTATGTACCGTTCCAAGTGGAGTCGGACAGCACCACCTTGTATTCATATCAACCCCTCAAGCCATTTTCAATATCCAAAGAACGCAATTCTTATTCTCCTATAACCTACCTGTAATAGAGTCTATCGAACCACAAGATATATATAGTTATGACATGATAACAATTAGTGGATACAATTTTGGAAGTGATGCAACAAAGACCAAAGTCATGATTAGCGATACATTAGAATGCTCTCCAATAGTCAATATTTCAGACACTTCCATTTTATGCTTTGCACCTGAAATATACGATTCGAACCATCAATCTATTAGTGTTATCATTCAACATCAACATTCAAACACTGAAGCATTAAACTATGCTGGACCAAACATTGATATGATACTGCCAGAATCGGGTGATCCTTTAGACCCAATCGTTATCACCGGAGAAGGATTCAGTAATCTAACAACAGTGTTCATAGATGATATTCCAGTCGATATTCTAAATCAAACCTTGGACCAGATCATCTTTGAATTGGATTATGAAACTGCTAGCCACAAACTGACAATCCAAAACGGAGATCTTACCATCAACAGAGAATTCACTTACTATCCACCAATCATTACACTGTTCAATGATACTCTAGTCAATACCTCTGGAGGATTAGTACAGCTCTATGGTTTCGGTCTTGGACTTGTTTCAGCGGACCTAAACTTCCAATTAAACAACACCGACATTGATTGTAACCCATTCGATCATTTCATTGAATGCTACATACCACCTGGTTTTGGAAGTTCACTTACTCTAATTGGATCTGTATCCGATCAACTTGTTGATTTTGGAACGCAATCTAAACTCTCGTATCGACCACCAGTCATTACAAGCTACCTGATCACCAACTCCAATGTACTAGAGATCAATGGATACAACTTTGCACCAATAGAATATGGATTCGTTATCAACGAAAGTCAAGATCATTCATTCATTCGAATTGTGTACAATGACTTTAATGAAACCTGCTACAACTTTATCTCTACAACCAAAGCAGAATGTAATTTGAATATCAATTCAATGATACAATCTATTGAAGTTGTAGTCGGTGATCAAATATCAAATACCATTGGATTATTCTAAATTATATATATGAATATACTAAATAAAATAATATTGTGCGAACAATTTATTTAATTATATTTACACCAATGTTGTACTTTATTGATGTTTTACTTTTTGATTAAATACATTCCTAAAATCATTCATTGAAACCACACCATTCATTAAATCTCTTCTCATACAACATATAGATGCTTCTTTACATAAATTTTCAATATCAGCTCCACTATATCCTTCAGTCTAATAATTAATTAAATATTAATATATGTATATATATATATCAACGAATTATAATATATTTTTTAAATTAAACATACCATTTTTGATAATTCTTCAAAATTGATATCACTTTCCAATGGTAAATTCTTTGTCTTTACTTTTATAATTTTTAATCTTGTTTGTTGATCAGGTAATGATATCTATAAAATATATATTAATTTGTTAATATATTTAATGGTTGTTAATAATCTATTTAAATTTATAGTTACTTTTAAAATTTTATCAAATCTACCAGGTCTAAGTAATGCACTATCTATCATGTCGAGACGATTAGTAGCACCAACAACAATGACACCTTTCAGCTGTTCGAAACCATCCATTTCATTGAGGAACGTTGAAAGTACTCTTGATTGTGCGCTATCTCCAGACTCTGATGATTGACGCTTCGAAACAATCGCATCGATTTCATCAAAGAACAAGATGCTCGGTGTCGATTGTCTCGCAGTTTTGAATACCGCTCTGATAGTTGCTTCGCTATCACCCAAGAACGGAGAGAACACATTGGCACCACTCATCGAGATGAACGACAGCTTAGCACTGTTTGCAATTGCCTTGACCAATGTAGTCTTTGAGCAACCCGGTGGACCGTATAACAAAATACCTTTGGGTGGTGACAAACCTAACCGCTTGTAGGTATCACCATGTAACATTGGCCATTCAATAGCCAGCTGTAACTCTTGCTTTACATCTTCTAGACCACCAATATCATCCCAAGTAACTGTTGGAATCTCTACGACTCTATTCTCTCTCAACAAACTTGGTGGATTACTCTTTATCGACTCTACGAAATCCTGGTGATCTATCGTCTTCTCTTGCTTCATTCCACTCTCATACTTTTTAAAAGCAATAAACGCAGCATCTCTACATACAGATTGTAAATTGGCACCGACATATCCTGTACATTCATCCGACAATACAGCTGTTATTACAACTTAGAGTTAGTGATATGATAAACAGCAAAACAATAAGTTATAACTTACATAGATCAACATTGATAGGTAGATGTTTTGTGTATAACTTTAATATTTGTAGACGTTGATGTCTGTCGGGAACGGGTATCTCTAGTTCACGATCGAATCTACCGGGTCTTCTGAGTGCTGGATCGATATGATTGGGACGGTTCGTCGCCGCTATGACAATGAGATTGTTACTGCGCGACTCGATACCATCCATCAGTGTGAGTAGCTGTCCGACGACACGCGATTCGTTGTTGTTTGCCTGTGCTCTCGGTGGACATATCGTATCGATCTCATCGATGAAGAGAATGGCCGGTTTGTCTCTCGATTGCTTGGTGGCATCGCCAAAGATACGTCGCAAAGCAGCTTCGGTATCACCCAGGTAGGTACCACTAATCTTTGTCGCATCGACACATATCAAATCGATCGCATAGTAAGTGGCAATCGATCGAACGATATGCGTCTTTCCAGTGCCGGGCTCACCTTTCAACAGTATTCCTTTGGGTGGATTGATCGATAGATGATCAAACACCGATCTAAACAACATCGGATAGATGATCATCTCCTCTAGAATAGCGAATTGCTTATCTAATCCACCAATCATAATTGAACCTATACTATTGGTTGAATCATGATCTTCTCTTCTCTTTTCCAACAATGATTTGATTCTATCTACTTTTATTTGTTTTTTATCATCTTTATATTCTTGTTGTTGTTGTTGTTGCTGTTGTTGTTGCTTGTCAATATCATTTTCATTGAATATATTAATCTTTGTAGATAATGAAACTAAACCAATCTTTTCATCATTATATACATTTATAACTTTTAATTGAGGTTTATCAAGACTACCAATCATGAATCCATTACCAATTAATTTACCATTTAAAATATCTTTTAACTACAAATATACATGTTAGTCCAATGCAAAGTAACTTGATATTAATAATACATACATATTGATGTTTTGATTTCATTGGTATTGAATCATTATTAACTTCTAATAATAGTATATCTATTTTTAATAAAATATTTTGTTGATTATTGGGTATTGTATAAAGATTGACATTCAAAGGTTTCGGTATGGGAATAGGTAATCTTTCATTGTTTAAAGTATAATTATTATTACTGTTATTATAATTTAATGATTGAATTATCTCTTTATATTGTTTTGATTGTTTTATATTATCAACATCATCATTACTACTACTATCATTTATAATTAAATAAATAAAAGGTATAGATTGTATTATATTATCTTTAAATGATTCTCTATTTATCCATATTTGTGAAACTATTATTAATCTATTATTATTACTATTGTCAGTAGTTGTAAGAGGTATACTTAAAAATACCCATTGACCTAATCGCAATTCTCTTTCTTTTAAAAGATTCGAATGTAAATAACAAATATGATTAGAAGACGTTAGTGATTCTTCATTCTTATATTGATGATTATTAATTGGTAATAAATATAATTGTTGTTCTTGTTTCATTGAAATAGATTAGTTAGAAAAAACTGAAAAAAAAAAATCAAAAAGACGAAAGATCAAGTCGATCGCCATGTCTTTGATTGTTCTTTATTGTGAAAGTTTTTTTTTTAATCAAGATATATTATTATTTACAAATTATTTATATTATTTTTGATTCAATTATGGTTAGCTATATATATTATGCTAATGATCCTATCTGGAGTGGGTTACCACATTGAAAACAAAAGTTGGTTTTACCATTGACTTGACCACATTTATGACAAACTATTAAATATTTTGAAGAGTCTGCTATATTGCTGTTGTTGTTATTGTTGTTGATATTGTTATTATTTATATTATCATCGTTATCACTATTTATACTAAGTTCGTTTATATCATTGTTGTTACTGTTGTTGTTGTTGTTGTTGTTGATTGTATGATACCAACGATGACCTATTTTAACACGTTTTCCTTGGTGTACCTGATTGGCAATGTCGATATCATCTAATCTGCGCTTGAGTGAGATCAACATGCTGTGTTGGTAGATAATCATTATCAGACAAATGATGATAAGACCACCGAGAAATCCAATCACCAACCAGTTGAACAGTGGAACCGCTATGCTCTTGACACCGATGGTAATCGGTATCTGGTTGTCACCGTTGATCATCAGTTGCAGTGGCACCACCGAGTTGTTGGGATTGAGAGAGATCGACATCGGCAGAGAGTCGGCGTGAATATCAATGTCGTAGCTCATGTTCTTTGAGTTAAAGGTAAGTGGGAACTTGACGTAAGGCGAATACATTCGTACATCCGAGATATTTAGACGATCGGCATACAATTGCATCGGTAGACTAACCGTTGAATTATTGAAATCCATCGTTATATTCATAGGTGGTAGAAAAGATGTTGGTGAACCAACGCCACCAACATTATTATTATTTATATTACTCTCATGATCATCACCATGATCGTATACAAGCATTTCCAATTCCTTTAAAATTGAAATCGATAAATCTTTTAATTGATCCCCATTTATTATATTATTGGTATGTGATAATACTATATAATTTATTTATAATAATTAATAACTTAAAAAGTTCAATTTTAAATGTAATTAATAATAATTAATACAAACTTTTATTAAATAATGTAAAAAATATTAAAATATTTAAAAAACTATATACAAATTTCATTATTTTTCTTTATTCTATAACTTTTGAACTATTATTATTATTTATAATGTGTTTAAATAACATTATAAATAATAAATCAAATAAGAATAATAATAATAATATTTTTAAAAAAAATGTTGAAAATAAAAAAAGTAATTCTAAATTTTACTTAAGTGATGATATGATGTTAAATTTACTTTAACAAAGATGGTGGTGTGTGAAGAGGTGTGAATCTTTCAAACCAATAATATTAATTGTGTTTATATATTTGGTCAACCCATGTTTTACTTTATCAATACTTTCAGTCGACTGTTGAAACTTCACAATAAAAAAAAAACACAAAAAAAAACAAGAAAAATTCCTTTTTTTTTTGCAAATAATTATGACATTCAAATGTGTATTTACGTCATCGTGTGTTGTGGAAACCTTTCTAAAGGTGTCCTGAAACAAACCGATATAATAATAATCATTACATTGAATTCAATCATTAATTTCTTACTCCTATCTCTTTTTTTTATTGATTTAATATGCACTTCTGATTTATACATGTTTTTGATTATATCACCTTGTGGTTCCAATCTAATAACAAAATATTGTTTATATGTAATCTACAAATACATATTTTCTTTGTTTGATATAATAATTGTAATAAGAAAAATGAAAAATGTGGTGCCCTGATTAAAAAAAGTTGCTAATGGTTTTTTATTTTTGAACTTATTACTTTAATTGTTTTTGACTGTGGCACGTGTCAATCGTCAATTCCTCAATGAAATCATTCTAGCCGTCAATCCATCCAGACGATAACTTTTTATACTGTTGAATTGGCCGGGATCATCCTCACTCCATTGTCCAATTTTTTAAAAGAGGAGGCGTCTCACTATTATGAACGCATACCCATTGGACTCCTCAAGCTCAATGACACACTCTCGCTCGCCACCACTCTCTACCCACCTGCCAATGATGATTATGTGTATTCTCACTCCGCATCTATAGTTATTTGTTTGTTTACCAAAGCTGTTCACTATTATATCTTCACCACACCCTACTCATACTTGTCTTTCTTAACATAACTTGACAACATCATATTTCTTATGATATGTAAGCCACAGTGTAGTTTCAGCTTATACATTACATCTCTTACACAAGTACAAAGCAACGGCTTGTTGCTATATGTGATTTGATCTTGTAGATGCTTGTTTTAACATAAACTATTTCAAGAGATACAGACATCAAAGAAGACCACTCTGCTCTCTTTAGGTAGCTATAATATGGTAAGAATAGTTATAATGTAACATTATATCTATTATCGATCTATTCTGGAAATGGACTGCATCATACATTCAAGAATGAGCCGTCCTCTCATACCTCCTCATGTCTTTTACCACTACAGCTAAACGATTTGCAGCTTATTTGACCCCTAAGTGGCGATGCACATAAATAAAATAATGTGACTGACAGAATCTTATATAATATGATTAAAAAAAAAAAAAAAAAAGTACGTAAAGAATAAGAATAAGCAATGTCATTTCGATTATTTGTTTTGTTTGATATTATTATTATTATTATTTTAATTGTTTCTACAATGATGATGTTTGAGATTCTGTTTGTTGTTGGGTTGTTGTTAATTCTTCTTGTTCGTCAGCTAGTTGGAATTGTTCTTGTTGGTCAAATTGATTATCATGTAGGTCGCTAAAGTCCAAGACAGAGACAAACTTTCTTGGTTTGGCTGGAAGACCGTGTGTATTGATTGTTGAAACGCTAAAGTAAACGACACCTGGTACTGTAGCGAAAATTGTGTGATCTCTACCCATACCGACACCATCTCCTGGATGGAATCTAGTTCCTCTCTGTCTAACTATAATATTACCTGGTTCGACTAAATGTCCACCAAACTTCTTGACACCCAAATACTTTGGTCTTGAATCTCTACCATTCTTTGTTGTACCTGCTGACTTTTTAGTAGCAAATCTCTTTGTATATATTAATGATTCAACTATTATATTTAATTAATTAGCAATAATGAATATAATTAAAGTTAGTCCTTTGTTTTAACTGATTGACAAGCAGTAATTCTACTACTAATATTATCTAAAATCTAATATTCTTTTCTTTCTTTACCTTCACCAAGTAGACATGTTGATCTAACAGTCTTATTTAAAGTATTACTAAAAAAAGACATTATTTATTTATTATGATAATGAAACTATACAATTTAATTCATATGAATTTGAATAATCGAATGTTTAATCGTTTTTTTTGATCAATTTTTTTTTTTTTTTTGATCATTCAAAAAACAGATTTTTCATTTTTTTTTTTTTTATTATTATAAGCAATAAGCTAGCAACTAAACATTTTTATTATGATTATTTGTATTTTGATCGGTTATATTTAAAACAGTTACTTTTTCAACATTATCATTAGCATTCACATCTTCTTCCTCTTCTTCTTCGTCTTGGAAATTATGATAGTTCTTTGAGTGTATTCTACTTTGTTGGTATTTAACCATTAGACAAAACGAGGTAGCTGCTAATAAGAGTCCAAGTGAAAAACCAAATGTAACCATGAGGGTGAATCTTGTTTTCGATGGATATCTGCATCTTGAATAGTCACCGCCGGTCACCAGAAGATTTAGGTCGGGGTCAAGAAGTGCTCGCATCTCGAAATACGGTAGCCGCGAAGAAACATTGACCGATCCATCGTCTTTATTCTCAGTGAATCGATTCTCAACCGATCGCGGAACATTGTCGACCTCTGCACGATTGGGGAACTGTCCGTACACCATGTTGCCGCCGGCATCTATGAGACTGAGCGCCGTTATCCTGTCGCCTTCGATTAACGAGTAGTAAGACCAATCGACACATTGCTCTCCACCTTCGGGTGGTGTAACGACGCTGTTGATCTCGAGCAGGTTTTGCTCGGTGAGGAAATCCCAGCCCTCTATGGCGACGTCAAACTTTAGCGCGCCCAGCGAAATCGAGTGGCTGTGTCCGGCGTATTCGAACGTGTAATACTGGTTGTCGGTTACACCTTCGATAGCAACGTACTGTGTGAATGTAACATTGATACGGGCACTCTGTCGGAGCGACGGTTTGTCATCCAAGTCCGCTTGGTAGAGCCAGCGCTTTCGCACGATCGTGTCGGAACTGTGGATCTCGACCGCTTCGTCTTCGAGCACCGAGTACCGCCAATTCAACTGCGAGAACTCCACTCGGTTTCCGATTTTCCAATTCTGACTTGTGTATTCCTGTAGGCTGTCTACGATGATCGAGTAGCTCATTCCGGCCATTGTGATATTGGCAATCGGCTGAGTGGTCATCGGTTTGACATCTTGTGTTCGTCTTTTGTTGAAAGTTTTGATCTGACATAGATCGCCACCCCAACCATCGTTACATATACATTGATTACCCATACAATGTCCATTTCCATAACATGCATTATCGCCATCCTCCAGAATACATCTACTTGTTGAATCTGTTTGTTTTAATTTGCAATACAATTAATTAATATCAAAAAATATTATTAATTCGTTTTTTCCGCGCGAAAATTACCTGGTTGTGTTTTATAACTATAAAATTTATCTACAGGAATGTCATAGTTGACATCGGATATTTTAAAGTGATAGGTTGTATCAGAGACTAAACTGTCGAATACACAATTGTTTGATTCTGAATAATAACAAAACGTTAACCAATTCTTGTTATCGAAAGAAATCGAAGCATTATAATATGGTTTGTGTTCGTAGTTTGCATCTGAAACCCATGTAAAGTTAATTGTATCTTTTGATATTATAGTTATTTCAGATGTTGGTTTAAGTGTTGGTACTATTTTAATTAAAAAAAAAAAATACTAATTAATATTTTTATTATTATTATTTTTATTTAATAAGAATAATTTATAATTACCAAACTCGAAACTATCACTACTACTACTACTATCATCATTGACATCTATATTATTTATATCTAGATCTAATTGTTGTTGTTGTAGTTGTTGATGATTTTGTTCAGTGTGTGACGATGGAGATAAGGTGGTGCCTGTTGTCAACACCAAAAAATCACTGAAAAAAAATAGTAATATAAAAGATAATGATATTAAATAATAATAATGTTTACAACAGGAAAAGGATTTATTATTGCCACCCAACATAACATTAATTTTCGAAAGTGTATTGATAAATAAACTAGTACTTTTTATAGATACTAAAAGAAGAGCAAAAAGGAATTGTTGTTGTCGTTATTGTTTATTATTATTTATTTTCTTTTGAATGATTTGAAATCATATTTAGTAGTTATTCTATTAAATTATAAATAACTTTCTACAGATATATCTTATTTTATTAAATTTGCAAAAAGAGAAAAAAACAAAAAAACCATCAAATCAAACATTTAATTTGGAGACAAGCAATAGAATAAAAATAAAAATATGAGCAAGATCTCTCAATTATAACCTAAGATTGCTGCCGAATTTTCGTATAGAAGGTGGTTTTTGAAAATTTTTTGCAAAAATAGATTTTGTTTTTTTTTTGTTTTCAAAATAGTAGGATTACATTACAATCACTGTTTTCTTTATCTTTTACTTTTACTTTTCATTTTGTTTTGTTTTATTATGTACAGTACTTCATATACACTTACATTAGTAGTAATAATAAATAATAATTAAGAAATTTAAAAGAAATAATTGTAAACATTGTTTTTTTTTTGGTATCTTTAGATTTTGTTTTGTTTTATTATGTACAGCTAAGCTCTCACTTTTTTTTATTTATTATTGATGAAAAAGAAAGAGTCAAATAATTTAATATATATTAAATAATGAAATTAATTAAGGTTGTTGTTGTTGTTGTTGTTGTTCTTTTCGTTGTATTTCTTTTTGTATGTCTTTCATTATTGCTTGGGTTCGGTCGGTGATATTACATCTGAATTCGAAAAATATATGTGTGAGAAAAGCATTGACGGTTTGCTCTTCAACATAAAGTCGGTAGCACATGATCGATAGGAATTCCATCTCCATTTTGATAATGTTGGTTGGATTGGTATCGAATTTACTGGCAATTCTATTCATATTAATTTTGGATTCACTATACATTTTTATCGCTACTATACAACTAAAAAATTTAAAATATAAAGATTAGTAACAACAATATTGTTAATGCTGATTCAATGATGATATTTACCTTGTCAGTATTAACCACAAGACTGAACTTTGTCTAATACCAACTTTCTTTACGTATTTATCGGCCAAAAAGAATGCTGTAAACAGGATGTAGGTTGATTCATTTAGGTCTTCAATTAACCATTGTAATATTACTTCAAGGATTTCGGTGACGCCTGCCTCCATCTGAGACTTTGAGAGCAAGGTTTCACGGTATCCAGTCTTTCCAGTTCGGTTGGACTCTATGACCCAGCTACATACTTTCTTGACCAGGAGATCGGCAGATCCAGATAGGTAGTCACTGAGGAATGGGAATCTATTGAGTTGTGATGGGGAATTCCTTCTGCTTGAACATGAGGAAGAGGAGCTTGAGTTCGGACTGGTCGAGTATGTAGATGATGGTGGTGATGTGGAATGTTGTTCTTGTTGTTCTTGTTGTTGTAGTTGTTGATGTTGTTTATTACTATTATTGTTTAATTGATTGGTGGCGATACCACAATCAATGTAGATACACTTGGAATTGACAAAGTGATTGTTATTGTTATTATAATAGTTGGTTGATAACATAATTTAATGATATAGGCGGTATTTGTCACTTTTGGGTAGGTGTAGTAACCAAATGTGGAAGTTTTCGTAGTGATAATTTGCAAGCAATGTATTGTATCTATTATTATAATAATGTTGAATTTTAGTAATAAGTAAATTTATATATATTTGAAATGGTTGTTATTTGAATTAGTATATTTAATGTATTTATATTAAGATTGGAATTAAAAATGATATTTATTTTAATTTAAATTAAAAATAAATGATAAATAATTAATTTTATTTACTTGTAGCAATATCAATCGACAACTGGTCAATCACATTTCATTAAATTGATTCAAAAATGTTGTTGTTGTTGCTGCTGGTATATGGAGTGTGTGTGTTTTATTCAAAAATAAAATGCTGGTCAACAATCTAATACAAATTTGCAGCAATTCAATAAAAATGTGTGAAGATAATAAATTTTTATTTGATAAGGTGCTGTAATTTGTGTTTTGAAGTTGGTGTTGGAATTTGTGGTTTTGGTGCTGGTGCTGGTATTGGTAACAATATTGTATGAGATATTTTTTTAATAGGATATATTATGATAATAATTCAATACAGGTATATAATATGTGAAGTATTTGATATTCTTGTCGTTGATGTCTTTTTGAAGAAAGTTACAAATATCAGGCTTTACATTTACAATGATATTGAATATATGAAGTAGTGTATTGATTTTGTTTTTGTTTTTCACAAAATTTTAACACACATTTATATATTTGTATATTTTTATTTATTTGTATTAAAATTTGTATCTCTGTTGTTTTGCTGTGGATTTTGTTATCTATGACCAAAAAGTCAAATATTTATTACAAAAATAAATAATTTAAATCAACCCACACTTTTAAACACATATTAATATTTATATGTATTTTATTATTTTTACTAAGATTTTAACAGAATGTAAAAAGTGAAAATAAACATAGATAATTGAAAGATTTAAATTTTTATTGTTGGTTGTTGTTGTTGTTGTATGAGAATTGGAATTTTGTTTGAAGTGCTCAGTATCATCGCAAAAGATACATACAGATAATTATAATTATAAAAAAACAGGCATTTATTTCCTCTGTGGGTACGGGTGTGAAATTGGGAGAGAGTGTGTGTGTGTGAAGTTTATAAATAAAAATAAAATTTTTTGAATAAAAAAAGAGGGTGAAGTGGTAAGTTGAGAGGAGTTTAAACTTTAATTGGTGTGTTATTATATTAATTGTCAGTATTAGTGCGTGTGTGTGTGTGTGTGTGTGTGTGTTGTTTCTTTTTTTTTTCAAACAATTTTGAGAGAAACAGTTTGTAGTAGTAGCAGGAACACCAATCTTATAGATTTCGATCTATTTCATTTGCAAAGCAGGATGTTAGTTTTTCTTGTTCTCTCTTTGTTCACTAACCATTAGTTTACTCAATGAGTTTTTTTCAAACACACCCAGTTCACACACACACACACAGTACATGTTGTTAAAACATAAAAAACAAAAAACAAAAATTAACAATTGCAGAAACAGTAAAAAACCACTTTAACTTCTCTTGGTAATATTTGAAATTGTAATGGTTTTTATGGTTACCAATTGTCGTTTGACATTCAAAGTAATGGTTCGAACATTGAGATTATTGTTACTTTGTGTCTTTTCGTTTTTTCAAGTAACACCAACAACAAAGAAGAGCAATAAAAACAAAGATGACAATTAATTAATAAACCATCTAAACAACAACAACTATAATAAAACAATAAAAATCTGAGCAATAACGTATGTCAATGATAGTCGATAGTATGTTTACAAAAAGGATTTTACCAACTTGAGATTTAGTTTGGGTTTGGGGGTATTGTTTTTGAGGTATGGAACAAATACGGTAACTATGATAATGATAAAATAAATAATAATTATTACAAAAAAATAAATAAAAGCAAAATGAAGTAAAGAGTCACTGCACATGTCGTTTTTCTAATTGTGTTTGTCTCTGCCTGGGGTTATTTAATTAATTAGCTGGTATTTTTTTGTTTTAAGAGTACAATGATTGGATGGGGATTTGAAAAATAAATAAATAAATTTAAAACATTAAAACTAAAAAAGGAAATTTAAAAAAATTTTGAATTTTAGAAAATTAAACAGAAATTTAAAAAGAATAGTGATTGGACCAGTTTTTATTAACAAAAAATAAAAAAGAATAAAATTCATTGGAATTATTTCTATAATTTTATTTTTTACTTACAAATAATAAATTGAATTTTTAAAAACAATTTTGATTCTAAAGTAATAATTTTCTTTAGATTTATTAATTAATTTACAAATGTATAATTCTTCAATTTTTATTTTGTGTTTTTTAAAGATAATGAATAAATAAGGTGTTTTTTTTTTGATATTTAAGTATTTTATAAATGGAGTAATGTTTCAAAATAATCTATTTAATTCAGATTGAATCAATTTTTTTATATCAAAACCAAAATATTTATTAATAAAACATCAAAAAAAAATTTTTTGGTATTTTTTGGAAAATCAATTGAATATGAAATCTTTGCGGGTTTCCTAATTAATTCGAATCCAAGATATCCTTAACCATCAATAATCACTTTGAGTTTTAAATAGATTTTAACCCCACTCTTATGAGAGAGGTATTGAATTTCATTTTTAAAAAAATTAAGAATGTCGTTAAAACTAAAACAACTTGAAGTACTATATTAAAATCAATCGGGAATAATTTTAGTTAGTTTGTTTTGAACATTTAGGGAATACAAGACGAGTTTACTTTTTACCGTTGAGGATTTCTAAGGTTTTTTTTATTCGTGTTATTTCATTTTATAGGTTGGGTTTTTTTTTTGCACACCTTTTTTGTATTCTCGCCATTATTTTTGCAAAATGCACACAAAAGCTGTGCAAATTATTTTCATTTTTTGGGGATGCATAAAATGAAATTACACATTTTTATTTTATTTCAGTTTTTTAATTTAAATTACTTATAAGAACCAAGTTTGGAGGTTATAATGTATCAATTTATATGCCTTTGGTCTTTAATTTTTCTTTTTTTTTTTTTTGTCACAAGTTGTTTAGATTCAGATTTAGGAGTACCTGTTTATTTTCATCGGAGTTTGTTTGACAATAACCATATCAATGGCTTTTAAAAAAAAAGATGATTAAATGACTGTACAATTAGCAAAAAAAAAAATGCATTTGTTCAAATGAAAGGAGACAAAGGAAGTTATTATTTTTGTAAATTTACAATTTTATCGAAAACCTTTTAATTTAGGATATTTGATAATGACCCAATAGTGGCCACGGTAGATGATTCTCTTTCTTTTCGCATTTGTTTGGCATATTGGAGTCCACATGCATTACATAGCGATGTTTCTCCGTCAGGACCTCTTCTCCACTCTGGTGTTTCTGTTGTCTCACATTTTGCACAGTGTCCAAATCTTTCTTTTGGTGGTCTACCTCTTTTTTTTTCTCTATGATTTAACTATTTATTTTAATAACGATTAATAATTGTTAATTATTAGTAATTATAAAATTAATTTTTAAATTATAAATTGTTTACCTTTTCAGTATTTGAATAGGGAGCTACTTTTGTTGGTTGATGGTTTTTCTTTTTGTTTTTCAAAGTTGGTACTGTTGGAGATGATGCTGATAGTTGTGATTTTAGATATTCGAATTGTACTGACTGCTGACCTGGTGAAGTAGATGGTGAAGCCGTTGGTGAAGTAGATGTTGATGATGTGTTTGATGACGATCTTGAGAAATACGATTGTAGATTCTGAAGACCCGTTGATTGAACAGATGGCAAGTAGAAATCGTCAGAAGATTCCTCTTCAAAGCTTGTGATGTTTTCAGATTCGTCATCGGATGAACCAAAGTATTTTCTGCAAAAACCATTATCCGATGATTTGTTTAGCGAGTTGGTTGAAAATGATTGTGAAGTTGTTATTTTATGATTAGTAGAAAAATTGTTATGATTGTTATTAATGTATGGATTAAAATTATTTCCAATTGTGCTATTATTATTGATATTATTATTGTAATTATTATTATTATTGAGTGAAAGATTATTTCTACTTAGATTATTATTATTATTATTACGTGGTGAATCGATCTCTTCGATTTGAAGATCATTTTGTTTTTGGTTTGTATTAAAGTAAAATTGAGGTAAACTATGTGATTTTGTTATTTTTTGGTGTTGAGGTGCGGAATTTTTATTTGTAAACAATGATGGAAGAAGTTCATCAATATAATCATTGTGAATGGTCAAATCAAGTATCTTTGATTTATTTCCAGAAGAAGGGAAATGATCTATAGATTTTTAAAAAAACAAATTATTAATATTAATATTTTTCCTATGAAATTTTTTTGTATTCTAATAATTGCTAGTTACATTTAAAGACAGTTGTCATTTAGGTTTTTATTTTCTTTTTTTTTTTTCTTCTGAAAATATTGAATTGTGGATATGGAAATTGAGGATTGGAATTTTAAATTGCAATAAATAAAAAAAAATGTATAGTTATTTTTGTTTACAAAGTTGTAATTTTGAAAAAAACAAACAAAACAAAACAATGATTGATACCAAGGGAGATTGGAAATAGAGTTGTCTTTTTGATGTTTGTGATTTATAGAGGTCTCGAAAAAAGATGATTTAAAATATTTTGTTGTTTGTTTGATAATTAATGTTTAAATTTCAAACTATAAAATTGTTTGTTTTTTTTGTTATTTATTTGTTTAAATGGATTGATGGTTTGAGATCACCGAAAAAGGGGTAGCTGCTGTTTTTCTTCTTAAGAGTGTGGAGTTGATTGAAGCAAGCATAGGAGAGGTGTGTTGTGTGAAGAATCTTGTTTGTGTGTTGTTTAATGTGAAAGACTTGGATTTAATATTAGAGATACAAAAAAAATTAAAATAAAAAAAAAAAAAAGAGGAGGAACAAATTAACTAAATGTGTTTTTGTGAAAAACAATATTGTGAGTATATCTAATGGTATATCTACAGATGAATGGATTTAATAGGGATTGCTGAATCATTTTAATGCTATTACGACTGAAGCAAAAGTGCTATTTGCACGCTCAGTATGGAGAGGTGGAGGGTATTGCACACCTACATTTATTTAAAACGTTTCAATTTTAAAACAAATACTATATGGTGAAGTTTGATTGAATTTAAAGCGAATGAGTGAAAGCAAAGGGTGTTTGATAGTGATGGGTGTTCCAATATAAATATATTTACATGATTGTGTTTGTTATGTTCTTGTTTGTGTGTGAGAGTGTGCCAAGTCTAATATTAATATTGGTGGTTGATATTAGAATAAGAAAGATAGTTATATCAACACAAAACACACTCACATTTTAATTTATTTTTTTTGTTATAATTAAAAATAATATTAATTATTAATCTAAAGTTGAATATATTCTTTATATGTGTGGTGTTCTTATTGGTATTGTTTGCAGTGGTGATCGTAGTAATAGTGGTGGTGGTGGTGTGGTGTGGTGGTCAGTCGACACTAGTGAAATGAAAATAACTTCAATCATCTTATTTGATTGGACAATAATTGGGTATAATTGAGTATAATTGATCAGTCGTGGCATTAACACATTATTATAGTACATTTATTTTTAACAGCAAAAATGATGCATATTTTAATGTTTTTGCTTTTTTTTTTTGTTTAAAGATGGTGTTCATTTAAATCAGATTAATATTTGCTTCTAAACACACAACAAATACGATCAATACCACCACAATCATCAACCACACTCACCACAAACCAGGTTTAGTGGTAAACTTCACACCACTTCCAAAACTAAAAAAAAAAAAAATAATTTGATTGAATAGTTGGTTTCTTTTATATATCTTAAATTTTTATTATAATCGAAATTGATTTTACCATTAATTGTTACTGGTTGGTGGTGGTGGTATTTTGTTTTTTTTTTGATTGATTTCGTTGTTGTTGTTGCTGATAGTGGTGCGGTATTTTATTACTATTGAATCGGGCCACACACACAATAAATAACCTCAATATATACATATATAGGCAAAAAAATATATATCAATATTTGATACCTTTAGCCTACCAATTAGTCATATCTTCTTAATCAATAGCTTTATTTGTATGCAAATGACTCGACATAGTTTAGAGTTGTGTGGATTTACTTCACAACATGTTTTGCTTGCAACTGGTCGCCAATAAATACACAAAGTGATCAGCAACACAACAACAACAACAACAGGTTATAGCTGGATTTGGCTTGATAGTTTAAAAAGATTGAGTTGATATTTGTAATTTGACAATAAAAATTATTGAATTGGATGAAAGAGAAGAGAGAGTGTGTGTGCGTGTTAGTTTGTTTGAATTGAGTGGTAAATCAAATATATATAAGATGTTTATATTTATATAGGTTTAGCCAATCAACTCTGTTCATAATATTTGTTGAAAGTTATAGTAGTGCAACAAATATAAATATAAAAATAAAACACTCTATCACCATCCTACACCACTCTTCACTCTTCTCCTTCATCAAAATTCACTTGCTCCTTTCCACTTTCAACCTAAAAAAAACCTTTTTCTTGAATATATTTTTAACTTGCTACCTTTCCTTTTAAGTATAAATGGTAATACAATAATTTTCTAAATTAAATTACAATTTTAAAGTATATAGTTTGTTGTAGTTTGTTACCACCACTAACCACGACCAAAGTTAGCAAAATAACAATATTGTTAAGATTGACTTTATTTGCAATTTCTTTTAACAATTAACAATCTCAGTATTATTGCAAATTTAAATTTGCTTATCAATAGTTATTTTTGTTGCTGTTGCTTGTTGCTTGTTGCTGATTAGTTAGTTAGAGGAAAGTTTTGAGGAATGGATGTGGTGTTTGAAAAAATATTTAATTAACACAAAAATGAATGGGTGTAACAAAAGTATTTATCTTGTGTTTGTTTGTGTTGTTTAGTGTAGGTATAGGTAGTAGTAAGAGTAGGTGGTAGTTTTTATAGAACTTATAGCTTTAGTTTTGTATCTCTTTTTTCACTCTCTTTGAAATCTTGACTATCAATCTCTCCATCGGGTGCAATCGTCACTCCATTCACATACTTACATACCTACAACATAATATTCTTGATAAGGTGCCAGGGTGAACATGTACCACACACTTGGGTCAGTCAGTTAAAGAGAAGTTTAGAGATAAATTAATTTGATTTAAACATTGCTTGTTGGGTGTGTTTAAAAAAAAATAAATAATAAAATAAAATATAAAAATGATTGTTACTCTTCTTTCTTAGTGGTCAACTTGAAAACAATCATAGATTTGTGATGAATTGCTATGATTGTCATTCTCACCAAAATGATTAACATCATATATTTTAAACAACACTAACATATTTAGATATATAATGATATGATCACATGATCCACCTTTTAAATACATATCATATTACGTCGAGTCGATAATAATTGTTTGTTTAATTGAAGTTAAAAAAAAAAAAAAAAAAAAAAAAACCAAATCACAAAGTCCAAAAAGGGAATATCTATATATATATGATAAAATAATTATTACTAATATAACTAAATTATTTTGATCTAATAAAAATTATCTTTAAGTTTAACATCTATTATCTTTTACTAGAATATTAAAATAATTTAATTTGTAAAAAATGTTAACTTTTTTTTTTTTTTTTTTTTTTTTTTTGAATTGATTAACTCGAAATTTGAAAAAAGGCGCCATGATTGATCAATCAGAATCAACTGGTTGTGTTATTTGATTAGATTTTGAAATAACATAACCTTTTTATTTAGATATATTTTATTTTATTATGATTTAAATTATTAATAGAAATAGATATGGATCCTTTTGAAAATTATGAAGTAGAAGAAGATAATAATAATAATGATGATGAAAATCCATCAGATAATGAAAATGATAATAATAACAATAATATAAATAATGGCAATAGTAGTAGTAGTAGTAGTAATAATAATAGATCAGTAATATCAAAGAAACCAGCAGCAGTTTCGAAAATCAATTTTTTAAGTACAAGAGGTGCAAGTAAATCGTCGATCGATGAAAATGGTGTGGGTACTTCAGCATCTAGCGGTTCAAAAGATGTAAAAAGAGGACCAAGAGATAAGGATTTATCCTATGAGGACGATGATTTTGATAGCTACTACAGTAAAACAAGTGATCTAGCTAACGGAGGTAGTCAACCACTATCGTCGTCGGCTGCATCCGCTATTCCGAACGAAGGTATCTACATCTGGGGTACCAACATCAAAGTCAGTGATGTTCAAGTCAAATTCAGAGTATTCATAGAGTCATTTACAATTCAAAAGCCAACTTCAACCATTTCAAATAATAACAACAACAACAATGATAATAGCGATAATGAAGAGGAGGAGGAAGAGGAAGAAGATGAAATGGATATAGATGGCAGTGGTGTAAGGAATAAGAATAATAAAGGTGAAGTCATTATATTATATTTAGATATGTTAAGAATGTTAAAAGAGAATAAGAGTAGACATTTAAATATCAATATGACCTATGTCTATCAGTTTGATCAATCGCTCTATTACATTTGGGTCAGATACCCAAATGAAATGATACAACTCACGGAGCAGGAGATCAACAACATCTTTACAACCATCTATCCAGAGGTACTAGACGAAGTTACTGGTGTACTCACTGATCCAATCGAACTACATCCATTCAACCTTAAAACAACGAAACCAATGCGTCAATTGAATCCTTCAGGTAACTAACACTAACTAAATTTAATTACTTATTTATCATTAACTAATTTACAATTACAATGATTATAGATATCGATCAAATTATTTCGATTAGAGGATTGATTATTCGAACAAGTCCATTGATTCCAGAGTTAAAGACAGGTTTCTTTCAATGTTCTGTGTGTAACTTTACGGTGGAGACAGAAGCAGTCAAGCAAAAGATTGTAGAACCAACAAGATGTCCGAATCAAAACTGTAAGATTCTATCTAGTATGAAGTTGGTTCACAATCGTTGTTCTTTCTTTGATAAGCAGTTTATCAAGTTACAAGAGACACCCGATGCCATCCCAGAGGGTGAGACACCACACACCGTATCTATGTTTGTATACCGTGATCTTATCGATATCGGTAAGCCAGGTGACCGTGTAGAGATTACCGGTGTATTCAAAGCAAATGCATCAAGAGCAAGCGGTACAACCAAATCACTTAGATCTATCTATAAAACATGTATGTTGTAGAGTTAACACAATCAATATATATTAAACAAATTAATTACTAACTAATCAACTTTAACGATCTATCTATATAGATATTGATGTATTGTATATAAAGAAAACAGATAAAGGTAGAAGACATGATGATATATCGGTATTGAGTCAATTCAATTCAGAGTTGGCGGATATCGATGAGTTTAGAGTGAGTGCAGAGAGAGAAGCAGAGCTACTGAGTTTGTCAAGACGAAAGGATATCTACGATCTGTTGACAAGGTCGTTGGCACCGAGTATCTGGGAGATGGACGATGTAAAGAAGGGTATTCTCTGTCAGTTGTTTGGTGGTAGCAACAAGCAGGGTCTGGGTGGAAGTAAGATTCGTGGCGATATCAATATCTTGATGTGCGGTGATCCCGGTACCAGTAAGTCGCAGATGTTGTCGTTCGTCCACAAGATTGCACCGCGTGGTATCTACACGAGTGGCAAAGGTAGTTCTGCTGTCGGTCTGACTGCCTACATCACGCGTGATCCAGACACGCGTGAAACCGTGTTGGAATCGGGTGCGCTGGTCTTGTCTGACGAGGGTGTCTGCTGTATCGACGAGTTTGACAAGATGTCCGATCACACCAGATCGATCCTTCACGAAGTGATGGAACAACAAACGGTGTCCGTAGCGAAAGCCGGTATTATCTGCTCGCTCAATGCGCGTACCAGTATTCTGGCGTCGGCCAATCCCAAGGAGTCGCGATATAATCCGCGAATGTCCGTCGTGGAGAACATTCAGTTGCCACCGACTTTGTTGTCGCGTTTCGACTTGATCTACTTGGTACTGGATAAAGCCAATGAGAGACACGATCGTATGTTGTCGCGACACATCGTTTCGCTCTATTGGAATGAGAATCCCGCACCGCAATGGACGATTCCCCGAGACATGATGACCGACTACATCAGTTATGCGCGCAAGAATATCAATCCTATCATCCAAGAGGACGCTGGCGAACTGCTGGTTAAAGGTTATCTCGAGATGAGAGCTCAGGGCGGTGGAAGAACGATCTCTGCAACGCCAAGACAACTAGAGTCACTGATACGTACCAGTGAAGCGCATGCCAAGATAAGATTCTCGCCTGTGGTGGAGCCAGTCGATGTAACAGAGGCTATCCGTTTGGTGAGGGCTGCACTTCAGGTGTCTGCAACCGATCCGACCACCGGTACAATCGATATGGATATGATCAACACTGGACGATCGTCGTCGCTGCGTATGGAGATAGAAGCACTCAAGGAAGCTATTCTCGGAATGATGGGTGCTCGTACAACACCCTGGACACAGGAACAACTATTTACACAAGCAAAAGCATTTAGCAAACCCAACGATAACAAACCAGCGTTTTCAAATATTTCACAAGATGAACTACTCGATGCACTCAACCAACTCTGTCAATCCGAGGAAATCAAGGTTACAAAGGGTATCAATCCCACTTATATTTTAATGACTAAATAATTTAGAAATGATTTAAATCAAAGTAGTTTAGATACAATAATATTGCTAATAAACATCATTATCAGCTACTTCAATGAAGCTGAATGAATGGAAAAAAACAAACAAAACTAGAATAACGAAGCAAATTCGCTCCACATTAATTAATATTTTTGTGATTTTATTTTTTTAAATTTAAATTCTAAAGATATATTGTTTTTTTAAGAAAATCTATAGATTGTGAAAGTCAAATTATTATTAATTATAGAATAAATCATTCCTTTCATGAATACCTTACACACCTATTTTTATAAATCTATTTTTTTAAGAAATAAACAATTATCATTTTTCCCCCACCACACAAAAAAATTGGTTGTCAATCATAGTTGTCAATTTTTGGATTTAAATTTTAATAAGTTTCAAGAACTTTGTCAATCAAATAATTATTTTTATAGATTTTTTATTCTTTTAGAACTATGAAATTAAAGTATAAAAAGGAAAAATTTTAAAATGTATTTTCAAAAAATCATTTCTTGAAGTCTTTTCAAAAACAAACGTATGTACAATTCAATTAAAATCAATATAATTATTTACTTACTAAAACTTGTGTCTTGAACCATAGAATGTTAAATAGAATTAGTAATTCTAAAAGAAATACTTTGGAGTATTCAGTTCCAGATGATATCATTGATGTAGATAATGAAATAGTAGAAAGTACAATACCGCTGGTTGATCAATTAAGTAAGAAAGAACAGATAGGTACATCTTCAATCAAATCAATATCTTCAAATATTGTAAGCCCAAGTATTCCAACTTTTGAACCGCCAAGCCACCATGTTCCAACTTCAGTTTTGCAAGATGCACTACATCGATCTGCAACCAATCAAGTTAGCTCCAAAAATCTTCCTAGGATTTTAGAAGAACTTAAAAGTGTTAATGATTATGCTAACCTTTTATTGTCAAAGTCAAAAGAAAGAGAAGTTAGAAGAACCACTCAAAGTCCAAAGACGACAATTCTACATAACAAGAAAAAAGTGACCAACAACAACAAAGACATCAACGACAAAAATAATAATAATAACAATAATTTAAATATTAGTAATAATCAATCGAATTTAAACAACAATAATATTAACGATATTCATAATAATAATAATAATACTCCTATTATTCTCAAACTTCTCTATAAACAAGGTAATATGTCAGTCTATCAGTCCAGAGTATATGATCCTAAAAGACAAAGAACTTTTCTTGTTACTAGATATATTTCAACTGTATTAACACCAGAAAATCAAAATATAATATCCAACATAATAGTCAATTAAACAACCAAGTACCAACAATTCTATCAACCATCATATTAATAACTATTAATTCAAAATGTTTATTAAATAAAAAAATTTATTACTCTAAAACATCCAATTTAAATTCATTAGTTTTCTGTGCTTCTTGTATAAGTTGTTTACTTTGAGTTGGTTTGTTGATTGAGGATGCTAGACTGGATGCAGCAATATAGAGTGATGTAATTATGTCATCGGTGTTGATTTGAAGTGGTTCCAAGTTGGCTTGCTCCAAATAGGGTAAGAATAGTTTATAATGTTTGTTTAGATACTCAAACTGCGCTACGTTAACCAACCTTCCTACTGTTTTTTCTACATGTCTAATGATTTGTGAATATTCAATATCTAGCTTTTCAAAATCTGTCATACATTCTTTGAAATTAAACAATAACACGTTTGCCATTGATCTTGACAAATAGAAAAGCATCTTGTGTTCCTTTGATATCGAATCATTCTCTTTAATCATATCACTAAATATCTTTACCAAAATCTGTCCATGAACAGATACCAATCTGCATCGTATCTGGTAGTTTAACATTGAATCTGAATTCAACTCCAACCATCCTTTTACATAGATTGATTCTAACCTATCCAATGCCGATCGATAATCGCCTTCTATGTAATCGATAGTTGAAAGATGTAATGTCGCTACTGATTTGATATGATGGTTAATCTTATCATTGTCCATTATCTTATTTAGTACTGATTTAGCTTGATTAAATCTACCAAGAGAGATGAGTGATGTTGACAACAGTACTTGAGCTACGTAGAAAGTTGGTTGTTTTGTTACTAGCGCTTGTAGTTTATCAATACCTCGACTGGATTTGAGAAACATCACTTCTGAATAACCTCTAATAGCTTGGAAATATAATTTGTCAGCTTCACTATCGAATCGATCCAATTTCTCTTCGGTATCAAATAGGACTTCGAGTTGATCTTCTGTTGTTGCATCTATTGTCTCTGGGAATGCACCGAATCTTAAAGCATATCCAATCGATTTGCCAGACTTGATTAAGCTTTCAACTCTTTTGTAGGAACTCTCATATGTGTCTGGGTTTAGAAAATTCTTCACCAAGAGGTAATCTATGGATTCTGAAGTCGTCGAAGGATAACTAACCATTTTCCATGGATATAGATAGAATGGTGAGTTGCCGTTTGAAGGTATATAGTTGGTGGCCCTGTCTAATATTGAATTAATCATACCAGCTATACCGTATGGAATTTGGAATTCTAGATTACCACGAATCAGTAAATCTACCATTATCGAAGTAGTCTGGAGAATAGATTTCAGATGATTGAGAAATATGGAACCATCATTGCTGGGTGATGTTGTTGCCATATGCTTCTCAAGCAAAGATATCCAAAGGGCAAGGGATTCAGCTATCTCTTGGTTTGATGACGATCTCTTGATGAATAAAATTCGATCTCTGTCTGTCTCTGAACATGTCTTTTCTTTGAATTCATTCCACTCCTTCCAATTAAAATCCAAACTCAAAACATAATCGGAAGCAGCCAGTCCCAAAAAATCGACCATTTCTCTGGTCACTCCAATAGTAGAACTTAATCTTTGCACATCTGCCATACTCTCATTTATAAACTTATCACATTCACTTCTTTCCAGTTTCAAACGAGTCATACAAGCTATAGTGTTTGAATACAATTCAAATCGTTCATTTTTAATATTCTCCTATTAATAGACCGTTAATGTTAATAATGTTTATTAGATAAATAATATGTTTAAAAATCTTATATGAGTAGAGTATGGTTTACTTACATTTAAATGTTTGATTGCGATTTTCGCATGTTTAAGAGAATCTTTAAATCTTGCTACTGCACGCTGAGAGTATAAATAGGCAAGAGAAGCATTGATTTTGTACGGTTCATAATCTGGATACTTTCTAACTAGAAGTTCGAGTGAGCCTATCGCTCCTTGGACGTCTGGTCTATGTTTGGTATATATAAGGTGTTTGACATTAAGAGCAGAGATTAAAAGTTCCCTACTAATAACTCTCCATTCTGAATTCTCTATTTCATCGAATGATGCTAATCCACCGTCAATATGTTCCAGTGACTTTTCATATTCCTCTCTTCTATACTCTAGCAGTCCCAACTGTATTGAATCGAATGGTATGAACTCTTTTGATTTCTCCAACCTTTTTAATATAGAATAGCATTGTACATTATCTCCGACACTGAGAAATTCTAAATAGGCCGGACGTACAATATAACCAGGTAGATCGGTATTCAATTTAGTAACAGCTCTAAAGAAATCAGCCATTGTGTGATCGATACTAGATTGTTCAATTAGCTCCCTTACTGTGGCCACCAAGGTTTCGTAAGCTCTTTGAAAATCATCGGTCGATTTGAAAGTAGCGGTTGTATCTAGAAGCGAATTGACAGCAGCGCAAATGGTATTCCAAGTTTCACTCTTGTTATTCAATTTCGAACAGATTCGAATTCTAACTAAAAGTGCTTTGAAGTCATTTGGGTACTCCGCAATAACCTCATCTATCTTCTTCAAGGAATCTTCATCATGATCAATAAAACTAAGTGTTTGAACATATGTTAGTTTCTTTGTATATTCTTGATCTTTTCTATTGATATTATTATTAACTGAATCTCTATTAAATAATTTATTAAAAAAACTGATTGATCTTTTAAAGTTTAAACTAGTTTGATCAATTTTAGATCTACTACTATTAATATTTATTAAATATGAATTGCTAACAATAGATCTTTTTAAGCATAACGGATATGACTTTAAAGAAATATTGCCTATCGTATTACTGAAAAACCTATTCATTATTATTGTTAAATTGTGTTTATTATTTATATAAGTGAGATTTTTCTATAATCAAAATGGTAATTTTGATAAAACTCATTTCCAAAAAATCTTTAATCGAGATATTTATAAATCAAGAAATTTAAAAAAAATATATAGAAATTATTAAGATAATTTATTTCCTAGGCAATAAGATACCCAAAAATTATCGATTGGAACATTTGGATTTGGTTTGTCATTGGTAGTGATGAAATCACTTTGATTCATTCCATTGTAATAGATATATTTTACGACACTTTTAAAACTTCTGCTGGCTGCATATAATACTGCATCCTTTGAGAATTCAAGAGTTGTTTTTCGATGAAGGAATCTTATTAAATACATGTGACCACGCTCGACTGAAATATCCAGTACTTTGGTAGAATCTAGCAATCCATTATGATGTAAATACTTTATCTTTTCAAAATCATTGATTTTTGCTAGATCTTCACAAAAATTGGGTGGCATTGGTATTCTTTTATATTCCAATAGGTATCGGATGAAACCCAATGACATATTCCATAGTTTCGGTAAGAGCTCCTTCCATTGGTCATCATCCAATCGCTCCAATAGAAAGTGTGCATGATCCAAATGGGTAGTTGATAGATCTTTTATACTGATATTCTTTGTGCAACTATTGATATCGCAATACTTGTTGAAAAAGTATTTAACAGATTTGAATGGTAATGCATAATGGTTGGTATACATCGATTTGCCAAAAGCCAACATACTTTTACTATCCAACGAAACCGAATCGAAAAATAGATCGACAAGGTCAAATCTACCGTATCGGAGTGCCTCAAAGACATAATTCAGGTGACTGAATGTTGCTCCCAAATCAAAGAGAATTTCTACTATTCTGATATCGGTTCGTTTTGTAATAGCAAACGATAGGTATTGTTGAATAAGTTTGGGTTCGTTGATGGCAATCCATTCTACTACTTCGTATTGATTGTTGGTGATTGCATCTTCGAGTGAAGATATATTTGGTTTGATTGCCGTATGATTATATAGGAATTCTATTGCTTCCATTTGTCCTTTGGCAGCAGCAAACTTGAAAGAATCATCGGTTGGAATCAGACCTAATTCCAGCACCAAGTATTCTAAAATATCAATATGACAGTGCTCTGCTGCCTTGTCGACGAGATCCCTTCTGAAAGTGGTTGGTTGTGTCTGATAAAGATGTTTCAACATCTCTAGATTTCCTCTTTCCACTATGGTTTTCAAAGATGATCTTCTACATTTGATTCTCGCGTCAATATAGTGCATGGCGTCTAAGATGTGGATGTGATTGTTCTCCGCAGCGACAGAGAATGCTATCTTGCCAAAAAACTGTAGTCTACAGCCACCTATTTTCCTCATCATTTTCAAGTTTCCGAGCGCAGCAATTCCCGCTAGATTGGCTCGAGTATACCTTAGTTTTTTCTGGAAAATTAGGTGATCCAAAATCTCCATTTGATTGTGCTGAATTGCCGTTTGAATTGCATGGTTATCGTTTAAGAAATAGTATATTTTTTTATGCAGAGTATCAAGTAATTTAAGATCACCTATCTTTATCGCTTCGATAAGCACGCTTCTACTGAATCTAACTCCGGTTCTCAACAACCAATCGATGATATCGCGATCACCAAGTGAGAACAGTTCAGTTGCAGTGTCAGGACAGCAAGTAACACCTCGCTTTTCATTTAACCATTTAGCAATGTCGAAGTTTTTGTGTTTGAATGCAACATCTCCGATTTTCGACCAATCGTTATAGTCGTCACCGTACTCATAGATCTGTTGGAATAGCTCTAAATGACCGTGTTCAGCACAAGCACAGAGAGCACTATCCAAGTTTTGTGATTGTCCGAACTTCTCGAGGAAATAGCCAACCAAGTGGAAATGACGGTTAACCACCACCAACGACAACTCTTCGCCGCTGAAGAGTTCACCGACTTCAAGGAGATACTCGAGCAGTTGTAGATTGCCTTGTTTAGCAGCGACACTCGGTAGAGGATAAACAAAATCCAAAACTTGAATCGGATGTATAATATCACTAGACACTAAACTATTATTGATCTTTTTATTATTATTCTTTTTTTGACTTTTTAAATTCTTTAGTTGATCTATATATCCATAATAAGCCAAATGATATTCACTTATAATCAGTTCTGACCATTTCAATACTGATTCTTCAAAAACATTATGAATCAAACTAACATTATTAAATAATAATTTTCTAATATAAATATTATTAATTATTAAATTAAATAGATTATTATTCATTTTTTGTAAATTATTAATTATAATATTATTGATTATTTATAATCATTTAATCAGTTCCAAATAGCTTTCTGTTAATTTTAGCAATAGGATTCAAACAAAAATATCTTGATCATATGATCCGAACTTCTGCAAAAAATAAAAGTGTTTTTTTGTAAACTTTTAAAACTATTCGTATTACCAACAAACTTTATTTTTATTTTATTTTTTTACCAAACTTCATAACCAATTGAATCCCAGAAGTCACAGAATTCCTTTTTCAAACCAGATTCTACAGAGATTGGTGTCTGTAAAACCAAAGTGATATCGTTTGATTGTGTGTATGCTGGCCATTGGATTGTTGGGGTGTTACCAATATTTGGATTACTGTTCTTGGCGAAATTGGTCCAGTAATCAACCATTTGATCGGAGAGAATTTGTTCTTCTGCAGTGAAGTTGAATTGACCAGTGCTTCTGACAGAGTCGAAAACGTATGGTAATTCCATTCCGTGGCAGACATGAGTCTTGCACATTGGGAAACCATTTGGGGTGTAGGCATCGAACGATGAAACATGTTGGAATTGATATTGATAGACATCGCTAATACCAGCAGCGGTCAAAGAGACTGCTACCTTTCTAGTTGGACATTGGAATACAAAGTCTGTACCGATCAACGACATCAAATCTAAATAGTTACCAGTAGAGGAGTTGCTATAATATAGTTATACCTACTAATTAGTAAAAGTTGATAATTTGTAAGTTTGTTTTATATTTACAATGATGATTTGTAGTGTGAATGAACCTGTGGAGCATAACGACCAAAGATATCGAGCAAAGCTCCGTTGTATTCGAGTGCAGAGATTTGAGTGGCGACGGAAGCAATGAAGATTAAACCTTCATCGAAAACAGTACCCAACATCACTGGAACTTTGTTGAATTGACCCTTCTCGATGAGTGCCAATGGTTGATCTGGAATCAAAGCACCATCGATCACTGGAGTCCATGGCAAGAATGAGAACAATGGATGCAAAATGTTTACTTTATTCATGGTGTTATTCGAGGCAATGAAGATCTCTTCACCAGTTTTACCCAACATACAATTGAGATCATCGATCTTGCAACCCAAATCCTTTGAGAAAGCCTCTGCCAAACTGATCATCTGGTCGTAGGTCTTCACTGGAAGACTCAATGGATCGGACTCAATGATGATACCCTTCATCAATCCTGCAGATGCCGGTGAAATCAAATGAATACCTGCACTGGTACCACCTGCAGATTCACCAAAAACTGTAACTTGTGATGGATCTCTAAATGATATAGAATACAATTATTATTATTATATTCAAAATTGTAAAGTTAATATTATACTACTTACCCACCAAATGCTTTAATATTATCATGTACCCAGTTGAGTGCCAGTAATTGATCTTCAAAACCATAGTTTCCTTTGAGTTCTGGTGAAATCATGAATCCGAAAACACCAAGACGGTAGTTGGTTACAACAAGGATTACACTTGATCTGTTAACAAAGTTACCACCTTCATACAATGGAGCGATTCCACCCTAATCATTTAAAAAGAAATATGTTTGTTAGTAATATTTTTCTTTTAAAATGATTTATAAAGTTGAAACAATGTTTTAGTAATCATACCATTGTGAAACGACCACCAGGATAGAAAATCATGACAGGTAATGGACCGGCAGATGGATCAGCTTGAATTGGAGCATAGACATCCAAGTACAAGCAATCCTCTGATGTTACATTTGGACATACACCAGCAGGCATCTGACAATCTTGCAAACAATCGGGTCTATTGAATGAAGCATCGTATGCACTTTGGCCCCATGGAGTTGGTGGTTGTGGTGAAGCGAATCTTAAATTTCCAACTGGTGGTTGAGCAAAAGGAATCTGTTAAAAATAACATATCAACCAAAATGAATAAAGAAGAAAGAAACAAAAAATAAAAGTAATAAAGTTAGATTTCTCGAGAAATAAGAATAGTTATGTTTATCAAACTTTATTTTTTTCAAAAGACATAAAAACAATATACATACACCCAAGAATGAATTATGAGTATCATGACCAACACCATTGATGAGACCATCGTCAATCTCAACTGTAACGGTAGAAGCTACAATCGGTGTTGCTATATATATTAATACAGATAATAATAAAACAATTTTATAAAACATTGTTATAGATAACTAAGTATTTAATTATAATACAAATTGAATTGGAATAATCAACTTTAAGGTTTCATTTTATAATCCTAAAGTTCTCATCAATTTTTAAAAAAATACAGATATTTTGAATAAATCTCGGCACAATTTTAATAATGTTTTCAGGTTTTACCTCATTATCAGTATTAAAATTAAGATAGTTTTTTTTTTGTGAAAATTGATGCAAAAGATTAATCGAATTCTTTTTCGCAATGGGGGTTTTACCTTATTATCAGTATTAAAATTAAGATAGTTTTTTTTGCAATAGTTTTTTGTTTTTTTGGAAAAAAATCATCAAACTTTAAAGTTTTTTTTTATCATAACCCACCAAAACTAAATTAAATTCAACAATTTTTAAGATGATATGAAACTCACAGCAAAACATTGCAGGTATTTTTATCTATCCTTTGAATAAATAAGTTTTTAAAATAAAAAATTCAATATTGTTATCTTTTTGAAATCCTTTAACCTTGCAAAAAAAAATTGTTTTTCTAAAAGATAGATTATTGGCCCTTTCTTTAAGTATTATGCAATAAAATATATCTAAGAAAAAAATTGTGTAATTGTGTTTTCAAATATTAATCATTTATATTCTCAAAGTATCAATATTATTAGATTTAACCAAGTTTAAAATTTGATTATTAATTAATGGGAAATCTAACTTTAATTTTATCCAAAAGGGCAAGCCTTCAAAGGAATTATTAGATCTTTTTTTTTTTTTTTTTCTTTTTTTTTTTTTTTTTTTTTAACCATAATTAGATAAAAAAACATCTTGACATTTTAAGATTTGATAAGTATTGTCCTTTTTATTTTCTTTTTAAGAATTAAGAAACCCTGGCTCTTTAATTTAAGACTTTAAAAGAAAATAAGGAAATCTACTCTTTTTTTATTTGTTATAATTTCATTTCCCACCAATATTTGTTTAATATTCAAATTTATAGAAAAAAAGAAAAAAAAAAAAAATGAAATATTCATTAATTGTTTTCATTTTATTTGCTTGTTTAATTGTTAGTTCGTTTTCAGATGACTCACCATGTTTGACCGATCCAACGACAGATCCATGCAAAAACTACACATATGATGCCACTGCCGATCTCAACACTCTGTGCGCAGCCAACAATAATGGCTCAATGGTAATTTGTTCCATCGGCCTTGCTTGTACCGGTGCCAAGTCGAATGTCGGAGTGTGTGCTCCATTCTCACTTTTGGCTGACGGTTGCACTGGAGAATTCAAAACCGCTGACGCTTGCAAGAACTATAATGCGTTGTGTGCTGCCAATTCCGTTGTTGAGCAATGCAAGACTCAAGCAGCTACACCAAATCTGCCAACAACAGCCAAAGTCAACACGGAAATCGTATCGATCTGTACAGAGATGCCAACGATGAAAGATTGTGCCACCTGTCCGTACAATACCACAACTACTGGAACTCCAATGAATTGTGATTCATTCAAGGTCTACAGTGCCCTTTGCATTGACATGCCAAAGATGAGTCAATGCGCTGACTATAACAACTACTGTAAGGAAGGAGAACCCATTCCAAAATCTTTAATCGGTTCCAACTATTGTGATACACCTGGATCTGCTTCATCTCTCAAAGTATCTTTTGGACTCCTCTTGTTATCAAGTTTCATCTTGACATTGTAATAAAGATTATTATATTCCTCAAAATTTAATAAATATAAAAGATACTGTTCAATAAAGAATATAACAAAATAACCTCTCGTTAGCTGTAATATTTAATAATTAAAATGAATAATATAGTCGGTAGATCTACAATTTTTTTTGATCGATCATCGCAGGTTAATTTTTTTTGCAAAGTAATCGATCACAAAATATTATATTTTTAAACAATATCTTTAAAATAATGAATAAGATAATATTTTTAAAACTATTTAATTTTAGATTAATTAGAGATTTAATATTTGAATATGTTAGAGTAATATCAAAGCAGATTGTAAAGAGTGATATGCTAAACACATTGAAATGGCATCAAGTCATAACGATACCTCATCAAATGGTTGCATATGGATACTTTGATCAATTAAAGGAGTTTTACGATGGTAAATTGAATCACAAGTTTTGGGCTGACGATGAACATAGATCGTATGTCAGTATGCGTGCCGCTGAAATGTCGATACAGGTCAATAGAATCGATATTCTCAAGTTCTACATCGATCAAGTTAAGATACCAACCAATACGAGTACATTGATGATCTATGTTGCCAAGTATGGACGTTTAGAGATGATGGAGTACTTACACAGGCGAGTACGTGATTCCGGATGGGATTACCGAACCGCTCTAAAAATGTCGCCAAACAGCAAGAATTTCGAAGTTTTTATATGTTTCTTAAAGAAATACTTGGCAAGTCAACAACATTTAGGATCTGACGACAGCCAGCCATTTTATAGTTTAGATAATACCTTGAATATCACATTTGAATGTGCATTGGAAGCTGGTCAGTTGGAAATCATGGATTATTTGTACAATAATTATAACATCGATATTCATTCAGAGAAAATAGTAGAGATCCCACTTAAAGTTGGTGATATCAGGTTAATAGAGTGGCTGATAGATAGGAATGTAGATATTTGGGGATTGTACAGAGATTGTTGTATTCTAGATCGAGCTCTTCTCTATGGTAATCTCGAACTTGGTAAATGGATCCATGAGAAGCATACTGGCAGCAATATCGATACTGTCATTGCATCAGCGAATGCAATGGATAATGCAGTCCTTAGTAAAAGACAAGATATAGTTGAATGGCTACACTATAATAGAAGTGAAGGTTGTACGCCTAGTGCTATGGATTATGCTTCATCGATTGGATCAATCACTGTGCTGCAATGGTTCCATTGTAATAGAACTGAAGGATGTACATTCTTGGCGTTAGACAATGCAACACAAATGGGCAATATCGATGCAGTTCGATGGCTTCACGAGAATCGTACTGAAGGTTGTTCAATTAATTCCTATATCAATAGTATTAGAATGAATTATCTAGAGATCTTTAAATTCCTTCTAGAGAATCGCTCGGATTTCCCAAAAGAGAAAATAGCGTCACTTATAAAATATACATTAAGATATTCAACTGAGTTTCTATCTTACTTTTACGAAAACTATCACTACACTGTAAACGAAATAGATAGTCACATCAGAAAGGCAATCAGTAGCTCAAATAAATATCAATTAAAATGGTTACTCAAACGACATATCGATTTATTCAAACAAAATAATAATAATAATAATGTAGATAATCTCAATCGACTTGATATTAATCACCTAATTTCAGGTACCAACGACTCACAAATGCTATTGATATTGAATGAATTCAGAATAGAAAATTTAGGAATAGTCTATTTCAAAGAAAGAAATTCATTTTGGTTTCAACTAATAATTATGGTTTCATCAATAATAATATTAATTAGTTTATTTATTCAATACTTTATTTAATTCTGTAATTATGTACATAAATAACTGTAAAATATATTCTTCATGTTTAGACTTTAAAAAACGGCGCAGCATGATTTAAGGCGGGAAGCTCTTAAAAAGTGATAAATGCTCAAATAAAAAAAATAAAAACTCATAATTAAAAAATTAAAAATAAAAATTAATGACAAAATGCATATGCTTAATGAGAATTGACGATTTTGAGAATTAACAGATTTCTCTTGAGTATTAATTGTTCGATGAGATTTGATTTAAATATGTTTAAACCGTACAATAATTTATTTATATCAAATAATAATGACAGTAGAATCATTAAAAAGAAAGAAAAGTAGTAATAGTAATACAAAAGTGAAGAGAACAGCATTAGACAACAAGATGTTGGCTTTTGCTGTTGAAGATCTTTTAACCTATGGAGTTACTGATGATATTTGTAAAAAATATAATATATCAAAGTCATCTGGATACAGATATGCTAGACAGTTCATAGAAACTGGTGACATTAGAGAGTTGTACAGTAAGAAGAGAGGGCCTGTCAAAGGAAAGAGAACCAAGATAACTCCAATGCTTCAGCAATTCATAATGGACAGAGTAGACTCTGAGCAATGCATCACTGGAGAGCAGCTAAAGAGAGAGATACAGGACCGCTTTCAGGTTTCAGTTGGGAAATCTACAATCAACAAATTCATACATGATCGAGGTTACACTTTCAAAGTAGCAGCACAAGAAGATATATCAAGAAACACACCCATTATCATTAATGATAGATACACCTATGCAAATCTACTTCTGAAGCAAGGAAAGAGACCAGATCCAGATCATATCATCTACTACGATGTTACCTACTTTGAAACCAATTTGGTAGCTAGGAAAGGTAGAGCACCAAAAGGTAAACCTGTTGTTAATCGCAAAGGTCACAGAGGTTTCTACGTTAAGATGCCAACAGGAATGAAACAGACAGGAATGAAAAGAAAAACAACTGAGGCAGAAGCAGAAGCAGAAGAAGAAGAAGAGGAATATCAAGATACTGAGGATATAGAACAAGAGAAGGAAGAAGATGAAGATGATGGTGAGCAAGAAAGTGGAGAAATAGAGGAAAAGTTTGACTATGTTAATGGAATCCCATTTACAAAGAAACCAACAACTAGAGGTGGCAAAGCTGAAACGATTGCAGTGGTTTGTGCTGTAACTGGAAGGAAAATATTAATGGCAAGATCTCAGTTTGGCCATTTCACTAAGGATGCATTCAGATACTTCTTTCGCACTTTGTTACAGAAAATTAGATAAAGAGTACCCCAATCAATCATTTACATTCATTGGAGACAAATGAAGGTATCTACAAAGATGCTCTGTCATTACTCTCAACTGATAAATACAAGAGACATAGATCTATACCGAATCCCAGATTTTCCCCTTTCTTGAATGCTATTGAATATCTATTCAATCAGTTGAAAGCTAAATGTTAGAGGTGGTCAATATCGTACAATCGGTGATCTGTTGACAGCCATTGGCAATTCATTCAAAAAGATCCAACCAGAGAATCTAGAGAACTATCACAAAACAGTGGAACACTATCTTTATTTATCGTTGGATAAATTGCCAATCCACAGTTGGAGAGTCACCCTGGATAACAAAGTTAAAGTTCCTTTGGATCCACCTGAACGACAATGGGATTATGCACATCAGACTATTTTCATGGCAGAGAAAGAGCGATTAGACACACCACTTGCAAAAGATGATGATAAGAATCAGCCAAAAGAATCAAAGAACTTCATGTTGGAAAATGGTCAAAAGGTATTCATTTATAAACAAAATGAAGAACCAACAAGCTACTCTGTTACAACCAAAAATAAGACCACTGCTAAGAAACCAACCAAGACAACTAAGAGACTACCAAAAAAACTAAAGAAATCAACCAAAACAACAAAGAAATCAACTTAATATTCTAAATAAAATAATTGTCAATTAGTCAATTCTCATAAACCATGAGCATTTTTCCCTTTTTAAGCTTCCCGCCTTAAATCAGTGGTTGTACTGCTCCTTTTTTTATTATTTTGGATAGTCGAACATTTACATTTTATAATTATTTTAAAAATTCTATCTAATTCAACATATTAAGACCAGTTTTGATTACTTTATTACTCATTTCATTTTAATAATGTCAGATAAACAAAAACTGAGGGAAATAGACAAAAAATTAGTAACCAAAGATTGGGGTGCTAAATTTACAACAGATTATAATGGTAAACCAGATTCTCAATCGGTCTGTGTCATTTGTAAAGAAACAATTTCGTGTACACATAAAGGAAATATTAGAAGGCATTTACAATCTGATGGGTGCGAGAAAGCAGGAGAGAGAGGTACTGGTGACACAGACTATGATAAAGATAAGGTTGATGACGCACTCGTCGATGTTATCGTCAACTGCAACCTCCCAATTAGCCTTGCCGATAACATTTGGTTTGATAGGTTTCTAAGTTTCTTTCATTATACATCCCCTTCGGCAAAGGTCCTGAAACAAAAGATAATGGATAGGAGTCAATCAATGGAAAAACAAATCAAGAGTTTTATTAATACTGTGGATCATGTATCTGTAACAATGGACTCGTGGACCAATACTGCACAAGATAACTTCACATCATTTAATGCTCACACTCTTGACAAAGATTTCAACTTTATATCACTTCTATTGTCTCCTAATGTACAACACACGAAATCGAATGTTGAAAACACAGCAATTTCAGTACTAGGTGCTAATGGATGGAATATTAAAAACAAGATAGTTTCAATTACAACTAATAATGCAGATAACATCTGCACTTCAATGAAAAGCTATCTAAAGGATTCCACTATCCAACATACAAGGTAACTATTTACATGAGGTTAATCTATTGTATTATAATCTATAATTCTAAGAAAATTTAATAAACTAGATGCATGTCTCATACACTTCAACTGGTAGTAACAGATTCAATTAGTCTGGACGACAGAAAGACTTCAGAGTCGTTGAAACTTACTACTGAAAACACAATACAAACAGATGCTATAGAAGACAGTTCAAGTTTAGACCAAGGTATTGATGCAGCTCAGTCTCAAGTTGAATATTCATCTCAATCCGATCCCAAGCAGAAGAAGGGCAAGAAGTACCGGCACTAGTAATGTGAAGAATACAACATTGAAGACAAATACTGGTGCCAATAAGAGAAAGCTAGAGATGACAGAACACGATAATGTTGAAAGCACATTTACCTCTTCAACAAATACTATGGCAGAGTTCACATACGCGGTGTCAGATGAACCTTCCATTAATAATGTCCTACGCAAAGTCCGAACAATTTGCAGTAAGATTAAATATAGTCCTACACATGCAAACAAATTGAGGGATATGGTCAGAGCTGATGCACCACTCACCGCACAGGAAACAAAGTCGAAAAAGTATAAGGTACTAATCGGCTGTCCTACCCGCTGGACCTCTGTATATCAAATGGTTGTACGATACATCGAGCTAAAGGTCTATATCGATCAGATTTTATTGGATCAGTCAGAGTTCCACATGAGTGATAAAGAAATCGATATGCTTGATGACTACAGTGTTCTTCTTTACAAGTTTGAGTCATCAACAATGGAGTTAGCCACCCGTAACACATGCTCAATTGAACGGTTAAGCGGCATCATCATCAACATGAAAGATTACTTTCATTGTGAAGATGTTAAAAATAGAAAGTTTACCACTGAAGGTCGTCGATTGAAAGAAGTTTTAGAAGTGTCTTTCAATAAGAGAATGGATCAGTATATCAATAATGATGAAGTTAAGGTGGCGTCATTCTTTAACCCATGCCATAAAGATTCATTCAACAAACTGGATAATGATGTTCAGCAAAAAGTCATTAAGCGTATTGAGCAGGAGATCAGTGAAATCAGTTCACAACATACTCCGTCGCCAATGAAAAAACAAAAGAATGGTCCAGTTACATATCGTAGATTGTCATCCACAATTGCAAATACAGATCGCAAGATCAACGAAATCACCAAGTTTTTACAAGAGGTAAAAGAGAAAAGTGCAGATAATACCCCGGGTATTACCACTAATCTTTGGTGGAAAGAAAACCAGAGTAGATTCCCGAGACTAGCCAAACTTGCAAGACGATATCTGTGTGTCTCAGCAACCACTTTACCGTCAGAGAGCATCCTCTCAAGTGCTGGTAATATCTTTGACGATAAAAGGACTACAATGACGCATGAACTCTTCACAAGTCTTTTTTTCCAATACTGTAATAAAGACATCAATTTAAATTTCTAATTTTCAGGGTTTGATTTTCCAAATAATAAATATTTTATTATCGTATTAGAACTATATTATTAGATTAAAATAAATATTATATGATATTATTTTTTTATTTAATTATTTAAATAATCTGTTGGTTTTTTAATGTGAATCAGGAGTTGCACCATCCATTGGAGATCCTTTCTTGAATGAGTTGGAAAGACGTTGAGTGAAGGATTTTCTGTAGCTTCCAGGTGGGATGCTTGTAGAATTGTTTAGCGGATTGTTGGTTTGCAGACTGCCAACGGTCATCAAGTGACCGGATGCTGCAAGAGAATTTCCACCGCCTGGACTATTGCTCGAGTTGGAGTCTATATCCTCGTGACTGTTTCCAAGTCCGTTGGAACCACTGAGTGTAGGTGTGCTAGAGTTGCTTGCTGGGAAGTAGCTTCCCTCGGGTGGAATGACGTGGAAGGGCTCCATGACGTTCAGTAGCAACAGATAGCCCGATTCCATTTCATCTTGGAAGTCGACAGCTGCCGGCAGACTCTGGTCGATCAACGAACGATTCAGCTGGAGTGCATCGGCACAGACGCCGAGGAAAGCACTGAGTGAGCGACGTAGACGCGCGGTGAATTCCGGTGGGTAGCCAGATCCCTCCGCCAAGAAGATACGACAGATCTCTTGTGGTCCGGCATTCACCTGGAGACGAACTGAACCTTGAATGACTTGTTGCAACATCTTGAGGTTGGGAGGCGCCGCTTTGGTCTCGCTCAAAAGTGTTTCCGTACGAGCTTCGATCGATTCAATCGAGTTTTCAATTGGTGAGAGATTGATGATCTGCTTGGAGACGACCTGGATTCTCTTTTTGGTGTATGGGAAATAGTTTTGAACGGTGAGGATCGTCTTTTGTTTGTATTGGTCGGCGACACTATTGCCGTGACCTGCACCGGATGCTGTGAACGGTGTCTCAAACATGAAGCGATTCAAGTTGATACAATGATCGAATGGTGTACGACGTTGAGTGAGTTCCTCCTCTGAGAAATAGGGAACTACCGATGTTAGTTGCAGATAGCATTGGTTGACGTCCAGCTTTGTGAGATCGACTGCGGTGGAACCCTCGATGATCTGTATCGATTTCTCATCGACACTGAACTTCTTGGAGAACAGTGTTCGCAAACGATCTTTGATCTCGACGAGTCTGGTGATCTTTGGTTCCTTGTAGATGAACTCGATGCCGTTCAACTCCTCGAAGCGGTTGCCATAGAGACCGACACGGTAGTAGCTACCCAACATACGTGACTTTGTTCTTGTACACTCGACAATCTTCTTAAAGATAACCTGGAGATCACCATGACAATTGGCCAACTCCTCGTAGTTTAGATTGTGTTCGTGTACCGGCAGTAACAGCTTGTAGACGAGATTCGCCATCTCAAAGAGATCGGCTTCCTTCAACAATCCGATGGCATCGTTAATCAAGCTTTGGAAGTAATCGATTGTGAATCGTTGATTACTTTCGTCGTCTTCACGCTCGATGTAGGAATTGGATTCCTCCAGTGAGTTACGATTGAATGTTGTGAATGCCTGGCTGCCAGAGATCGTTGGGACGGGCGAACCAATTAGAGCAAGATACTCTGCGACAAGAGCAGCCATGTGAAGATAGCATTGCGCTGCCTCAGAGTAATTCTCTTGTGAGCGATTAAAGTTGGCCAATCCCTGTAGCCATATCAAACGAGTGTCGGCATTGCTCTTGTTGTTCTCTGCAATACGATGATAGAGATCGGCAACCATCTCTGGATCGTCTTTGTGGTTGTTTATCTTGATGTTATCGATGACAAACGTGTGCATTCTCTTTGTTAGATCCTCGACTTGCTTGGCGAATGACTTGGTTCCGAGTTTCTCTGCCTGTGTGACGGCATAGGTGTTGATAGTATCCAACGACTTGCGAAGATAGTAATCATCGCGAATCTCTCTCGAGACAATCTTTGAGAGACCAATGATGAACTGTGTCTTGGTTCGAACAAAGTTCTTTCTGGTCTGTTCGTAGTTCTTTCTCATAAGAATATAAGTGAATGCCGCAGCTTCTTCACGTGTAGTCTTGTTGGGTGAATTGCAATGACGGATCACACCGTTGCACAAATCCGAACAAAAGTTGTTGTTTATCTCAAAGAGCGACTTGGGGAACTTGAAGACAAACTGACGCAGCGTAAAGTAGAGCTTGGGAATCAGTGTAATCGGTTGATTGCGAACCAAGAACGAGTGAAGCAGTTTGAATACCTTCTCGAGCACATCGTAGTACGGTGCAGTCTTGAGTTCACGCTCGAATTCATACATGAAATCATCGCTTATATCCAAGATGATAGCGCCAATCTCATAGGCGAGATTCGACTCTAGACGATCGTCGTAGTCGGCAATGTTGATCTTGTTGGTCGTTCCCAGCGTACCCTTTGCGAATCCACGTTTGTCTTTGGTCAACGTGTTGTTGTTGGGACTGTTGTAAGAGTCGAGAATCGACTTTCGTGCATCGACACGCTTCTCACGCAGCGAGCGGCTATACTGTTTCTTGGAGCTGTAGGGCGACGTTCTGTTGCCAGTGTAAAAGTCTTCGAGTATCGATTTCGCAGTGGAGGTACGAATCGATGTCGACTCGAGAGCGCGGTCCAACAGCTTGTCCTTTCCGACAAACTCAAAGATATCGACACAACAACAGAGTATCTCAAACATTGCGACGTACTTGTCCTTCGATTCCTCTTTCCACCACAATCTCAACAGGTTGGGATGCACACTCTTCAGGAGATACAAGAACGATATCAAGATGTTACGCTTCACAATGAACGAATCATCTTTGAACACCGACCAATTACTGACGACACTCGATAGATATGGTACGAAAACACCAACGATTCTCTGTTTGGTAAGTGGTTCTTGCCATCTTGAATCCATTTCAATTCTAATTAAAGTATCTCTCAATGAATTGGCTGCATCCATTCTCACCAAAACCTCTTTATGTGCCAATCCATTTGCAATGTTTGCCATCAATATTTCTGAAATAAAATGTTTTGAACTGGATTGACGATATATAATGTTAATGATCAATTATCAATATTGAATAATGTAGTAGTAGTTACTTACGATGTTAAAATAGTATTTAATTTTAGAGATGGATCGATTCTGTAGGGAAGTGGAATGTTTAATTGTACAAAGTATTCATTTTGACAGATGATACGGAGGAATTCGAATTTGAGTTCGTTCATTTCAGCTTCTGATTCGCCGTTGGTCGACGATTCAAAGTCGGCCACGATTCTGTTGATGATTGAGAATACGTAACCACGGTCGGCAATAGAGAGAAGCGATGATATCAGTGTGCTCAGTGACTTGATCAGTTCCTTTGAGAGCTTGAATGTGTGTTTGACACGTGTAGATGCCTCCCATCTCAGGATGGCAATCAGCTTTCGTAGCTGACCACGTGCACCAACGAAACGACCCTTTCTAGTCTTGTTCTCTTCGCGACGACTTCTCTCGATTAAGCTGAGTGCCATCGATTTGTAGATGATCGAAAAGAAGAACTTGGAGAATCGCAATATGTTATCAGAGTTGTGCTCTTGGAAACGAACCAACTCCAACCACGTACGAATCAATACTTCGTAGACGGGAATATCAGAGTGTTTGTTGTTGTTGAATACATACTTCGAGTAGCGTTGCGATGTGAGTGGCGCGACGTCGTTGACTATCGCCAGTAGTTCACCCATGAGAATGAACGACACCATCGACAACTCATTGGAGAGCGGACCAGTCATGATTCTAAACAGTTGATTCATCAAGATCGGGAAGAACTGGGAGAGTGATTCTATCTTGGCTTGGGAGAGTCCACGAATTGCTCGTTTCAATTGGTCGGTGGAAGCAGCTGGATTGGCGACAACATTGAAGAACTGATTCAAATGCTCGTCGTTGGAGATGATCGAAGAGAAAAGCTTTGTTCTCACTTGGAATATTGGCTTCTTATTATCGATGTAGCGCAGAGCTGCTTCGGTTTCGTCTTTGTTGTATTTCGGTGGCAGTTCCAATGCGACTGGCAGACTGTATACGTCGTCACTCAGAATTCGTCCGTGTTGGAACAGTGGGAGCACAGCATGTCCAATCGGTTGATCGTAGTTTGATTCCTTGTCCGACGATTTCTGACAGGTGATATGATAGAATGTGAAGAGAAGATGTTGCGTTGGTAGGACGGTCATTGGCAAACGCATCTTAATCTCATCGTAGAATATCGGTGTCTTTGAGTGGTAGGTTACCGACGAGTAGTATTTGGTGGTGAAGAGATCGGTGTTGCTGCGTCCATAGATCAACTTCATACCCTCGTAGTTGACGTTGTCGTCGTTCTCCATCAACTGGACTTTGACTGTGATGTTACGCGCCGTTACACTACCGCTGCGATTCGAGAGATTGACAGACTCTGGATAGACATAGAGATTGTGGACAAACTCTGTGTTGGGTTCAAAGCGTGGATACGGTGCAAACTCTTGAATCTCACGTACAATCTTCTCAGAGGAAACAACCGATGTTGAACTGAGTGAAACTGGTGGTGGCGAGAGAGTAGCTGCTGCTGACTGGGGATCGAGTGGTCGTGGCGACAGACTGTCGGCGGGTGTGGAAGCAACTGAGGTTGCCGGGGTGGAAGTGAGCGAGGGTGGAATGGGTGGCGGTGTAAATTGCAATGGGAGTAGCGATTGATTGAATATTACAGTGTTTGGAATGGGATCGGTGGTTGTCGTTCGGTAGTAGTTGCTCAGCTCCTTGACATCGATAGTACAATATCCTGGAATCACCTTTAACTTCTTGGTGCTGGCACTCTTTGAGTACTCGGACATCGTGGAATCTAACATCTGTGCATCGGTAGTATCCGGTCTATACTTGTACAACGGTCGGAAATGTGTATTATCACCGACACCCAACTCTCCGTCCATACCAAACAAAGGCACACAACCCCAACAAAATGCTTGTCTATAATTTCCAAGTCTTGAACAATAAGATTTGATTTGATCTTTTAATTTATCTTTTTCCTTATCCTTTAACTAAATTTATATTGAATTAAAACAACAATTAGAAAGTAGTTGATTATTATTTTAGTTGGCTAACTTACATTTAATTTAATATAAGGTTCGGCTTGGTCATCTATATCACCCATTAAAATCTTCTCAACTTTAAGTACCAGATATATGTCTTGTGATGACTTGCCAACATTAAAAAGAGCTCGCTTTGCTCTGTTGATTTCATCTTTAACAACGTTGTTGGTAGCCTGAGAGTTCTTGTTGTTGGCGTTGTTGCTGGAACCAGTCAAACTTGAGTTGCCGACGCCACCAAGAAGTTTCTCGGTTTTCTCGTTGTTGAAATCAAAGTGAAATACTTCTGAAATACGTGCTTTCTTTGCAATATCGTAGAGATACAATGAGCAGTAGAAAGGTTCACTCTCCTCCTCTTTGTCCCACAACTTGAAAGTAAGCTCTTTGCACTCCACCAAGATGGAACGCGACTTTTCACGCGCATACGGCGACGGTTCCGCTGCGAAAACGGGTGGATCCGAAAGTGTAAAGTATGAAAATAAACTCTTTTGATTCTGCAGATCCGCTTTGTTCTGAACACGCAGCTGTCTTTCCAGATAACCCATGTGCAGTTCATCAACCTCATCGGTCTTTACTATAATATTCGTTGACATTGATGTACTATTTCTATTGCTATTTGAAGTGGTATTGCTGTCGTCATTCACTTCTTTGTTTCCTGCTGAAGTTGTTGCTGCTGCTGTTGATGTTGTTGTTTCATCGGGTGGCGGCTTCGATTCAATCTTTCGCTCCATCAGCTGATGCACAACGGCGTGTGGCGATTCATTGTTCTGATAGGATGTTGTCTTTAGTGTTTTGTAGTTGGTTGACAAGTAAAAGTCGAGACAATCGTCAACCACCTGATTGACACCGGACTTGTAGTCGGTGGGAGGCGATCTAATTCTGTTGTCCTTGACAACGTATTCCAGTGTGTCAACATTCATTTCCTCGGGAATCACTACCAATTCTCTGACAGTCTCACGATTGATCTCCTTCGATTCGTAGTAGTATCGCTCGAAATCGAATGGATACTCCTCGTCCTCGAGCTCAGGCTCGTCCTCAAGAAGAATCTCTGGAATCTGACGAGTGTTTCGCTTGTTATATTCTTCCGGGGTCAATTCACCACCCGCTGTTTTTTCAGAGTTGGCACCAGTGTTGCTGTTGCTGCTGCCACTGCTACCGACTCCACTGCCTGAACTGACACTGCTACTCAGACTATTGCCATTACCACTACCGCCATTCTGTAAACCAATCAATGAATTCGATGATGAAAATGATTTTCTAGATTTTATGAAACTACTCAATTTCTTTGAACCCTCCATCATTGAATCCGCTCTTTGTCTAATACTTCCAATTGCACTAAAGTTGTTGCTATTGTTGTTGATACTACTGTTGTTACTGTTACACTCAATTGAACTACTTCCAACTTTTGATACTTTAATCGCAACCAGTTGATCTAGATCTGCTCCTGTCTTTAAACTCTCTGTACCACTAGTATTGTTACTAACTACTTTGATCATTTTTGGAAAATATTGGAAAATATTGGAAAATAATTAAATTAGTTTAGTTTTTTTATTTTTCCAGAAAGAAAAAATATATAAAGAAATGTAGATATTTAAGTTTATTGTTATTGTTTTTGTTTTTGTATTGTTTTATAGGATAAAGATTAAGATGTTTATAAAGATAGGATTATAAATAATTAAATCAAAAACAAAACAAATATGTAAATATAAATTTTATATTTTAGTGAAATCCGCTAAACTTTTTATTTTTTTGATTCAAAAAAGGTGATTTTTATTTATTAGTGTAGTTATGATTTGTGATTATTAGTGTTGCTGCTGTTGTTGTATGGTTGTGTTATTGTATTGTTGGTGTTGCTAATTAAATCTATAAATATAAACACCATCAACTTTAATGATTAACTATACTATATAACTGTCATAGAAGGCACACCAATCACTCCAATCAATATGGAAAAACAAAATGAAAAAAAAAAACAAATCTGTTCTCACTTGTGTTTGTTTTGGGTTGAATTTGATAGAGAGAGAGAGAGTAAGAGTATGTGTGTTGTGCTTGGTTGGAATTGTGTGTAGTGTGTTGTTATTGGAGTAAACATGTGTGTGTGAGTGAACATTGTTTAATAGATGTGGTTAACAACAAGTTTTTATCGATATGTGATGTGGATATTAGATGAAGGTTAGGTAGGTAGGTTCAATCATTTCTTTTCGAATTTAGTTTGTTTGATTTGATGGGAAAATGAATTAATATGTCCATATTATTATTATTACTGTTGATTATATTGAAATAAGCAAAAAAGACGACGTACTATCAATTCAATTCGATCCAATCCTATGAATTACCAATGAATTTAGTTTAATCAACAACAACAACAAACGAACATCTCTAAAAATAGATGGATCTAAATTAAAAATATTCATATCTTGATGGTCACCTCAATTACTATTTAAATATTTATACATATATGTTTAATTAAATTAGACCCACCACCATTACTACCTGGTAATAATAATAACAACAATAATAAAAGACAACTATATTATTCCTCTTTTTCAAATATCCAATCATTCATTGTCGTTGTTTGTTTTTGTGTGGTTATTTATTAGTTGATTATTTAATACCTTACTGGTGGTATTTATATATGTTCATATGAAACCATTAATGGTTTTTAGTATTTAGAATGAAAACAAAATGAGTGAATGAAAGGGTGGTGGATGTGGAGAAGCAACCAAATGGTATTTATTGCCAATATATATATTATTTCGAATCAATTGATTTGATTTTAATTGTTTGGCAATGATTGTCAAAGCAATCACAACTGATAAATAATAATAATTATTATTATTAATGTAAATGTTGTTTTAATTAAACCAAAAAAAATAAATATAAAATATAAAAGATACTCGCTCTCCCCAATAATTATTCGATTTCACAAAAATTGTTTGTTTGTTGGTATGGCAATATTTTTATTTATAAATGATTGATGAGATGATGCTGATTGATGATGTTGATGATGATGATGCTGTTAAATGATAATATTAAGATAAAGATATGATGTCAATAACGAGGAGTTCTTCTTCTTCAATACTGTTTTATATTGATTTGGTAATATTTATCAATCTAATGATGATAAAGTTGACACACGAGAATATTAATTATAAATGCTATGTTTCAATTTGATGATTGCCAATAAATACAAATTTTATTGCTACTACTATTGTTTCCAATGACAAATTGTAAAACTATGCCTGTAATTCTATGCAATGATAATAAAATCAATCAACTTTATTACTATTAGATTGATTTGAGTGCGGAGATTTGATGTGTGATTCATAATAGTACTATTTTCAATTGTTCATTACCTTGACCTCCTTCTTAAATAACGTTTTTATCTCTAATAATAATTTATTATTCTATTCTAGAGGTGTGTTTTCAATATATATAATACAATTTTTAAACAAATATTATCAAAAATAAATTATTTAAAAATAAATAAATAAATAATTATATATCTATATTTTTCATCTGTTTTGAAAAAATAATAAATAAGATATAATTTGGTTTGTTTGTTGGTTGGATGTTTTTTTTTTATCATGAAAAACCAAACCCAAAATCATACCATTTGTTTTTTCTTTTAATTTATCGACATCTTTTGAAAAGTTTAGTTTTTGGTTTTTTTTTGTTTTTTCATATCGCCATTTTTTTTTTAAATCACACAATCGATTTTGTTTCAGATGAACCTAAAAACAATCATAAGGAATCAGATAAAGAAAGCTTTATAACTGTTATATGTTTAAATGATGTTGTGTTTTGTGATTTTTTTAGCAACATTTTAATATTAATAGATAATTTAAATAAAACTTTATTATTATTATTTTTTTTACAATGTTTGAGATAGATATGAAAATGACAAAAGCTAACATTCTCTAACTACCAACCAAACTGAACTTTGAAGATATAGTTAACAAAAACTTCAATCTATTTTTAAATACACAGACAATTGTGCATTCATCATATGAAATTTCTTTGATTGATTTTTTTTTTTTTTTTGATTAAAAATTTTTTTTTTAAAAAAAATGATCAACTTTTTTTTTTTTTAAATTTCACTCTGAGCAAAAGAAGCATCATCACTTTAATCGATTATTGTTTGTTCATTAATTTATTTTATCTATTTATTTATTTTTTTTTATAAATTCAACTATATTGTATTTAAATTATTATATTATTATTAATATAATTAGATTTAGATAGGTTATCATTCTCATCAGTAATAATAGAATATAGTAGATAAATAAAAATAAATAACAACAAAAAATGAATAGATTATTCAGTGGTTCCGCTAACGGAAAGAAGAACTTAGCTTCTTCAATTTCTATGCAATTCAGATCTTTCCATTCTACCAATCCAAATTTTGTATGTATTAAACAACATTACTACATTACTACATTACTATATCTTTTCCCAATCCCTATATAAATATATTCCTTTTTACATAAACAATAAAAAAGACAGTGTTGTGTTAAGAGTGTTTTTTGGAAATTAACTAACTAATTTTGGTTGATATCAATCAATCGTATGACACTATTATTTTTTTCTAGATGTTTGAAAAAATTTTGATTGCAAATAGAGGTGAGATTGCATGTCGTGTTATGCAAACATGTCGTAAGATGGGTATCAAGACAGTTGCAATTCACAGTGATGCCGATAGATATGCCCGTCACGTTCGTGAGGCCGACGAAGCAGTCTGTGTTGGACCAGCACCAACCAGCCAGTCCTATTTGAATATCGACGCCATCGTCGAAGCCATCAAGAAGACTGGAGCACAAGCCGTGCATCCAGGTTACGGTTTCCTCTCGGAGAACAGTCATTTCGTCAAGGAACTCGAGAATATCGGTGTCACCTTTATCGGACCGGGTAGCTATGCTATGCACGCTCTCGGAGACAAGATCGAATCAAAGAAGATCGCAAAGAATGCAGGTGTCAGTGTTATTCCTGGATTCATCGGTGAGGTCGACACGCTCGAGGAGGTGATCAAGACTGCCAACTCGATTGGCTATCCGGTGATGGTGAAGGCATCGGCCGGTGGTGGTGGAAAGGGTATGCGTATCGCTTGGAACGACAAGGACGTCGAGATTGGATTCCGTCTCTCAAAGCAGGAAGCCAAGTCGTCGTTTGGTGACGATCGTATGTTGATCGAGAAGTACATCGATCGTGGCAGACACATTGAGATTCAGGTGCTTTCCGACGGTGAGACCGCCCTCTACTTCCCGGAGCGTGAGTGTTCCATCCAGCGTCGTAACCAAAAGGTTATTGAAGAGGCGCCATCGCCATTCCTCGACGACGCCACTCGTACTGCTATGGGTCGTCAAGCTGCCGCTCTCTGCAAGGCCGTCGGCTACAAGTCGGCCGGTACCGTCGAGTTCCTCGTCGACTCGCAAAAGAATTTCTACTTCCTCGAGATGAACACTCGTTTGCAAGTGGAGCATCCAATCACAGAGGAGATCACCGGTCAGGATTTGGTCGAACACATGATCCGTATTGCCTACGGTGAGAAGCTAAAGTTGCAACAGGAGGACGTCAAGATCAAGGGATGGGCTATGGAGTCGCGTGTCTACGCCGAAGATCCCTACCGTAACTTCTTGCCATCGATCGGTAGAATCAAAGAAATACATCCGTCCCGAAGGTCAGGGTGTGCGTATCGACGGTGGTATTTTCGAGGGTGGTGAAATCTCCACCTACTACGACCCGTTGATCTCCAAGTTGATCACCTACGGTGACACTCGTAAGTCTGCCATCATTCGTATGAAGAAGGCACTCGACGAATACTACATCAAGGGTGTCAACCACAACGTTCCATTCTTGCGTGACGTCATGGAGAACGAGAAGTTCCTCAGCGGTGACATCAGCACCAAATTCATCCCCGAGGAATACCCCGACGGTTTCAAGGGATACAACTTTTCACCAAAGCAAATCGAGCAACTCACCATCTGTGGTGTCATCCTCCGTTACATGGATCAATATAAATTACTTACCAACAGTTCAAATCAAGCCAAACAAAATCCATTAGTTCCAGTAAGTAATCACAGTAGTGTTAATGTTAAATATAAGCAATAACAATGACTAATAATAATTGAAATTACAATCAATTGATAGGATGAATTCTTTGCTGTTACAGTTGGAAATGTTAAGCATTTAGTTAGATTCGAAGCAGGAAAGGATAAATATTCAATTCAATTCATCGATGAAAAGTCAGAGACCGTTACAAAGAGTTTCGAGGTTGGTGTCGAAGAGGAATCACTCGAGATCATCAAGGTCACCATCGGTGGTAACGTCCACAGATTCCAAATCCACGACCGTACCACTCATGCCTATCTTTTACAATTCCACGGTACCAAGATCCCAGTTATCGTTAGAACTCCAGACGAAGAGGAACTCGTCCGTTACATGCCAGAGAAGAAGACCGTCGATTCGTCGAACGCCCTTCTCTCACCGATGCCAGGTGCTATCCTCTCTGTCGCCGTCAAGGTCGGTGACAAGGTTGTCCTCGGTCAAGAACTCTGCATTATTGAGGCCATGAAGATGCAAAATGTATTACGTGCACCAAGAGACTGTGAAATTAAATCAATTAAAGTTACACCAGGTACCAACGTTGCCGTCGATGAAATATTAATTGAATTCAAATAAACACACACACACACACACTTAAATTAACAAATAAAACTAAATTAAATTAAACTAAATTAAACTGAGTTGCAGCACTCAAAAGGAAACTCAAAAAAAATTATAATTGCGACAATCCAACTTCCAGCCACGGTAACAGAGTTACCACCTCACAGAAACTGAAAATTAAAATGAACGCTGGCAACTCAATTACAATGGTTGTCAAATTTTTATATTATTAAGAGATATTATTATCTCATAAACTAAACTAATTGATGTTTATAAACATATTTCTAATATAATTTTATCTAATAACATAAATCCTTTGGTTGTTGAACATAATCTATTATTATCTAGTGATAACATTCCGTTTGAAATAAGATATTTAAGTTTGGTGGCGGAGAGTACATCCTCTATGTCTTTGCCGTTGGTTATCGATTTGAATGTTTCTCTATTTACACCTTCAACGGTTCGCAGTCCCATTAGAAGTAATTCATTGACTCTCTCTTCGATTGTCAGTTGTTTCGATTCTACGGTGTCAAGACCATCGCCGGTATCCGTCACCTGAGTGATCCAACTCCTCGGATGCAATACACATTTCAAACTGTGTCTAGTGCCATCCAGTTTGGTTATTCTCGAGCATGCACCAGGACCAATACCAATATAATCACCACCTCTCCAATAGTTTAGATTGTGTCTACTTCTTTGATTCTCTCTTGAAAAGTTACTGATTTCATATTGATTGATACCTGCTCTCTCCAATTGCTGCTTTGCAATCTCATAGAGTTCAAAGTTTAAATCATGATCCGCAGGTATAATCTGATTATTTTTCTTATTATTTAATCTTTTATTAAAAGCTATATATATATATACATATAAATAATTGAATTGTTTATAAATTAGTTGGTTGCTTTACTCTTTTTTGAATGATTTAACATTATATAAATAATACTACTTACTTTGTTCCTTCCTCAAAACATAAGCTATATAATGAGATATGACCTCTTTCACATAGATCTATTGCTTCGTTTATCTCTTGTTTCCATTGTTCTTTAGTTTGATTTTGATGTCTTGCATATATTAAATCAAAGTTTACTCGTTTAAATAGTTGATTGCATTTTGAAATTGCTTGTTTTGCATCATTAGCTGTATGAGTTCTACCTAAGAATTTTAAATCTTTATCATTGAATGCCTGATTAATATTATTAGTTTAAATATAGCTATATTTACATATAAAGTCGTTAGATATAGCTTACTTGTACACCTAGTGATACTCTATTGATAAGTGAATGATTTTTAAAATCAGAAAGTTTATCAATGTCAATCTTGTCTGGATTGACTTCAAGTGTAATCTCCAATGAATGATCATGATTGTCGTTCTGATGTTGTTGTAGTAGCTGTTGTCTGTCTACATTGAAAAGTTTCAATGATTCATTTACAATAGATGTAATGGTATCTACAGGTGCCAAAGAAGGTGTTCCACCACCAAAATAGATAGATGTCAATTTCGGTAAATCACTACCATTTTCTCCATAATATTTCTTGACGATCTGATTCAACTCTGTTAGGAACGATTGTTTCATAGCTGAATGGTCAACATGTGGACCATCCATATATTTATTGAAGCTACAATACGGACATATCTTACTACAGTATGGCCAATGAATATATATTGATGTTGTTCTTGGTTTTGTTATTGTTGCTATTGTTGAATTGCCAATAGTTGTATAGCTTCTATTAAATAATATTCTAGATTTTGTTAAAAATTTATACATTGTTCATTAATTCAATAAATGGTATTAAGTGTTGTCGGTCGTCTTTTCATTTTCTTTTGTTTTTTTTTTATATTTTTATTTTTTCAGACATGCTTCAAATAGTTGATCAGATGATTGACTACTCATTTCATTTATTTTTGAATATTTAATATAGTTTTATTTGTCAACAAAAGAAGAAGAAGAAGAAGTAGAAGAAGAATGGCAGGAAAGAGAAGTAAAGTATTCTTTGATATGATTCAAGGTGATAAGAGTTTGGGTAGAATCGTATTTGAATTGTTTAACGATATCACACCAAAGACATCAGAGAATTTCAGAGCTTTGACTACCGGTGAAAAAGGTATCGGTAAAATGGGTAAACAACTTCACTATAAAGGTTCAAGAATTCATAGAGTTTGTAAGAGCTTTGTATGTTAATCTTACCCACATCATCCATCATTCAAATCAATCATATCAAGTCGATCTAACAATTCATCTTTTCTCTGTATTATTATATATATATATATATATCAAAGGTCATTCAAGGTGGTGATTTCACACATGGTATTGGTGTAGGTGGTGAATCTATATATGGTACAAAATTCGATGGTAATGTAGTCATTAATAAAGTATAAAATGAAAAATTATAACATTATCATTATTATTAACATCATCATATTTCTTCAATTTCATATCAAGATGAAAATTTCAATGTAAAGCATGATGTCGGTGTATTGTCAATGGCAAACGCTGGAAAAAATAGTATGTATATAGGTGAATCGTTATCAATCATTGATTAGAATATAGAGTTAATCGTTTTATTTGTTATGATAGCAAATGGATCACAATTTTTCATAACTACAGTAAATACACCGTTTTTAGATAAGAAGCATGTTGTGTTTGGAAAAGTAATCTCTGGAATGGATGTAGTATATGAAATTGAGAAGACTCCCACCAAGCAAAACGATCAACCAGTTACACCTGTTATTATTAAAGACTGTGGTCAGCTTGAATAAATAAACAATATATATAAATAGTCATTATATAAAATAATAATAGCAATATTAATAGTAGTAAACCAAATAATTAGTGTAACATAACATATCAACAGCGACAACAATAATCGATTCGTCCATCAATTCAATTCAATCAAAAATCAAATATCTATCTTTTTAAAGATAGATAAAAACAAAACAAAACACAACAGAATCTATTTATATTTATTTTGTTTTATTCCAATTTCCCAATTGGATGAAAACAATTGTAAGAAGAACATTGTTTTGTTTGTTATTTGCAGTTCCCTACGTATCAATGATATTGCCTCAAATTAATCTAAATTTGGTAGCACCTCTCTTTGTATCATTTTAAATTTCAAATGAAAGGTAATATTACTGTTTAAAAATTTAACCATATTCCAAGTTATTGTACTTCTATCTACATATTAATTCAGTTGTTGTGTATCAACCACGACAACAAAATAATACAATGAAATATGATAAACTGTTTATCTACTTATAAAGTTTACAGGGAATCAATAAAAAAAATACATATATATATATTTAAAAAAGTTATTTTAATATTATTTTTAACCCTTACGAACTGACAACACACTTACACACACACATAGATTATCAAAAACACCAACTTTATAATAACAACAACACAAAGTATTAATTATAGTCAGATAAAAATTTGTCTTCTCATTACTTCTTTCCCCCCTTTCACCTCCTTTGATCAGTATACTAAATTAATAATGTTGTTTTTTTTTTTTTTGGTTTACTTTCTTTGCCTGATTGATATATGTATATATACAACGTTGTGTGTTGTGTTAGTGTTAAAACCTCCAATAACCACATTGGTCATGTGTGTTAAGGTTATTATATACCATACCATATATTCATATTAGAAAAACAAAACAACAGTTCCCTAACTTATCAAATTAACATGTGCGAGATCAGCAGATGAGATTTCTGTTGATAAAGGTATGATTATCACTATAATCAATCTGATGCTTTTGGTGTTATGTTGTTGTTGTTGTTGTTTGGTTAATATACAACCAACAAAATAATTAAAAATAAATATACATTCAAGTAAGTAGCATGTATTAAGTTTTTAATAATAATAATGATAACAATAAAGATGTTGTGTTTGAAGTAATAGCAGTAGCTACTCTTTATCTTGTTATATTGTCTGTTGTGATTGTTACTTACTACCTTAAAAGTTAATAAAGGTGGTGGTGAATTGATTTGGCTGTGTAAAGTAGTAGGTGTTTGTGGTGATAGAGTTGACTCCAAATTATCATTCACCTCTCTTTATCAATCAATCAATTGAGAAAGAATATAAATCAACAACAACAACAAATTGACTCCAAATTTTAATAAAAACAACAATTACTACTATATAAATAGTAGATTATCAACAACATTCAATCAAGTAGTAGAAATAATAATATTTAATAACTTTGAAATACAAATTATTTATTTATTTATTTATTTATTTAAAAAAAAAAGATTTAAAGATTTAAAAGAAATAGTAATAATAATAATCTATAAATAAAAACAAAATGACAAAATTAACATTATACGATAAATTTTCTATAATTGCAATATTTTTAATGTCATGTGTAATCATTCTTGTTATTCCATCATTTAAAAGTAATAAATATATATAATTTAATATTTAAAATTTAATTTATTAATGTTTTTTTTGTAATTCTAAAATTTAGTATCATGGTATAATTTTACTCAGTTTACTGGTGAAGCCACCGATATAGAATATAGATTTTATTATAATCATATGACTATCGACCATACCAATGTATCTGTCTATCAGGAAACCGATCCAAGAGATGTTGGTCTTAATAGTGTTAATAAGATAATCTCTGTATCATACATTTTCAATATTCTAATCTGTGCTTTCTGTTGTCTTACCTTGGTAGTGGTGATTCTACACAGAGTATTCTTTGTTAGACACATTGTTTTTTCGTTTATCAGTAGATACAGTCTGATTTTGGTTTTCTTTTTCTCGGTCTTATCAACATTTATCCCAAGATTGATGTCAATGGCAATTAATTCAGTAAGTTTTTTAAATTACAATTTTTAAAATTAATTTCAATGTTCTTATTATTAATATATTTAAATTTTATAGGATTGTGATAATATTACACAAGTCAATACAACTATTGGAGGTAGATTCTGTATGGACATGAACGGAACTGGTAGTAAATATTTCTCAAATGGTGTCAAAGCTGGTGGATTGAGTTGGGGATTTGATATTGGATGGTCGTTCAGTCCTATTCTTGCACCATTTATTATTTTAGGTCAAATAGTATTGTATTTAAGTGAACCATTGTATGGTTGTAAATAAGAAAATTTTAAAGTGCAATTCGATATTAAATAAAAGTTTTTTGTAAAATTAATTATTATTTTGTATATCTTTTATTTTTGTATATCGAAAAGAGTTATAATTATTATGTGTTTTGTTAATTAAAAAAATCGATAATCAACTAAAGATGGAAACATCAATCGATAATCAAAATGTGATTGTTTCTAATATCCTTCTAAGGCTTTTAGCGAATCCAGTCCATTCATACAAGATCATTCGTCATTGATTCAGTATAATATTTATCTCTTGTTACAAATTACCTGCTGAGTAAAAGGATATATCTTGATTTCTATTATTTATTGTAACATCTCTTGTTATAAGTTTTTAATTTTGATTCAATTTAAGTTAAAAAATGAAATTTTGCCAATTTCCAACAACAAAGGGCTTGTAGCTCAGATGGTAGAGCGCTCGCTTAGCATGCGAGAGGTAAAGGGATCGATACCCTTCTAGTCCATATAAATTTTTTACATGAAGGGCAGGATGCGCGCATATTTACAGTTAAAAAAAAAAAATCCAATAACAAAAATAAAGATAGCTAGATCAAATAGATTAGCGTTCGATTTAAAAAAAAAAAAAAAACCTCATCTTTAAAGTTGATACTAAATAGTTATCATATCGATTTGTTAAATTTAATTTCGATGTTTGAAATGTTGTTTAACTTTGATTGAAATTTATGATTGTGATAATTAATTAACAATAAAATGATTGAATCTATATTATCAATATTATCTTTATAATAGTTTATCATATTATTATTGTTATTATGTTGATTAAAGATAGTTTTATTGTTATTATCGATAAATTCAATGATTGTTTGTGATGATTGAATACTTTTAATCATTGATTCTATTGAATATTGAACTGTAATATCATCATCATTGCCAATATATTCTAAACTACTATCATTATCATTATTTGCTTGTTGTTGTTGTTGTTGTTGATTATAATGATGTTGATAAAGATCGACAATGTTGATAATCGATTCAATTGATCAAGATGTTGATTGATTTCATCTCTTAATTTATCGATAACATTAATGATTGGTTTCTTTAGTTTATGTTCTTCGACAATTAAATATTGATGAAGTTGTTGAAAGTGATTGCTGATTGTGTCTATGTTTTGTGAGAGTGATTCAATTTCATGAGATGAACTTTTAATCTTTATCCATAAACTATCGATATGTGTTTGAAGATAATTATCTTTATTGCTATTATTATTACTGATGTTATCTTTATTAATATTACTACTATCTTTATTTATTTTATTTAAAAGTGATTTGATTCATCTGCATGATCACAGTGGTGGTGGTGCATGTGACTTTGTATGATCATTGGCACATCGATAACAAAATAATTGATTGCACATTAAACATATATATTCAAACACCTTTTTATGTTCTGAACATTCTAAATCAATGAAAATACTATTATTATTATTATTATTATTATTATTATTATTATTATTATTATTATTATTATTATTATTATTCTTCTTGTTATCCATTTAAATATTTATAAATATTGAGCTTCCGAGACAAATAAAAAAAAGTGAAAAAAAGTGAGGTGTATGAACCCCACAGCTGGGAAATAGGTTTAAATTTAATTAATTGTAGTAAAAAAAGTATAAAAAGAATTTAAATTATTTATTTAATAACAAACTACTAATGTAGAAGAATGATGTATCGATCGGGGTCTAGACTTTTAACAAATTTGATATTACATAAAATGATCTGTTGGGTGCAAAGTTGGACTTGATTCGACCTAAAGATTCCTAAGGGGATGTGGTATTATTTTTAATATCCTCATCGGCTTTTTGTTTTGCAAGCTCAGCTTGTTTTCTGGCCTCTTCCATTTGTTTCATTGCCTCTGCCAGTTGAGCACTTGCTTGATCATTTGTGGAATTCGATTGATTTGCTTGATTGTTTGCTTGAGCCATCGCTGCATTCGCTTGATCGATTGCTGCTTGGTTGCCACCTGGATTCACTGGTGGATCTATTTTTATATCTCCTCCGATGTTTGGAGTTTGATTAATCATTTTCTCAAGATCTTCTCTCGATGGTCTTGGTTGGTTTGTTGGTCCATTCATCATTTTCTTCTAATTTTATCTATTATATATATTGAAAGTTTGTTTTATAAAATAAAGAAAAATTTTATCTTTAAATACACAAACAGAAGACATTGAGGAATTCAAAAAAAAATAAATAATAAATTATTTTAAATAATATTTTATATTCGATGAATTTAGTTAACCACGTTGTAGGTGTTGTTACAAGTTCTTTAAAAAAAAATTAATGAACCTAGGAAATCAAATTATTCAGTGGAGATTTAGTTCTGAATAAATAGTTGAACAACAATACCTCAACACTTCTATTTTTTAGAAAGTATTATTAAAATATTTGTAAAAACAACAAAATCGAAACAACTGGTTCTCAATAAAATCACCTTTTTTCCTCTTTTAGAAGTTGAAATGGGCATTTATAAAAAATCAGAATTAATGGCAAAACAGGGTATGTAATTTAGAGAATAACTAACTACAAAAAAACAAAAAATCTAAAAAAAAGGAACCACGTGGTTCATTGGGTTTTTTTGGACTAGTTTGATCTTGTGATTAAAAAAAAAAATTGTACAAATCAGTGTCATTAGATTGTTGAATATTATTGACTTTATGACCAATCAATAGAATATATTCATTATTATGAACTTTATCATTCATGAACTTTTCATTTTAATCTATAATAGAAAAATAGATATATAAAAAAATAGAAAATTCCGTGGTATTGTGAAAGTTAAACAATAATGTCTCTATGTGAAGTTTTTGATGTTAATTGAGTTTTGCAATGATCTTTATAAATATTTTCATTCCGAGATCAACGTGTCTCTAAATATCAAAATAAAATTATCATTTTTAAAAACTAAAGCTAAAAATTAAAATAAGATTATTGTTGTTTTTTTTTTTTTGTACAAATGGGTTGAGTATATATCGGATCATAATATGTTTTATTCAAAAGCAAACACCAGCATTTGCGTTTATGTCTACGTCGTTGGTCTCTGTTAATAGTTGAATCCAAGAATTGGTTTTCAGAGAGAAGCAATGATTACCATACTTTGTACTGCCAATAAAGTAGATGGACGGATCGTTTTCGTTCGAGACGTAAATCAGTGGTCTTCTGGTGTCTGGATACTTTGGTATGGAAGGTGAGCGTAATGATGTAGTGCTTTTCGTTGGGATTGTTATCTTTAGGAAGTTACCATTGCTAACCAACAGATAGATACTATCGATACCATCGAAACAACAGCCAATGGTCTTTCCAAACAACGGTAGTTCATTTATGTACATCTCCAACTTGTTGGTGGCACAATCGTATTGCAGTATCGATTTGAATTCACCAAATACTCCGTGACCCGATATAGTGAATCCACCGAGAAAATAAACCTTGCCATCCAAGTAGCAACTGAAAGCACCATGTCGCTGCTGATCCAAATCCAACAGTTTCTTGAATTCCTTTGTATCCAAATCGTACGAATCCAACGACAATATATTTCCTTTATCCGAACGACCACCCAATAAATATATAGTTTTATCACCATCATAACAAGTTGAAACACATTTACTTCCCTGTTTTTGTAATAAACAAATTTAAAAGATTAGTTGTTATTTAGAGTTTAAATAATAATAATATAGTTACAAACTTACTTGAATAATATCATTTCTCTTCAAAGGTTCACATGCAATATATTGCATTGTTTTCGGTGAGAAAATTGTCCAATCAAAAGTTAAATTTCTTTTTTTTTATTTTCTAATTAATGTAAACAATCTATGATTTATTTAAAAGGTAGTAGTTGTAGATTATTTGAAAGATGTAGTTTAGAAAGTAGATCTATTTTATATTCATCATATTCAACTGGTGGAGAAAGATAGCTCAACAAAGAGAGAGGTGAGATGTTACAGATGCAATGGTATTGGTCATATCAGTAAGAACTGTACATCAGCGGGGGAGACGGTGAAAAGTTCGAAATGAATCGAGAATAAGGAGAGTTGCGTGGGGTTGTCGGAGGTGAAGGAAGTGGTGGAAGGTGAAAAAGAAAAGATAGAAGAAGAAATTTTAATGTTAGAAATAAATAATAATCATTTAATAATAGAATTAGAAATAAATAAAATAAAAAGAAAAATAATAATTGATACAGGCGCAACAAAATCATTCATAAACAATAAAAATATAAATAAAATAGATAAAATAAAAAATATAAAAAATAAAATAATAAAAATTCCATTAGAAGACAAAAATAAAATAATAAATAAAGCCGTATCAGCAGAAATAATAATAAATAAAAAAACTTATAATGTAGAATTAAACATAATAGATATAGAAGAAGATATCGAGATCATTTTCGGATCAGATATACTTCAAGAGTTAGAGATGAAGATAGAAATAAGAAATAAGAAGTGGTATTTAGAGTTCAATGGAGTAGAGATAGTAGTAGTAAATCAGAAAGTAGATAAAGAAATAGTAATAGATAGTAAAGTAAATAATAATAATGAGAAAGAGATATTAGAGGAAGTAAGAGAGTTAATAGTTAAAGAAGATTTAGAGGGATTGGAGAAGAGGATGGTGGAAATCTTTAGAGAAACCGCCAAACTTCAAAATCATGGAAAGAGATAATGACATCATTCATAAGATTGTGTTGAAGAAAGATTCTGTGGTGAAGAAACAACATCAGTTCAGACGATCTTACAAGGAAGAGATGGATATACAGATGAAAGTAGACGAGTTAGAAGAGTTAGGAATAGTAGAGAAAGTACCAGAAGAGTTTTTAGATCAAGTAGTAGAATCACCAATATTTGCAGTATATAAGAATAATGTGTTTGATAGATTAGTAAATCATTTTAAGAAGTTAAATGATGCGACAGTAGAATTAGAGTACAAGATTCCAGTTGTAGATGAAGTAATCAATAGTTTGAGAGGATGTAAATATTTTAGCATCGGAGACGTTGTAAAAGGTTACTTTCATGTGAAGATGGATTTGGAGTCAAGGAAATATACAGCATTCAGGACCCGTAAAGGCATTTACTGGTATTTACGTATGGCTATGGGTTTGAATGGAGCACCAGCAAGATTCGCAGAGTTTATCGAAGAGAATTTTAGTGACATAGTAAAAAATTATTTCGATGATCTCATTAGTGGCGATGTGACGTTAGAAGAGAATGTAGTTAGAGTAATCAGAATGTTTTGGATTAGATGTAGAGAGAGACAAATATATTTAAGTAGAAAGAAGTTAAAGTTATTTAGATTAGAGATAGAAATATTAGGTAGAACAATAAGAGAGAATATCATTAATAGTAGTAGTAAGAAGACAGAGATACTGGATAGAATGGAGTATCCAACAACACCAAAACAAGTACAGCGAACTTTGGGATTTTTTAATTATTATCGAAAGTTTGTTGATAAGTTTGTTGAAAAGACCAAACACTTAGAGTTTTCAAGACAGATTTCGAAATAAATGACGAAGCAAAGAGAGAATTCGATTTATTGCGAAAAGAGTTGAAAAATACAGTAGATCTAATGTTGCCGGATCCAACAAAGGAGTACTTTGTTTATACAGATGCAAGCGATATCGGTATAAGCGTGGTGATCTGTCAGAAAGATGAAAAAGGAGTGTTGAAACCAGTGTTGTTCAGTGGAAGAAGGCTGAAACCAGGAGAGCAGATCAAGTCGATTGGTGCACGTGAACTGTTGGCAATCAAATACTTTTTGAAGAAGCATTCAGATATTTTGTTAGGACCAAAGTTAAATATATACACAGATCATTTCAATCTCTTGTATTTGAAAGATCAAGCAATCTTGACAAAGGATCAGCTCAAGGCATTGGAGTTGTTGTCACAATTCAACTATGATATCAATCACATTGAAGGAAAGAACAACGTGGGAGCAGATGTGCTGTCTAGACTTCAGTGTTACCAGATACCATTGGATTTCAGTTACTTGGACGAGATTAAGAACAGTTATAAGTCAAGTAAGGATGTGGAATTGGTAAAGTTACGTCATAAGGAATCATGGAGAAAGTAATGGATTAATTTTTATCTTGGATAAGAATTTCAATGAAAGATTACTTTTGGTAGATGAAAAGCATATTAAAGAAGTAATAACGGAAGCTCATGGAAGTACTTACTGTGGTCATGGAGATACTTTAAGAACGTGGGTTAGGTTGAAGTCGAATTACTATGCTAGAAATCTATATGACAATGTGAAGGATTACTGTGAGCATTGTGTGGAATGTAAACAGAATCGAGTGGAATTGAAAAGGAAGGTTAACATACATCCTTTGGAGATAGCAGAAGGAGTTGGTGTGGATATTTCGATGGATTTCATGGAATTACCAAAGAGCGTTAATGGTTATGATTATGTTTTGGTAGTGGTGGATCGATTTTCGAAATATACAACTATCATTCCAACTACGAAGGAAATCACAGCATTGGGTACAGCAAAGTTAATTCATCAACAAGTGTTCTCATTGTTTGGATTACCGTTATCAATTGTAAGCGATCGTGATACTCGCTTTACAAGTGAAGTGTGGTTAGAACTCTTTAAGAAAGTAGGATCAAAACTAAGAATGACCGTACCGAGACATCCGCAATCAGATGGCCAGAGTGAACGCACGAACAGGAGAATCAGATCTATGCTAGGAAGCTATCGTTGGAGTTCAAAGACAAGTGGGATGAAGAGATTAAGAATATTCAATTCGCGATCAATTCAACTTATAATTCAACAATCAAACTATCACCTTTCGAAGTAGTGCTGGGATACATTCCTGTATCGCCAATTAACATGTTTAGAAACAATAATACATCGAATAGAGAATGGATCAGAGAGATGGTCAAAGACAGTTTGTTGGATAAACAATTAGATATGTTGGAAGCAGATGGAACCATCAAGAACAAACCGACTTATCAGATTGGAGATTGGATGTTTGTCAAAGATGAATTTATCAATTTAGAAGTTGATTGGAACACAAACACAGGATCAATTAATAATAAGAATCGTGGACCGTTCAAGATCACAAAGATATTTAATAATGGTATCAACGTAGAACTAGAATTGGATTACACAACAAAGAGACACAAAAGTTTTCAATATTAATCAATTAGTACAATTCAAGTTAAACAAAGATAATGAATCATTAGTTAAAGGTATACAACCAGATATCATTGACAATGAAGAAGAGTTTGAAATAGAACAAATCATTGGAGATCGAATGTTCAGAAAGAAGAAGCAGTATCAAATCAAATGGCTTGGCTATCCTTTAGACAAAGCTACATGGCAATACTCAAAGAACATGGATCATGCTAAAGATCTTATTAAAGAATATGAAAACAACAAGAAACAACAAATCCAATCAAAGAAGAAGAAGTAAATCTTTAAGTAGAGCAGAGTGTTAAATAGAACACTTTAAAATATATAAAATAATCAAAATTAAATCAATTAAAATATGTATTTATCAAATAAACAAACAAATAAAGAACTTTGTTATATTTTATCATCATTAGCATTACTTATAGTATTTAATTAGTTATTCTTAAAGTTATTATATATATAGAAACGTTTTTACTGTTAATCACCCCCTTTTTAAAATTTCTACACTACCGCTCGAAAGAATCAAGTTGCTCATGTTCGCTGATGACACTGGTGCTTTCACCAGGAACTTGGATGAACTGCATAGAGTCATCCACTGGTTTAACCTGTTCAAGCTATCCACCACTGCGGATGTTAACTCTAGTAAATCGGTTATCATTCCGCTCGGTAACACTTCCACTGCCAACCTTCCGTTCCCTGTGTCCACAGTGCCTGAAAGATACTTAGGTGTCAATTTCAACCCGGATGGTCACTGCTCCAAACTGGCAAGTATAATCAATCTCATTAAAGCTAACCTAGCTCTGTATAAGTATAAAGTTTATACTCTTAGAGCTAAATCAACTATCATTAAATCTTATGTGCTTCGCATGCTCTTCTACCACTTCTATCTTGAATCGCCCACACCTGATCAAATCAAGCTTGTCAACAGACTTATCGCTTGGTTCTTCACCATTGCACCTGATGCCAAAGCAAAGTTCACCGCTTTGATGTCTTTGGACAGGTCTTGCTTTCACTGGAATGATGGTCTGAATTTGTGGGATCTATCTCTTCGTTCTGCTGCTTATAAGATATGGGTCTTTAATAGATTCCTGTTGTTAAGTAGAAGCAACTCATTTGGTTACTTCAAAACTTGGTCATGCTTGATTGTGCCAAAAAATTTACTAATCCAACTTCTTCACCATCCTTCAAACTGTTCCATTCGTCTTGGATGGATTTTAGAAACAATCACTTCTCCAGAGTCATACCGGGCAATCCCATCCTTGCTGATGATGGTAGTCTCCTTACACTGAAGGTCAACTAACCATCCAGATTGGTCACTCTTTGGTTCTCCAATCTCAGTTTCTGCATATATCCAAGGTCAAAGCGCCTATGCTACGTAACAGCATATTCCGGCTGTACTCTCACACCTTCCCCATCAACCACAAGCGCACTGGTCATGTCTGTGAGTTCTGTGGTGACACCTTCACTGAACTCTGCAACCCACATGAGCATTTCTTCTTCAAATGCAGGAATGTAGTTTCTCAGCAGTTCCTTTCCTTTATCAAACACATATACCACAAGTACTGTAACTATAGACTTCGCAATTGGAAGCACTCGTGCATCAAGTTCGACGGTCCTATTCGTACTACTGTCCACTTCACCCACCTTACTGCTGCTATCGTACATTCGTTATGGCAGGCGTTGTCCTGTGAAATGTTTGGTGATGGTACCCATTACAAGCTGGAAAATACCGTCAAAAGAGCAGTCACCCATTACACCAAATTAATCGATGCCAATTACCACAAGCTTAACTTCACAATCGCTAATTCTATCTCCCAAGGAATCACTGTCGATTGCTCTAGGTATTCGATTAGGATCTATTCTATCCTAATAACAAATCGATTTGTTTTGTAGTAGAGAATCTACTAGAGATAGCCAACACTGCCACCAAGCGATACCAAGAGTAGCTGTAGTTTATGATTGAATATATATGCAGGTGGTGGTTGGAGGTGGAGGCAGTAACAACTCCTTTGGCTGATATTCTGTTATCCATGAAAATCTTAATTTATATTAAAAGCAGAGTCTTGAATTGTATTGAATATCGACATTATCTTCTATTTCTTTCTACTCAAACAAAACAAAAATCATGATTAGCATTAAACCACAAACAAAATTTGTTTTTTTATTTCAATTTTTTTCAAATCAAAAATCGTTCATAAATCAAATAAAATAAAAAAACCATATTAACCCCTCTATTTCTAATTTTTACATTTTTTTTAAAAATAATGCGCAGGCGAAAGTGGTTGGGAGCCAGTTTCGTTTTGAATTGGGCATGTTCACAATACAGTATTGATATCAGGTTTTTTTATTAATCAATAGTTATACTATTATTATTTATATCAATATATATATTTCTAATTTATAATAAATAATTAACAATCTATCATACAAATTTCTAACAATGCAGAATAGAAACATAGGCATTAGTGGTCAGGTTTTAAACTTTCTTGAAATCCACCAAGATGAACAACAAGACTCACCACTAGTAGTTCTCGCCACCAACCTTCCACTAAACACCCAAATCTCTGCGTTTGAAAGACATGTTGCAAATTCCTCTGGTATTCAGGCCAGAGATACCAAGGCCGTTGCACAAGGTTTCGAGTTTGTTGTAGACTCTAATGCCGACTATCAATGTTTGACTGAAGATCCTATCACCTATGCTAATATGATCGTATGTTTATCATCATCATCACCACATCATCATCATAACTAATGTTTATCTTTGATTGTTTTCTTTTTCTTTATCTTATTTTTTTTTTTAGATACAATTCTCAAAGGTTAGAGAATTAAAGACTGGATCCTCAAAGCTTGTTTTGAATGGTCTCATACTGAATTCAGATATCCAAACGATTAAAGAATGTTTTTCCACTACTTACAATGTAAATGTTATCAACATCACTAGACCGAATGAAAATACCGCCGAGGTAACATTAAGCCATGAGCACTGTTGTCATGTACTCCGATCCAACTCAACTTTCCGTGTAATGGGAAAGAAAGTTTCCATCTCAGTGGCCAACTCGTTCAACTATATCATTTCGAAGTCTACCGATAGTCAACCGTTGAATCCAGACGCTCTCATCCGATATCTCGCTAGCACCATGGATGTCAAAGTGTCGTCGGTCAAGACCAACAATGACAGGAGTGTAGCTTGGCTGAATGTCGTCAGTGACACCGAGGAGTTCAACGCCATTCTCCTTGAGGACGGCTATAGAATGATGTTCAATAACGTCTATCATACTATATTCCCAACTTCGAGCCAAACCATTCTATTCAGCTCATCACATGCTCTTACACAAGAAACTCTTGTTGAATTCCTCAGCCAGTTTAATTTCCAAACAAACAACCATCTCATCTTCCATGGTGGTATGTCTGGTGCCATTACTCCAGCATCCGAGGAAATCAGAAACCAACTACTTCAATTAAGATCACTTGAAAGACCAAATAATAACAACAACAACAGCAACAATAACAACAATAACAATAATAATAATAACAACAATAATAATAATAATTCACAACACCAATCATCACCAAATCAATCAAATGTAAATAATCAAGAATATAACGGTTATCCAAATTTACCAAATATGGAACCATATAATGTAACACCCACCAAACAACCAATTTTAAATAATCAAACATCATCAACAACAACACGTGTTCAACAAGATCAACATATGAATGACATTAAATTCGAGGAGTTAAAGTCAGGTTATGTAACATTCAGATTTACCGACCATTGCGCGACTATTGATGACTTGCTCATTGTTTTGAAAAAAGCAAGAATAGTTCCTTTGTCTCATCCTGTAGTCTTAGGTCCAGTTGCAATCGTCGAACTGGAACATAGATTGATTGATCCTCTCATTTTCAAATACAATGAATCCGGTCGTGATTTCTTGATTGACATCAAAGGTAAAGAGGTAAGTTAAATTCATTGATATAATGTCTATTGAAAATATAATTTGCTAATTAAACCATTATAGATAAGAATAAATCATTTCACAGGTGATTTACCGGAATGGGCTGTTTACCTTCTGCCATTGAAGCCTGTATCCGATGCCTCAGAGTTGAGCGCCATCAGCTATTTGAAACACACCAAGTGTGTCCAACATGGTAACTTTTATAAAGTGTCTATGCCGACCTCTGACGAGAAAGATGTACTTTTGGATATTAAATTGCTCATTACCGACTCCAATAAGTATTGGGTGTATGACAACCATCAATCACGTCAGATTCGCTCCAACAGTAAAGAAATCTCCAAAGTTCAATACGAATTCTTGAAGAAAATCAAATGTGACTTGCAAGATCTACTCTTGAAAGATCAAATTGATTTCCAAATGGAAGACGATTCACATACATGCTATATGGTCTTTACCTCGCCAAACCCGATGGATTCAGGACTGAGAAAACTGAGCCAGTTCTTGGATGACAAATACAAAGCCGAGAAAGAAAAGGTCACATGTCTAGAATCAAAGCTCGTTTTGGACGTAGTCAAGGATATGTTCATGGGAAAACAATCTACCTATGACGTTTTGAAACTTGGTAATAGTGTTGGTGAGGAGCAATTGAGCATCCATATGTATGGTCCAATCGCTGAAATCAACTCGATCTCCAAGGTATTGTCCAACTCATCCTGTCAATCATTCGAGTTGAATTCAGCCAGTCAAACCGTATTAAACAAGGAGAGGCAATCTCTCAAAAACAACGAGAAGCAACTACAAGCATTCAAAGTTAAATACTCATTTGTTGGAAATTTGGTTGTTGCCTTTGGTAATTCAGATTCAATCGAGAAGATGTTCAAGTTTGTCGAGAAAATTTTGAATCGTCAAGATTCCAAACAGTTATACATCAACAATATTGAAATGAATTTCTACAAAAAACTCATCAAAACCAACCAAGACAAGCCAGACTATCAATGTTTCAGAGATTGCGATATCAATTTCCAACAAACATTTGATAAGAGAATTTGTTTGTCGATTAGTGGTGAAGAGTCAAAAGTCAGACAGGTAACCGGTAAACTCGATGAAATTAAATCGCAGATCAATCTGATTCTTACCATCACCAAGAGATTTTCAAGGGAATCTTCAAACTACTTTGACGAGTACCTATCGAAGTACTTTGATGATAGCACCAACATCACATATCTATCTCAACAAAGCGATTATTCTGAATTCCGTCAATTCACAATCAATCTCTACTGTCATCCAAAGCTCGAGTATGACATAAAGTTGATCAATGATTTCCAAAATATGAAGGAAGGTGAAACATATGAAATCATAGCAACTAATTCTCAATACAATCACGTTAAAATGAATCTTAAACAAGATGCCAAGATGATTCAATATCTCCCATATGGATCTATCGCAGTCTATGGATTATTGCAAACATCGATAGAGTCACTGGTTGCCAAGATCCATACTCTCCTTGAATCCATGGAAACGTCAAAGACCATCCCAATCTACCAGAGTTGCAAGCACCAATATGAACATCTCTTGTTTGACAAAGTGAAGCGAAATTCACTACAGACAGAGTTTGACGTACAAATCGATTACTCACAGACCAACGTCATGATTAGAGGAAATACCAAGAATGTCGAGCACTTTGTCGATCAGCTCAAAAACAGAGTGCAGGATATCTCCTGCGAGAAATTCGAAGTCTTACCATTCCTTACGAAATATTTGCCAAAGACTTACCACCAAGATTTTTTTAAAAGCCTCCAGGAGCAGTATGATGTTTATGTTGTTCTAAACTTTCCTGTCTACTCTGTTTTTGGTTCTAAATCATTAAATTGGGAAGAGATCGGCCGAAAAATTTCAGTTGTTATGATCTTTCATCAGTGACATCATATACAATAAATATAGTAGCTGCATCTTTAAAGTATGAAGTTGTTATAGATCTAAATCTATGGTAGCAGGAAGTATCCCAAATTTGTAGTTTATATTCGAGTGATTCATGCTCGAACGTTCTAATTACATAATTATGACTGATTGTTGGATAAATGAGTGGATTGAATTTATCATCTGTGAATCTAGACAACAATACAGACTATTCAATTGAATTAGTTATTATAATATTCAATTAGAAACTTTTCTATATTTAGTTTTATATTTACCTTTCCAACTCTTTAATCACCAATAAGTAACAATTTAAAATGATAATGGCGTTTTCCATTAGCGATGTTACTTGATAATTATCAAGTAATTGCAAAAGGTTGAAGTTGATTTAATTGAAAAAATTATGGATTGTTTTAATAAATATCATCATTATGCCAATAAATTCTAAACTACTATCATTATCATGATTTGCTTCTTGTTGTTGTTGTTGTTGTTGTTGTTGATTATATTGATGTTGATAAAGATCTACAATGTTGATAAATCGATTCAATTGATCAAGATATCTATGAATTAAGAGATGAAATCAATCAACATCTTGATCATTAATGATAACTCATCGATAACATTAATGATTGGTTTCTTTAGTTTATGTTCTTCGACAATTAAATATTGATGAAGTTGTTGAAGTGATTGCTTGTTGGAATCGTAGTTCCAAGATACCAATCAACCGACTACTGCTAACCGATGAATGAACACAATGTATATAAGCGCAAACAAAATACCATCATCTTTAAACACATAAACTATTTATTTATTATAACATCATTTCTATACTACTACACTATGTCGTTACTACCACAGTTTAACGATGTCTCTAACATTGCTGATTGTGTCTATGTTTTGTGATTCAATTTCATGAGATGAACTTTTAATCTTTAAAGATAAATTATTTAAAAGTGATTTGATTTCATCTGCATGATCACAGTGGTGTGGTGCATGTGACTTTGTATGATCATTGGCACATCTATAACAAAATAATTGATTGCACTTTAAACATATATATTCAAACACCTTTTTATGTTCTGAACTTTCTAAATCAATGAAAATGCCATTATTATTATTATTATTCTTGTTATCCATTTAAATATTTATATCTCCTCCGATGTTTGGAATTTGACCCTTTATCTCAAGATCTTCTCTCGATGGTCTTGGTTGGTTTCCTGGTACATTCATCCTTTTCTTCTTATTTATCTATTAAAAATATTGAAAGTTTGTTATATAAAATAACGTAAAATTTTATCTTTAAATACCCAAGCAGAAGACATTTGAGGAATTCAAAAAAAATAAATATTAAATTATTGCAAATAATATTATATATTCGATGAATTTAGTTAACCACGTTGTTAGTTTTGTTACAAGTTCTTCAAAATAAATTAAAGAACCTAGGAAATCAATTTAAAATTCAGTAGAGATTTAGTTCTGAATAAATAGTTGAACTCAATAATACCTCAACACTTCTATTTCTAGAAAGTATTATTATAATATTTTGTAACTTTTTAAAAACAACAAAATCGAAACAACTGAGGCTCAATGATATCACCTTTATTCCTCTTTTAGAAGTTGAAATGGGCATTTATAAATGATCATATATTGTTATGTGCTATTTCATTTTTCAGGTTGGTTTTTGTGTTTGCACAGCTTTTTTGAATATACTATTTTTTCAAAAAGCACAAAAAAAACAAAAAATCTAAAAAAATTACTGAACCACGTGGTTCATTGGGTTTTTTTTTACTTTTGGCAATTGTATGAATATTTTAAAAAGTAATAAATTAACAAATTTTATTTAATTGTATTAAATACTTAGTTCACCTTCTACCTCAGCCTCTTCTTCTTCCTCCTCTTCCTCTAGTTGCATTATTGTTTAATACCTCTTCTTCTTCTTGATGATCTATATGTTGATGAGGAGGTTGTTGAAGAGGTTGTTGAGGAGGTTGTTGAAGAGGTTGTTGAAGAGGTTGCTGTGGTACAGCTTGACCGGTTAATTGTGGGAGAAACTGAGCCATCATCGCCATGATTGCTTGTTGTGGATTTGCAGGACTCACCTCATTGGTTTTTGTTTTGAGAACACCAAATCCGTTTATAAAACAGTCATGTTCTACTCTTCTAGGATCTGAGTAAATGTCATGATTGTAGAATATTATTGATTTTTCGTTGACTATTCAATTGAATATCTTCATTATTATTCACTTTATCATTCATGAAACTTTTCATTTTAACTTATCTATAATAGAAAAATAGATATTTTCTATTGTTTAATGTCTCTATGCGAAGTTTTAAATGTTAATTGAGTTTTGCAATTATCTTATATAAATATTTTCATTCCAGGATCAATGTGTCTCTAAAATAACAAAATAAAAATATCATTTTTTAAAACTAAAGCTAAATCAAATTAAGATTATTGTTTTTTTTTTTTTTGTAGGTTGGTATATATCGGATCATAATAAGTTTTATTCAAAAGCAAACACCAGCATTTGCGTTTATGTCTACGTCGTTAGTCTCTGTTAATAGTTGAATCCAAGAATTGGTTTTCAGAGAGAAGCAATGATTACCATACTTTGTACTGCCAATAAAGTAGATGGACGGATCGTTTTCGTTCGAGACGTAAATCAGTGGTCTTCTGGTGTCTGGATACTTTGGTATGGAAGGTGAGCGTAATGATGTAGTGCTTTTCGTTGGGATTGTTATCTTTAGGAAGTTACCATTGCTAACCAACAGATAGATACTATCGATACCATCGAAACAACAGCCAATGGTCTTTCCAAACAACGGTAGTTCATTTATGTACATCTCCAACTTGTTGGTGGCACAATCGTATTGCAGTATCGATTTGAATTCACCAAACTGTCCGTGACCCGATATAGTGAATCCACCGAGAAAATAAACCTTGCCATCCAAGTAGCAACTGAAAGCACCGTGTCGCTGCTGATCCAAATCCAACAGCTTCTTGAATTCCTTTGTATCCAAATCGTACGAATCCAACGACAATATATTTCCTTTATCCGAACGACCACCCAATAAATATATAGTTTTATCACCATCATAACAAGTTGAAACACATTTACTTCCCTGTTTTTGTAATAAACAAATTTAAAAGATTAGTTGTTATTTAGTGTTTAAATAATATAGTTACAAACTTACTTGAATAATATCATTTCTCTTCAAAGGTTCACATGCAATATATTGCATTGTTTTCGGTGAGAAAATTGTGTAGGTAGCAATGCTTTTGTCTCCGCCGAATATGTAGATGTTGTTTCTGGCGTAGACAACAGAGTTGATAGCTTGATCTCGTTTGGCTGCTTCGGTGACACACTTTACCCACTTTTTGCTCTCCAGGTTCATTGTGAATGCACCATTGCCACCCAGTGTAAATAGTTCGGTTTTCGCTACTCTCGCTGTATCTTTCAGCCTGTACAGTGTTGTCAGCTTCTTTTTGATTTCATTGACCTCCCTGCTATCGAATGATACCTCGTAGTTGATCGGTTTCGGTGCACTCTCGATCTTGAATGACTGCTTGTACTCCTTGAACTGCGAATTCAGCGATGCTTCTCTCTCCATCTCGTCCAACTTGAACAACGTCTTTTTGTTCTTCTTTAAAAATGATTCCAAACTATCGCTCTCTTGAATTTTACTTTGAACCGTATTGATATTCGTCAGATAATCGTTATTATAATAGCTATCCATTTGATCTTCTTCATCTTCATCTTCATCTCCTTCATCTTTCTCGTTATTATTATTAGTATTATTATTATTGTTATCTTGTTGTTCTATTTGTTCTTGTTCTAATGTTTCTTCATGTTTACGTTTGTTTCCTAGTAACACTGGTGTTGTTGTGTTTGAATCTGGTGTGGTGTCTGTAGCTGCAGCTGCACCGTCCAACTCTGACGACTCTGTTGACTTTGACTTGTTGCTGTTTCTCTTGTTGATATTCAATATGAGGTTGTTGATTGTTTTCAACTCTTTTATTGCCGAGAGTATCTGATCTTCGGATTTCTCACGTTCTACTTTCAGTGGTTGTTTGTTGTTCTCCTCTTCGACACGCAGCAGTTCGTGCAAGTCACGGTAATGCCACTCGATGATCTTATTGTTTTTCTCGAGGTGATCCAACATCTTGCTATTCTCTTTGATTACATCCCAGAGGTGTACCATTCTCTTGCCGTACTGTCCTTCTTCATTCTTGAGTACTTCGTCAAACGATTGCTTCTCGTGTTCACGATGCATAAAGTCGTTACAACACACCTCACAAATGAGATCACCACATTTCTTACAATAGAAATCCAGACTCATACCATGAATTATACAATTTTCATTATTCATTATAATTTATTCTATATATGTATATGTTTATATTATCTATTCTAATTAAGTTATATGCAAAAATATTTAAAATTTCAAATTTTTTTTATCCGGATAAAACTATTCTTTTTCCCTCCTTTTTTCCTAAATTAGTCTATTGAGATATTTATATAGTTACATACTAAATTAAATATATATTATTTTTTTAAAAATCTCTGACTTGTCTAAAACTATTTTAAACAAAAAACAAAGTTTATTTATAATTAAAGTTTATTTTTAATATTCCAAAGATCTTGATTAGTAATCAAACTTACATTTTCATTAAATAAATAATTTAAATAAAAAAAGAAATTATTGATTAAAAAATAAAAATGACAAAAGATTATTATTGATCAAGCAAATATCTGAAAAAAAAACGTTTTGGATTTACAATGTTTCATTAAATGTCACACGATTTTTTTTTTGTTAGAATGATCATAAATAATAAATAAATGAATAATACTCATGATTCAATTATCATTTCAGTTCTTGGAAATAAGGTACTCTTAAAACATATCATTTCCTTTCAAAAAGAACAAAGAGATATTCATATCTCGTTAGGTGAAATCAAAGGAGCTCTTCATCTCTATAAACACTTCAATGACACACAAACAATCATTGATTACGGATATCATAGCTTACTCAGTGATCGTATCAAGTCAGGTCATCATCTTCGATTCAATGCATCATCAGCAGAATCACTATGTAGAAAGGTTACTGATATCGATATCTTCACAACCGTCTACAATGACAAGAGAATATATTTCACCAATCCCAAACTTTTGTTGACAGCGATTCAGTTTGGAAATTTAACAGCGTTGATTACTCTTTTGAAACAAGTATATCCCGTTGACCTTGCCAATCACTACACCATCGATGATCTCATTGATAAAGCAGTGACCTCTTATCAATATGACATTGCCAAGTTTCTCATTGATGAATTCTGTAGCAGCAACAACAACAACAACAATGAAGAATCTTCAGAGAGTATTCCAACTTTAAAAGAAAGATTTCAAGATAGAGCCAAACAAATCTTTGAAAATCCAAACATTCAAGGTTTACCTTTTACCAATTTGATTTTCTTGTCTGCAAGCACTCTTGATGGTATCGAGTTGATTCTTCAGCAATTTAAAATCTATTTCCCTAGTGTACAAGAACTCCAATTCGATGTTGACCAATACTTCTCTAATGCTGTAAATGACAACAGCTATCCTATGACCAAGTGGATTCAACAACTATATTGTCTTTGTAAAGTTTACGGATTGATTGAAAGTGTCGATCAGTTCCATCGTCAATGTGATGAATTACTTCAACGTTCGATATCCAAAAGTAATGAAATCATCGAGAATTATAAGACCGTTACAGCTACTTTGGTTGACAACATTGTCAAGCCAGACCTTCAAACAATGAATAACTTTGTTCAGTTGACAATGTTAATCAAATTATGTAACGATGGTAACTTTCCAATCGTGGAAACACATGACATCAAGCACATTCTCCAACGTTCAACCAGTCATGCTTATATCATTCCATTCCTGCTTGATATTGTTCTAGAATCCAAAACTTTTAACATTATACTTCAAGACTTACTTGATAGTTCACCGTCATTTGATGGTGTCATTATTGGTTGCCTTTACAATCTTCCTTCCGGTCTTTGGTCACAAACTGTTTATCTCCTTCAATTTTCTCATTGGATTAGACAAATCAAGATTGCAATAATCAAAGGCGATCTTCTCAAACTCAAAACATTACTTTCGGATTCAAATTTCAACATTGGAGCAGACCAATCCAGCATGAGTGTTCTCATTAAATTAGCCATAGACAATGAGAAGATAAACATCTTTGAATATCTCATTGTTGAAAAAGGTGCTGTCGACAAAAATATTTGGAAAACGATTGGTGTTATTGGTAACAGTTCATTTTTACAACTTTTATGCAAATCACCACCAAACAATGATTTTAACTCTTTGAAGAAGATGTTTAAGTTGGTACATAAAGAAGCTATCTCAAGCGATTTGATAGATCCAATCCGATATATCTTTGACCAGTACGAAGAGTATGAAAAGATGTATTGGTATGACGCAATCAATTCAGGTAGCATTGAAATGATTGGTCTTTACTTGAATCGATTCAGGCACAATGAAGAGCTTATACTCTCCCACATTAAAACAGCTATCGAACATGGCCAAATAGAGATCTATCAATTATTGGTTGACAATCTTAAAGGTACTTTGATAAATGATAGGTTGACACCAAATATCGAACCTGAATCTCAAGAGGATGAGCTATATCCAATGTATCTCTACCGATTGAAACACGAATCAATCAATTAAGACAAATCATAACCGGTCACCACAAAAAATAAAATAAATAAACAAAAACACAATAAATATTTAGATATTTTCCACAAACCCACAAAAACATTAACTATATTTTTAATTAATGGTTTTTTCAAATTTGAGTGAGTTCAAGTTAGTTAGTGGCACGTTTACTAACTTACCCCTTCAGTGAGTTCGTTACTTTTCAGTGAGCAAAAAAAATGAAAATAATTGCAAATATTTTCATTTTATTGAGATTTTAGAAAAAAATTGAGTTAATTAATAAAATTATTTATTAAATATGGATAATTTATTACTATTATCTAAATTAAATAGTATAAAAGATAAATCAGGTGAGGATTTGAAGCAAAACACACTTTATAGTGATTTTAAACAGTTTTTTACAAAAAAGAGCGAAAAAAACAAAAATATTTGTTTCTTTTGTAAAAAGAGTGCACAGCAGATACAGCCCAGCATTGCAGAGAGCACTTGAATACAAAAAGCTGCAAATTGGCACAACAATCACTATTACCAAATAAACTCACAACAAACTCAGACTATTTATGTTGTAGATATATAGTAATGTCAAATATTCCATTTTCAACTTTGGAGAACACAGAGTTCAAAGAGTTTCTTCAGTCGTTAAACTATTCACCTCCCTCAAGGTATAAGTTTAAGGAAACGTATCTTCCTGGCCTCATGAAAGATCTTACGAATGTGATGAAGTATCAATTAGATCGTGCAGATTGGGTGGCAATAACAACAGATGGTTGGACTAACAATCAGAATGACAAGTTCACCACAGTCACAGCGCACTTCTTGGATAAAGATTTTCAATATGTGTCTTTTGTATTGGACTTTATTGCATCGGAACTTTCGGATACATCAGAGAATCTCTCAAACCAACTAGTGAAATGCCTTGAGTCATGGAATATTAAAGACAAGGTAATAGCTGCGGTCACTGATAATGCTAGGAATGTCACTAAAGCTATAAACATTTCCAACATTAAGTCCTATAGATGCTTATCTCATACTTTACAACTTATTGTTAGTGACTGTATAGATATTGGCAAACCACCTACGGAAGATGAAATTCAACTGTCGGTTTCTGCCAATGCGGAAAGTGATCACGCAGTGGAGCAAGACACCACACAACCACAATCAACAGTCAATAGCTCAAATGGATTGTCGGTTTTGTCTCATGAAACTTCGACTACCACCAGTACAAATAAAAAAAAAAAACTATCCACAACTACAAATCTGTCAAGAAAGAAACAAAAGTCATCTCAACCACCAACAAAAGATCTCATGGAAATGGCCACCACCGACCAGGATATCAGTATTCAAGCTCAACTATCAATTAAAACAATAAATCCTGAGTCATCCCTTAGTGTCAGGAATGTTTTAAGAAAAGTAAGAATTGTTGTTTATAAGATTAAATTTAGTAAGCCACATAGCACGAATTTAAAGAACATTCTGAGTGCAGTCCCATCTAATAGCAATAGCAATAACAATAGCAATAACAATAACAATAACAATAACAATAACAATAACAATAACAATAACAATAACAATAGCAATAGTGATAGCAATAGCAATTCGCGTCCGAAGCAAAGTCTAGGTTTTCGTTTAAAATACTACTCTCCAACCAGATGGTGTTCTCTTTACAATATGGTTCAAAAATTCATGAAGTATTATAAAGCTATTGAATTGTTAGCTGAACCCGCTTTTGCTTTTTCAAAAGATGAACTGGATGTAAGTATACACACTCACGGTGTAATCATTTTGAAAATATTAATAAATTAATAAACCTTTTTTAATAGGTACTAGACGATTATATACTATTACTAGAGCCATTTGAATCAGCCACCATGTACCTGGCACCAACAAATAGGATCACTATCGACAGTGTACTTCCAATGCTTGACACCATTCCACTTGCGTTACAGAGTAAGATAGCAATGCTAAAGACATCTCAAGGTAAAACATTAATGGAGCAATTGCAATCTTCTCTCAAAAAAAGAAAGGATGAGTTGCTTGCTTCAGTACCTGATTTAGTCTTGCCGTTATTATTCTCTCCATTATACAAGTCCCATTTAAAGATCATATGGGACAATACCGTAACAGTTGCCCCAGAGGTTCAAAATCCAGAGACCAAACGCCGTGCTGGCCGACCAACAAAAACACCATCTATATCTACTGTACCGATCAAAGCTACCGATGATAACAAGATTGAACTAACATTAACCGATAAACAATTGAACATATTTATCAATGATATCAAGTCTAAAGTAACAGTCAATGAAACATTACCAAATACAACACCTACTACAACAACATCACCCGCTAAAGTCACACCTCAAATAGATTTATCACCAGTGTCATTTAATCCATTTTATAGATATAGTAAAGATCCACAACCAATAGAGCTTAATGTAGATATACTCAAGAAGCAATTAATGGATTTCCACAATTATCAGTATGTAACTGAAGAAGAAGAGAGACTAGGCAAATATTCTAATCCTGCAATTTTCTGGTCGCAAAATAATCACCTATTTCCCTATGTTGCTCAACTTGCTCGCAAATATATGTGTGTTCCTGCTTCTTCTGTGCCTTCTGAATCTGTATTCTCTAAAGCTAATTATATATTTTCCGAAAGAAGACAATCAATGCTAAGTAGTACATTAAGAGATTGTGTCTTATTGTATTGCAACAAATCTTTATTTACAAATGCCAACAACAATAATAACAACAAATAAATTATTTACAAATGATATTAACAAATAAACTAGTCATTGCTTCAAATATAATTTTTTAATATGAACTAACTGAAAAAGTAACCAAAACTAACTAACGTGCAGTTTGGCTGAGAATTCGTGGGAACGAAAAATTAACTCACCAGTGAGTATTTTAACTTATTTTTCAAAAAACCAGCAGATCACCCATCTCGATTTATTTTTATTTAAAAAATGAATAAAAATAATAATAATAATAGTGTAACAATAGATTTAGAATGTTCAGAACATAAAAAGGTGTTTGAATATATATGTTTAAAGTGCAATCAATTATTTTGTTATAGATGTGCCAATGATCATACAAAGTCACATGAAAAACACCACTGTGATCATGCAGATGATATCAAATCACTTTTAAATAAAATAAATAAAGATAGTAGTAAAAATAATAAAGATAACATCAGTAATAATAATAGCAATAAAGACAATTATATTCAAACACATATCGATAGTTTATGGATAAAGATTAAAAGTTCATCTCATGAAATTGAATCACTCTCACAAAACATAGACACAATCAGCAATCACTTTCAACAACTTCATCAATATCTAATTGTCGAAGAACATAAACTAAAGAAACCAATCATTAATGTTATCGATGAATTAAGAGATGAAATCAATCAACATCTTGATCAATTGAAATCGATTATCAACATTGTCGATCTTTATCAACATCATTATAATCAACAACAACAACAACAACAAGCAAATAATGATAATAGTAGTTTAGAATATATTGGCAATGATGATGATATTACAGTTCAATATTCAATAGAATCAATGATTAAAAGTATTCAATCATCACAAACAATCATTGAATTTATCGATAATAACAATAAAACTATCTTTAATCAACATAATAACAATAATAATATGATAAACTATTATAAGGATAATATTGATAATATAGATTCAATCATTTTATTGTTAATTAATAATCACAATCATAAATTTCAATCAAAGTTAAACAACATTTCAAACAATAATACATCGAAAATAATTATAACAAATCGATATTATAACTATTTATTATCAACAAACTTTAAAGAAGATGAAATCAATTTATTCAATCAATTAATACAACAATCAATAAATGTATCATTTAAAACTCAAGAATCAACTTCAACCTATATTTTTAAAAAAGATAAAATCAAAGATCCAAAACTATGTATCCCTCGGTCGTTAGATGGACAACTCTATTATTTTTTTAAATTTGTAATTGTTGGTGATTCAAATGTTGGAAAGGTAAATACAAAACTAAATATAGAATATTTTATAATGATAATCGTAGCTAATTCAATTGAATAGTCTGTAATGTTGTCTAGATTGACAAATGATAAATTCGATCGATCCATTCAACAAACAATCGGTGTAAATTTCGAAAGTTTAGCAATCGAGCATGAATCACTCAAATATAAACTACAAATATGGGATACTTCTGGCCTCCTTAAATTTAGAACTATTACATCCTCATACTTTAAAGATACAGCTACTATTTTTATTATATATGATGTCACTAACGAAACATCTTTTAAAAGTAAGAGTATTAAAAGTTTATTGAAATCTATCGAAATTTACTAATTAAAAATAACAACTTCAAAACTATAGATGTAAGAGAATGGATAACATTTGTAAACAAATATAATGAAGATGCTTTCAAAATTATTGTTGGCAATAAAAGTGATCATCCAAAAAGATTGATTCAATATCAACAAGGCAGACAATTGGCTGACGAATTAGGATTAGATTTTTTTGAAACATCAGCAAAGACTGGTCAAGGTCTTAATGATGCATTCATCAGTATCGTTGATAGATTGAAACACTCTATTCTTGATCAGAATGGTGACTACGTTTATGTCAACGGTCTAAAGAAAACTAACAACAATAACAATAAAGGTGGATTTCTATCTTTTCTTAAAAGATAAGAGTAATCATACCAAATCACTACGAGTGTTAGAAGATATAACTATAAATAGATTCATTGTAAGAGATTAATAAACCGATTGACAGCACCTGCACATCAGAGTAATTACACTATCTGCACAAACAAAATGAAGAGGAAAAAGAAAAGGATTTTAGTAGAAAATTACAATTCTTGATTTCCAGCCTATTAATAATATTTTGTTTGATGCCAAATAAAAATAGCATAAATGCGTTTTCCCACACCATCTTCCATATTGTGTTTTTTTGAAAAAAAATTCTTAGACCCACTTTTTTTTTTTCGAGCTCTTAGATCTTTCGCTCGTTATTTAAAGATTTTTTTTTTCCCCAAACCAATTTAAGATTTGATGGTTCTCAAGAATGATTTCATTTACACTTTTTAAAAATATCATACAAATACTTAAAAATGATGAAATATCTCTTAATTTTATTTATTGCTTTTGTAACTTTAGCTAATTCTCAACGTATGTTTAAAAATAAATTATCTTATTTTTTATTTTTTAAATATTAATGATTTAATATTAAAAAACTATATAAATAGTTATCCTTTCAACAGGACAATGGACAAAACATAACACTGGATTATGCACTACTCCTTTGATTATGAACCTCACAAAGAATGTAGGAGGATACCAGACAGTCTCTGTCCAGGGATACCCTTATTTGACTAATATCACTGTAAATAACGACGGAACTTTCCAAGGTTTGGGTTGTCTCTACTCTGGCAAACGTGTCACTGACTACGCATCAGTTAAAGGAGTTATCTATAATGCTAATGCCTTCGTTGCCATATATGCACCTTCATTTGGTTTCCCAGGTGTCACCTACTACTATTCTCTTAATTTCTGTGATAATTCGAATATTCAACAAAATGTTGAAGGGGATATTTCATCTGAACCACAACTTTAAGGAAAGATGTTCAAAAACGACTATAAAAATATTTACAATAAAATTAAAAATATACAACAAATATTAGAAACTCCAGTTTATTTATAAAATTATTAATAAAAAATTAAACATAATTTATTTTATTTTTTTAAATTGTTTACTTTTAAATATAATTTTAGAATGGTCCTATTTTATTTGGGATTGATTACAATATTTGTAAAAGGTCAATGTAATTTTAAATTAATAAACAAAACTTTGAACAAATTAAATATTAAATTGTCAACATTTTTCTTTTCATTGTGTGCTAAGCATTTTAAATTAAACACCTTCTGAAAATATTTATTTTTAACAAATTCAAACAACTACAAATTGTATTTATTTATATATTTTTATAATATTTAATTTAATTTTTAGAATTGTATCCGATCGAAAAGCTGTTCTGGTATATATGCATTTACTATTCCTACCTGCTCGAATTTTTGTTTTCCCTTGATTACATTTTTAAAAGGGTACCAGCTTTCAACAAACACATTGTTTTTCAATATTATAGTGGATGCTACCAAACAGAGAGGAACGAGTTTACTAAACCTCAAAGAAACGATCAGTGCTCATATCTTCATTAACATGTTCTATGTTTTTTTTAGTTCCTTTAACCAATCAACTCCGAGTTTGCCTTCAAAGATCAGCTTTTCGATCCGATTCAATTTCAAGAATAATTAAATTAATTTAAATAAATAAAAAATTGTAAAAAAAACAAAAAAACGAGCGTTTATTTTTATTTATAATTTTATAACAAACTTATTATACATAAATATATATATATTTAAGTAATATTTGAGAAATGTCACTTTCTGAACTAAGAAAGAAGTTTACAAAAGGTGATACTTCCACCACAACAACAACAGCAACAAAGACGTCAGCAAAACAGGGTGGTAGTAGTAGTAGCAATTCGATTTTAACAACTAAAAAAGAAACACCAAAGAAATCAATAAATACATCGACACCATCATCATCATCATCAGCAATCGAAAAGAAAAAGAAATCAGTAACATCAACAACATCGACTACAACAAAGAATAACAAAGTTAATAAAACAAATGAAGCATCAAAAGAATTAGATTTAGATCAGCTATTTGAAAAGAAGAAACAAGTCGATAAAATAAAAAAGATTAAAGTACAGGAGGAACAAATCAAACAACAACAACAACAACAAAAGCAAGTAGAGTCAAAATCAAAGAAATCAAGACCTGTAGATGATGATGACTTCTTTGATAGTAGAGGTACAAATATTAAAGGTAAATATCTATCTATTCTTTATTATTGAATCAAATTCAACGAGTTATTTGCTAACTAAATATATTTATTGTTCAATTATCAAACAAAACAGAAAGAAAATATTTCGAAGGTATGCCTGTTTATACAGAAGAAGAATTGGGATTGGATCGTGACTATGAAGAAGGTGATACTGAACTATGTCCGTTCGATTGTCAATGTTGTAAATAAATAAAATATAAAAACAAATACAATCATATTATATTTAATAAAAACGAGATCAATGTTTGATAGTTTGTTGTTTTGTGTATATATATTTATCATCTATTTATTATTGTTTTGTTTTACTTTAAAGTTCATCCTTGGCTTTGGATGATTTAGTCGATGGTTTGGTTTCGGTGGTGGTGGTGGTAGTTGTCTTTTTGGTGGATACGACTTGTGGCAACTTTGAGATCTTGGTCATCGATTTCTTTCCGATCAATACATTACCGATGTACTCATCGAGTGACTCCTCCGAGAAGTTACCCAAGTAGTGTGAATAGCCACCCTTGACAATGTTGACAACAAACATGTTTGGTAGACCGGCCAAATCAAACTTCTCGATAAAGTGTGGTTGTTGACTGCCGTCCAACTGTACAAACTTCATACGACCAACGTATTTCTTGGCCATCTTTTGGAGTGACTCCATCTTGAGAGCGTTCGACTCTTTCTCGTCTTCGTTGGACATGTCAAACAACGAGACGGAGCATACACCAACCGAGCAAACCTTGTCAAAGGTTTCTTGATCCTCTACGAATACAACGTGATCCAATGGTTTCTCTGGTTGTTGTTCCTCCTTCTTCTTCTTATCCTTCTTCTTATCTTTCTTCTCTGGTTCCGCTTGTGGTTGAGCAACCTTTGGTTTCTTTGTCTTGTCTTCGAATGGCTCCAAGAAGCTATAGAGTGATTCATGGTTCAATTTACCATCGTACTTTACAAACTCTTCATCCGCACTATCTCCCTTGAAAACAACTAAAGCTGGTAATTTATCAATTCCATACTTTTGTACTATATATAAAAGTGAAATAAGAACCAAGTTAATTAAAATGTAAAAAGATAATATTAATAATATTGTTAAACTTACATAATTCTTTTGGTGCATCTTTAAACTCTGACAATGGTAATGAATGTTGGAAATCTAGTGATAATGCCTTGTAGAGATTCGATGTCTTTGCCTTGTCGGTGAACAACACTACTTTGGCAGTCTTGGAAGCGCTGACAAATTTGTTAAAGTCTTCTTGTGACTTTAGTTTGCTGGCAAAGTTTGGAAGTTTCGAGGTCATATAGTTGATGATGGCGCTGGCAGAACGCTCCTGTTGGTAGTCCTCCGGTGTTTTCATACCCTTGGCAGCGAGCTTGTGTGAGAAGAACTTCAATGTTGGGAATCCCTTGATCTCAAAGGCACCACACAACTCTTTCTCGACGTCGCAATTGATGGCACCCAACTTGGCGATACCAGCGAGATTCTTGGCGGCCTTCTCGTACTCTGGCTTCAAACTCTTGCAGTGACCACACCACGGTGCGTAAAACTCTACCATCCAGATGTGTTCGTCTTTGGCAACGAGTGACTCAAAGTTCTTCTTGTTCAAATTGACGACAGACGATCCTTTGCCATAGAACTCTGGTTCCGCTGAGATGACCGCAACAGCAGATAATAAAAACAATTAATAATAACACTGTTTTATCTATATTCATATTTTTATATCTTTAATTTAAAATAGAAAAAAAGTAAAAAAAAAAGTGAAATGGAATGGAGTTTGTTTTTTTTTTTTTAATTGGCACTGTAGAGGTGCTTTGTCATCACATTTGTAACGTCACCAAGCAACAAGTCCTTTAAATAATGTTGTTATTAGTTTAAACTAATAATAACTAGTTTTTTAACTTTTGTTTAAATATTATTTTATGAGTTATAACTGAATATGTTTATGTAGATATTATTTATGTTTTTTTAGATGAAAGATTATACACCATATACTTTTTCAGATAATGAATCATATCATAAACAATTATTATTTACATATTATTATAATCATCGAATGATTCAATTTATAATTCAACCATTACTGACACTTTGATAAAAACAAATACACAGCTCAATTAATTTATTAATCTAATCGATTAGGAAAACTAAAACGTTTGGTGACAGTACTAGTATGGGTCGATGACAAAGACGAAGTTGGGAGAGAATGTGCATCTAGAAAAAGATGTCTCTGTACAGTATGTTAGTGATGAATGAAATCGTTTGAAATTATATCAATAAAACAAATCATATGAATTATTATTATTTGTTTTTCATAAAAACTATCTCTAACATTCAAGCTTGATAGAAATGGTCTGTTTTGGACTTAGAGTGGCTTCTATCTGCAAAATAAAAAATAAAAAAAATAAAAATAAAAAAAAAGTTTTTAAAAAAATATTTTTCTGTGAATCAAAATGTGTGAAATAAATTAAAATGAAAAAGTTAACTTAATTTATAACATAAATATAAATCTAAATATGGATTATTTGTGACTTTATTTTCAATATAAATAGTTTATTGATCATTTTGTATAAAAATCATAAACAAATATATTAAATAACATATATATAAATATAAATATTTATTTTTAAAACAAAACATATACAGAATGACAGTAAATAATTTAGAAGTAATTTGCATCGATAAGATATTGTTAAATTCAATAGCAGATGACTTTGATAGATATGATAGTATTATGAAAGATAGAATATTAAAACGATTGTTGAATCCATGTCAACCAAAGTTCTCATATAAACACTCGACACCACCAGTTCCTTCACCTAAATGGCTCTCAAAGTTGGTCGACCACAACACTACTGCGCTCGATCTCAGTCTTGTTCCAGGTCTGGTCTGGCTATCATACACACAAAACTCTGATAAATTCCCATTCCAATTCCTCGAGAATTGCACCTCGCTCACCAGTCTCACCATCAATTCACAATCAAACTTTACAATCGCACAGCTACTGCCATTCCTGCGTGTAGTAGGTTCGCGTCTGAAACACCTCGATCTAAGTCGTTGTATCCGTATGAACGACAGTGCCATTCACTACATTAGCTACTACTGTCGTAATCTACAATCACTACAGCTCCAAGAGTGCATAGGAATTGGCGGTTCGGTGTTCCAACGCTCGATGTCCACGATGATGGCGCTGATGCCACTGGAGCGTGGTTCCGACGGCTCGCCAGCTCCACCACCCTCTTCCTTCCCAATGATGAGAATGGCGTCGTTGATGTCACTCGATCTCTCCGGGTGCAAATCGATCAGCTCCAAGAACCTCTTGAACATCTCCTACGTCTTTCCATGTCTGCAAGAGTTTGCATTCGCCAAGAACTTCCTCTCGGACGAAGACGGATCGCTGCTCGTCCAAACACTACCAGCATCGACACGCTCACTCGATCTCTCTTTCAATCCAATCGGTGCCAAGACACTGGCATCTCTAACACCGTCCGGTAAGAACATGACCACATTCTACTTGAAATCACTCTCCGTACAGTATTGCCGTTGCATTTCAACCAACGACATCCAACAGCTATTTAGTGGACTGTCAAACAGTCTTGAGAGTTTATCAATCACTGGTTGTTCACAAATCGATAGAAATTCATTGAAATCATCAAGTAGCAGCAGCAACAGCAACAGTTACAATCCCTATCAGAAAACAACAACAACTACCGCCGCCGCCGCCTCAAAGAGAATCAGTTGTAGTATCACTTATAATGATAGAATTTTGAATAATAATATTGTTTCACCACAATCAATGTATTCATAACAACATAATCTAACAACATACTACTATTTATTTATTTATTTATTAAAAAATCAAGATATGATATTGATTAATATCAAATGTATATAATCAAACAGCAAAGTTTAATAAACAAGATTAATAAATCTTTTAATAGGAGATTTATTAAAAACATAATCATCATTTTTAAAATTAAAATTTTATTTTAAACGAATAATTATTAATAATGATGACTTGTAGAGTGTGTGGTTCATCTGATGAACTGACCAGGCTTTGTTTTTAATAGTCAACCCCCTAATAACAAATATATAAATATATATTAAAAATTAATTTTTAAACAATCATAAAATATATAAATAGATAACAAATATTAATAAATAATCATTAGTCACCACTGATATTTATTCATTTAAAATTATTCTAAAGAATAAAGAACAATGTTAAATAGAAGTAAACATTTTATAAAAAAGTAAATATCATATCAATCACCTGATGATTCTATATTGATCATCATCATATCTTTTTAGAACATATTAATCAACTAAAATTAATCAATCATTAAAATAGTTTTTATTATAGGTACAATAATAATAATATAATTTCAAATATTAAAAATAGTAGTAATAATAATAGTAATAGTAATAGTAATATTAGAAATATAATAAATAAAACATGTTCATACAATAATAATAATAATAATAATAGTAATAGTAGTAATAATAATAGTGATTTTAAATTTAAATATAAAGATAGTGAAAATCACAGTTTTGATTCAAAAGAAAAAAGAATATTTGATAAAAATCAGTTGAGATCTGCTTTATTGTTTGGGAGTTCATTTGGTTTCTATAATGAAGAGAAAGAATATGGATGGTTGAAATCATTGATATTACCAAATCATATCTTGTGTGACGATAATAATGGTGGTGGAAGACAACAGGTAACTACAGGTGTAGTTGTTACCAATCCAACAGCAGGTCTCGAACCTCTAAATAATACACCGATTGTAATATTGAATCCAATCGATGCAATGGCAACTCTCACCGATGAACCAATCTCTGTTGTCTCGACGGTGTTGCGGCTGTTCCATCTCGGCGCAATTATGTTGCCGGCACTCGTTACCTCACCACTGGTGCTGGTGCCATTTGTAAATAATGCATGGTGGTCGCTACTCCTCAAGACGATGGAGTGGAGCGGTACCTGCTGGATAAAGTTTGGTCAGTGGATATCGACGCGACCCGACCTCTTCCCAAAGTTGCTCTGTGAGAAATTCGAGCAGTTGCACAACAAGTGTCCGTCGCATAGCTATCACTATACAAAGCAGTCGGTGGAGAGCAACTTTGAGCGGCCGATCGAAGAGCTCTTTCTCTACTTTGACGAGGTGCCAATGGCATCGGGTGCAGTCGCACAAGTACACAAGGGTGTGAACAACGATGGCAAAGTGGTTGTAGTCAAAGTTCTGCATCCCAACGCCCACTATTACATAAAGACAGATTTCACCATTATCTATACCGCACTCTGGTTGTTCAGCAAGATGCCCGGAATGAAATGGTTGTCACTGCCAGAATCCGTACTGGAATTCGGTAAATCCATGATGAAACAAGTCGATCTCACATTGGAAGCACAACATCTTTCAACCTTTATAAATAACTTTAAAAACAACAATGAAGTTGTATTTCCCAAGCCATGTTATCCATTGGTATGTCGTAGATTAAAATCTATTTTTGTTTGAACTTCGAGTTTTAAAAACTTACCAAAAAATTCACACAACTAACTTTTAGGTATCAAAGAGTGTACTGGTTGAAACATTTGAACCTGGCGAACCAATTATGGATTATATTAGTACGAATAGTCCTTTCAATCCAACGCTAGCTCGTATTGGATTGGATGCATATCTACAGATGATGTTGGTCGACAATTTCATTCATGCCGATTTGCATCCTGGCAATGTATTGGTTCGTGATCCGACACTCCATAGAAGATCACAGTTTCATCATGAGCAGCAATCGAATCAATTGCTGATTACCAAACAACATCACGCAAACCCACACATGATTGTATTGAAAACACTCGATCTACAGAGAAAAGCAACACCACTGCCAAAGTTGGTGTTGTTGGATGTCGGATTGGTCACCGAACTCGATACGACCGACAAATCACATTTCAAAGAACTGTTTACCGAAGTTGTAAAAGGCAACGGTAAAGCTGGAGCAGAGTTAATCATTAAATACGCAAAAGAAGCACAATGTTCAGAACAAGAAATATGTAAGTATTATAAAGACGACTTGTTGATTGTTATATTGTATTTTAATGTTTTTTTTTATTTCTTCATTTCAATTGTTATATATAGTTGAATTCAAAGAAAAGATGGGAGAAATATTTAATAAAGTACAGAATAGTAAGTTAAGTGAAATTCATGTTGGACACCTGATGAGTCAGATACTTAGTTTGGTGAGAGAATATCATGTAAAATTGGAAAGCAACTTTGCAACGTTGGTAATGGGAACTATAGTTTTGGAGGGACTTGGCAAACAACTGGATCCAAACATAAGTCTTTTGAAAGCTGCGATTCCATTCCTATTCCACCGTCAAACCTCTTATATACTACCTGAATTCTATCGTTATCTAATTAGACCAAAGAAACCATATGAAACAAATTCTCAACAGGAACAAGAATAAAAGAAAATAAAAAAAAAAAGAAAGGATGTTATAACCATATGGTACTAATAATAATAATAATATTAAATATATATTCTATTCTTTTACTTCTCTTTTTAAGTGTATAAAATACTTATAAGTTCTTTTTTGTTTATATTTATATTATTAATCTCTTTTTTTTCTTTTGAAGAATTAATTTTATTAAAAGTTTTAATATTATCCATACCGTTTGTTTCCATTTAAAAGTTTGATCAATGACGATGTGTAATGATAATGATAAATAAGAAGATTGTAATTTGGTTTGGTTTGGCTGTCTACTTGGGTATTTGTTTTTGGTTGTTTTTCATAACGTTGGTGATGTATTGTATTATTATTATTATTATTATTTTAATAATTACTTAAAATATTATGTGGAATCTGAAGTAGTCTACAAGCTGCTGTTTTGTAACAAACCTTTAATGAACTTCTTGTTTCACTGTGTATCTTGGTAGTTGTGCTCTTTTCTCCTCCTAAAAGTAATAATAGATAAAAACAGGGTAAGATGTATTCTTTGTTATTTTTTTTTTTTTAAAAGATGATAGATAAAGAGGGAATGTTATTATTGATAATGATAATTATAGTTGTTTTTTGTTTACTTCTCTTTTATGATTGAATTTAAAAGTAGTAAATTAACTATATATATAAATATTTATAGATAAAGAGTTTTAAAAAAAGAAAAGAATGTTATAACATCAATATCATCATCGTTATCATTATTATTAACAAGATGATGAATATTGATTGAGTATAAAGAATAGTATAACGTACCATTGAAATAAGATCATCTGTATATACCAAGTGTGTTCCTGGTACTTGATTGTGAGTGGCAATCACTGCTGGTGCTGCTTTTACTATGGTTGTTGGTTTTGAAGATATAGTTGTAGTAGTAGTAGTACCAGTTGTTGCATTAAATCCATTGCTGTTGTTTGTTTGAGATGATGGTGGTGAAGATAAAGGTGGTGGAGGTGGCGGAATATCATTGTTATTTGTGGTACCGTTGGATGAGGTTGTTGTTGGTGGTGGAGGTGGTGGCGAAGATGAGGGTGGTGGTGGAGGTGGTGGTGAAGATGATGGTGGAGGTGGTGGTGGTGGTGATGAAGTTGGTGGAGGTGGTGGAGGTGGTGCTCCATTGGGTGGTGGTGGTGGTGGTAATATACCGGGTTGCATATGTCCTGGCATACCAGGTCCAGGTGGTAATTTAAACATCGGAGGGAACTTCATAATTGGATTGATTGGGAATTGTATTGGTTGGTTTGGTAACATACCTCCTGGTGGTGGTGGAGGCATTGAATAATTATATGGATTCGGCATCCATGGATTTGGCCTGTTAATTAGTTTTTTAAAAACAATCGATTGTTAGTATTAAAGATCTAAATATCTATCTCTATATCTATCAAATACATACATATTGGGTAAATGTGGCATTCCATATGGTGTACTTCCTGGAGGAGGAGGTGCACCTCTAAATTGTGGATTAAAATTCTGTGGTGGTTGTTGTTGATGTGGATGTTGGTGATGGTGATGTGGTTGTTGTTGGTGTTGTTGTTGATGATTCATCTTTGTCTTCTTCTCTGGTCTACCTTCTTCATCTTCATCGGGTATACCTTCCATACCATAGATTTCATATTCAACACTATCTCTACCTGGTTTTGAATTTGGTACTCTAAATAAAACAAAATAGATCTATTAATATATGAAATAAAATTCTCGAGAATATATATATATATATATATATATATAGATTAGATAGTTACTTTGTTAAAACTTCTTTATGTACTGTTTGAACGTGAACAACCATTCCACTGGCAGATGCTAACTTTCTATTGCAATGAGGACACTTAAAGTGACGCGCTTTCTGATGTTGAATCAGAATCTTTTCATCTTCAAATGTTCTTTCACAGTACCAACAATAGGGTTTCTCATTTCCCTTCTTTTTCTTTCCCATATTTCTTATCTATCTATCTATTCTAATCTTATTAATTAAAATAATAAAAAAAAATAAATGAAAAGGGAATGATCAATTTATTAAAAAAAATATAAAAAAAAAAATACGTTGAAAAACATAAAAAAATAAACGGTAAAATTTTAAAATATTTAATTTATTTATATGTTCTATTCTAACAATGATAATATTATCTATCTATAATCTATGAAATTTACAAGTGAGTTAAAATCAATTAAATTAATATTATCATTACTAATTGTGTATGTTTTGATTTTGTTGTTATTATCTGCGTTGTTGTTGTTGATGTTATCTATGTTGTTGTTATTATTGTTGTTGTTGTTCGATGATGTTGCAACTTGATAGATCCAAATGCTATAGTTATCCCATGTGACTTTTATATTTGACAATCCTTTCAATTTGTTGACAGTGTTGAAAATGATGATATAGTGAACACCCAGTGTGTTGGCGTAGGATATCGATTCCTCGATCACCTGATTGAGATCACCAATCTCTTCCCAAGTCTGGTCGGAGATCATCTCAAAAAGGATATCGTGTTCCACAGACAAAAAGATATGAGGAACTGGTTTCTCAAGATCTGTGACTGGATCGATCTGAACGAGATATCTATTGATATGGTTATCATGATAACTATTATAGATACCACTTTCCAATGCTGCAGCGACTTGAATCTGTAAGTTATATTCTAATTTCAACTTATCACCTAAAATGATTACTTATTTATTAATAAAATTCTATTATTGATAAAGTTAATAATTTACTTACTGTCTGAATTGGAAAATGGTTTCAAACTTGAAATTAATGATTTTATGAAATGTGGAATGTGGGAATACCAGTTGTTTGGATAAATGAATGAATTGTTAAATATCGACAGTTCATTAAGTAGATAGTCTTTGAATATTGGTGAGACAAATCGGAATTCAGACTTCTCTCTATTAAGTACTCTTAGGATACCAACGTTAGCCAGTTCTTTCATGAAACATTGTTGTGCTAGTGGATCTTGATCTTGATCATTATCTTTGTTGTCATTAATATCACCATTTTCATTGATATGATTATTTAATTTGATTGTATAGAATGGAGGTGTTGAAAGAATATCAATGATTGAATCTATCATCTCCTGAGATCGATTGATCATTCTTATTAATCTCGAGTAAATAGGTAATGTCCTTAGATGATTGATTATCGATCTTCTAATTGTTATCCACCGTTTCATATCTAATTTACATTTAAGATCTGTCCTCTCTAGTTCTTCACCAATCAAACCAAGTAGCCCTGGATATCCGCCCATCGATCCAACCATGATATTCAACACTTCATTGTCAATCTGTATACCATTGTGTTCTGACCACTCTAACAGTAAATCTCGAATATCTTGACTTTTAAAACCATGAAGGAATACTGTATCATGAGAATTGAAAAAGTGATAGTCATGGATACTAGTTGACTCTGATCTTTGAAACTCTTGATAAGTTGATACCAACCCATCAATTAAATTCAACATATTGCAATTTCCAAAAGCAAAACAACTATAGAGACAATACTCTGGTGAGTTCATCATTTCATTCACCAATTTGAGAAATTCATAATTTTGAGAGGTATCAATCTCTAAAAAACTATCGAATTCATCAAATAGTAAAATAACAAAGCTGTCATTGAATGTTACTGAATACCTTGTAAATATCTATTTTTGAAAATAAATAAGTTAAATATTTTAAAAAACAATTGTTTTTTGGAATAATTACATCTTTAATATCACTTTGAGAGGAAGGTGAACTAAATGGAATATTTGATTTTGTGTTTCTTAATGAGTTTATAAACCAATCATAAAAATTTGTGGAATTTGAATCTTTAAATTCATTAAAGTTTATCCTATTTTTTTTTGTTAAATTTTAGTTATTAAATTTTTTGATTTTAATAACTTACATTATAGGAACAAAATCTGTTGTATTTGTTAATCTGTTACTAAAAGCATCCATTAAACTTGTTTTACCAGATTTAATTGATCCCATAACACTAAAACATCCTTTCTTTGACAAACAATTTTCCAATTGACCCAACTGTAGATTTTCAAAAGGAATATGATAATAATATTCTTGATTATAACTTGTTATCTCTCCATAAGTTATGGATTTATAAACTAAAAATTAATTAGATTAAAATTGATCAACTTTAAATATCTTTAAAAATACCTTCTTTGTATTCCTCGATTCCATTTTCATCTTGTGTTTCACTCTTTTGAAATAGTTGATCTGAAATTGTCATATTCGAGGAGAGTAAGCTCATCTCTTGACTTATTTGTTTAAATTTTCTTTCATCTTCAGAAAAATTCAAACTTTCCAAGTTTATATTCTCCTCTTTGATCTCTTGTAGTGAATGAATATGCTCCTCTTGATGTTTTGATAATTTCAAAAGAATATCATCTAAATGTTCTTTATGATTATCATTTATAAAATTAACTAAATCCAAATTTGAATATAAGGAACAACTTGCTATTAAATTATCTTTTTGTTCATTTGTCAATTGTTGATTACATCTTATTGTATTAATTGCAGCTAAATATTAGAAAAAAAACCAAAAAAATTATTAATTTTTAAATTTATGTCTAATAATCAATAATCTTACCATCCATATTTATTATTTCATTTTATACTTATAAATTGAATAAATATTGAATAAATAATAAATAAAGTTCACAGTAGCTATTTTTATATCTATTTTTTTAAACAAAGTTTCCAAAAAAATGAAAATGACCAAATTTAGAAATTTAGATTTTTTTTTTTTGATTATTTTGTCATAGTAAAAAAAAATTTTGGACCAATCAATTTGGATTATTATCTATACATATTCTTAAGAATATTTAAAAACTATAATATTACTATCTTTGTTTGTGAAATTATCTTCAATGGACAAAAAATAATTTTTTGATTTTTAATTTTCCAAAATTTTTTTCATAGAACTTAAAACAGCTTTAATAATAATTTTTGATGTTTCTTTCTCATTTAATTTAAACAAATGAATAGTTCAGATGAAAATGATTGTTTAATAAAAAACGATTCTACAACTACTAATAGTAGTAATAGTAATAATAGACAGAGAACAAAAGATGTAACATTGGATGAATCAAACTCTGTTGAATTCAGTGAGATGATGTTATCTCAAGAGACGTTGGATGGTCTAAAACAATGTGGATTCATCAAGCCTTCACCGATTCAAGTTCAGGCGATACCACTTGCTCTGACCGGTAGAGATATCATTGCTCAAGCAAAGAGTGGCACTGGCAAGACTGTAGTATTCAGTGTGGTGGCACTCGAAACCGTTCTGAAACTACGAACTACACCCATTCCCAAAGATAGACAAGAACTGCTGGATATGGACGACGAGAGTTATGCTGCCGCTATATCTGGTGTTCCTCGACATCCCGTGGTGATGATACTCTCACCGACACGTGAGATAGCCGTGCAATCGTGTGACGTTGTCAATCAGCTGGCGCGATCAATGAAGTATATCAAAGCGGCATCGTTCATCGGTGGACTCAGGGAAGTGGATGACCGTCATCGACTCTCAGGTTGTCAGATTGTGGTTGGCACACCCGGACGTATCAGATCGTTGATTGAATCACTGACACTTCGTACCGACGACATCAAGCTGTTGATTCTCGACGAAGCCGACAAACTGCTGGATATGGGTTTCAGTAAAGATATCAATTGGTTGCATCGTGCGCTGCCTGTCAGTCAAAGACAGACACTGGCGCTGTCCGCAACCTATCCGGTGTCGGTACTGAACGTTGTCAAGGCGTATATGCGCGCCGACGTCATGGAAGTTCGCGTTGGTTCAGACACGCCGTCACTCACAGGAATCACACAATACTACCAATTCGTAGAGAATCCAGCTATTAGTTATCAGGCATTCAAAGAGAAGATCGCTTCATTGCTGCTGCTACTAGAGCAACTTGGATTCTATCAGGCGATTGTGTTTGTAAGTGAGCGGCAACGCGCGGAAGAGGTGTGCAAGTTGCTGGTGCGACGTGGTTGGCCAACGCGTTATATTGCCGGTGCTATGGAGCAACGCGAGCGTCTGCTGGTGATGGAAGAGCTAAAGGATTTCAAGTTGCGAATACTGGTGTCGACTGACCTGATTGCGAGAGGTATCGACATTGAGCGTGTCAATCTTGTGGTGAACATCGATATGCCGAGAGACTACGAAACTTACTTTCATAGGATCGGTAGAACCGGTAGATTCGGTACCTATGGTGTATCGGTTAGTTTTATATCAAAGGATTCCGAACAAGATAGAAACTTCTTACATGAGCTACGTGTGCGATACAATGTTGAATTGCTGGAGAGAAAAGATAACGATGAGATACCAGAACACTTTTACACATATCAGTTGTCGAATAGCAAGGAATCAGAGTCATTAGAATCACTAAAACTTAAACAACAACAATTTAAACAGAAACAAGAGGAGAAAGAACAAGTCAAACTTTTAAAACAACTAAAGATCAACGATGATTATATTCAAAATCAACAAAATATAGATGAAAATGAAGAAGATTATAATGAAGATGAAGAGTATGACGAAGAGTATGAAGATGAAGAGTATGAAGATGAAGAGTATGAAGATGAAGAGAATGAAGAGTATGAGGATGAAGAGTACGAAGATGAAGAGTATGAAGAGTACGAAGAGTATGAAGATCAGGAGTATGAAGAAGAGAATGAAGAGTATGAAGAAGTAGAAAACAATTATAATTTTAATAAGGAAGTTGAAGAAGGAGAAGAAGAAGAATATCAAGATTTTAATAATAATAATAATATATTTAAAGATCAGTCACAACATCAAAGAGCTACAAGTTACAATCATAATTTAAGTTATAATCAACCAAACAATTTAAACAACAAATGGGAAGATTATCTTCATTATATAAATAGTTATTCAAATCAAAACAATTACAACTATAGTTATTTAATATCCAACCACAATAATATAAACTCATATAATAATCATAATTGTAACTGTAGGTATTGCCCTATAAAACAAAGTAAACATCATCCAATTCAACAACAACAGCAACAACAATATCAACAACACTATTATAATTATCCTTACTACTATAATTATTAAAATATATTATTTTTGCAATCATATATACTCGAAATAAATAAACAATGAAACAATATATATATTTATTTATTCACAAACATAAAAGCAATGTAAATTGTTACATTTTCACCTATAGGTATATATATAGTTAAAAACCAATATAGCTGTTGATTTTGTATTCAACGGTAAACATTAATTAATGACATGTGTGGTGTGGTGTGGAGTGTTGTTCACAAATATTTTATTTTAACACCAATATATTTACTGATTATATACAAAAAAAAATTATATTTTGATAGTTATTTTAAATGTATATATATGTGGGTGTTGATTAAATTTATATATAATAGGTGTTTTTGTTTTTACTGATGAAGACAAACTATGTTTGGAATTCGTCTATCTCATATGAATGAAGTGTTTAGATTTATGGAATGAATGATTGATTGATTGATTGTTTATTAGTGTTTGTGAATCTGAAGTTAACAATTTCTGTAATTTGTAGTCGGGATCTTTAATTCATTTCATTGGTCAGAATTTATTTTCAATTTCCTAATTTAGAATCATATTGAATAATTCTCTATAATATTATCTCTATGATAGGTATAATTCCCATAAAGAGATAGACCTATCCAAATTAAATTTTTTCTACACAATTTAAGTGAATTATGATAAAGTTATAAGGTTAATTGATTCATTTTATTGTTTATCTAAAGTTAATTCAAAAATGAGTATTTATTGTAAATATTAAAAAAATACTATCAAAATAATAATTACTCATTATTTTTTTTATCCACTAAATTTTTAGATACATTATCAAGAAGCAATTCATTTAATATTGGATTTAAACGATTGAAAAGACCAAATCATTGTAATTGCCAAATAGGAATGGGTTTATATGAACAGATAGAAGATATTGGAAATCTACTCAATATTTGTTCAAACAATTTATTTATTATTATAGATTTTGAACTAGATTCAAGTTCAAATAATATGAATTAATATAATTTTATTTATTATTTAAAAATATATATAATGAACTCGAGTTCATCTAAATAAATAAGTTTCTATATACATTTTAATCCTTATGATTTTTTTTTTAATTTAAAAATCTATTTTTGAAAACAAATAGAAAATTAGAATAATGATATTATATGATATAATTTTCATCACTTACATAAAAGATTTTTAGCGTAATATAGGTCCAGTTTCTTGATTGGAAGAAAATCCAACTTCTTTTAATATTTTCTTTGTGGATGTTGTATTTTGTAAAGTAGCTGGTGGACTGTATTTAATTGTTTCTGGTGTTGACTTTTTAGAAATATTTTCTTTCGGAAAAAATAGTTCCTCATTCTTTGGATTTTTTAAGAGTTTGGAGTAAACATAATATTCCATTTTTAATAGTTTTATATATTTTTATCTATAATATAGAAGATAGAGAATTTATTTTATATTTTAGTATAAAAACAAAATAATCAATTTGAACTATTTATAGTTTTTCTTAAGATGAGATTGGATCAGAGAACGTTTTGATCATCTTCCAAGAATGTAAAAAAGATCATTAAAAAAACAAATCAACTTTGATTTCAAAGGATTTTCTCAAGAATGATTAACCCCTATTTTCTTTTTTCCCTTGTTTCTTTTGCAAAAAAAAAATTCGTTGGAAATTCATTCTTTTTTTTAAATTCCATACAATAGATGCGTTTAAGTCTTTACTCTTTTGACTTGGTTAAAAAATCTATAAATATTTTAATGATTAATTTTTTTGTCTTTAAAAATTTATTTATTTTTTACAAATATTTTTTATTTATTTTAAAGTAAAAGTATAAAAGTAATCATTTATAAATCAATATTGAAAATCAAATTAAAATTTATAGAATTTAGATTAGGATTTTGGATGGTGAGAGTACGAGCCAATATAACTCAGCCCTTTTGAAGAAATGGAAGATTTAAAATTAAGAATCAATCTAAATAAACACACCCTTAAATATCAAAACAAATCCTGCTTGGACTCTGTCCGCTGATTAATTATCATTTTTTTTGTTCGAATTTATAGTTAAAAATTATATTTTTTATTTACAGAAAAATTATTCGTATGATAAAATATCATATATGTGAAAAGATTATTTTTAATAATTTAGTTGATTTATCTTAATATTGATCCAGATTCTTGTTTGTTGGGAATTCCAATAGAATTTGTTTGTTGATTTGATGCATTGGTTAAAGTTTGGATTGCTGGTGGATTGTATTCCTTTGTTTTAGTTGAAGTCTTTTTCATTGGACTATCCTTTGGCCAAAACAATTCGTCATTCTTGGGGTTCTTTAAGAGTTTAGAATAGACTAAAAATTCCATTTTTTATTGATAATAAGTATTTGGTTTTTAAATTGTTTTTAAAAAAAATAATAAATAAATAAATATAATTATTATATTTGAATTAAAGATAATATTTTAATTAGTAATTGAATGATTTAATTTTAGATTTAAAAGTAAACTATATATAGTTGTTTAAACCAATACAAAGGAAGATTTTGAGCAACTTCCAAGAATTTTTAAAACTTATAGAGAATTTATAAATATTGATCTACGTGTATCATTCTTTTGATTTTCCCAATAACACTTAAATTAAGTGGGGTTACAAATTCTATGTCCTTTCTTTTTTGAAAAAAAACCGTATTCTTTTGATTCCCCGCGCCCACTTTTTTATTTTCTATATATTTTTGCAAAGACAACCAACACATAAGAATGATAAGTTTTTCACGTGCAAAAGCTATTCATATGATATCACTCTATTTTTAAATGATTTTGATGAGTCAGAGTCTATATATTAAAATAGAATGCAACAAACAATTAATCAATAAATTACTCCTTCTCCTCGTGTGTAAATTTGTTCTTTTTTCTTTCTTTTGGTTAATGCATACTATTATTTACTGATTATTGATGCGAGAATTTATATGTGTCTATTTTATTTACATGTTACTTTTATATGTTTTTGATTTTGATCTAATATATGTATGTGGTTATTATTATTAATAGTCGCTTGATCTAACGATTTCTATTTGATCTCGAGGTATGGAAGTTGCGACAGTTCTACCGTTAATTTCTATTGTATTGTGTGACTGTGGTTGATCGTTAACTCTTCTAGTTGTGTAAAGGTCATCGACGTTTGTTTCTAAATCGTGAACACTAGGTGCCTTTGATCGAAGTGAATTCATTCTAGCTTGAATCTCCTTTGAGAGTTCATTGTCATTCTCACTGTTATCTATACTATTACCAAAGTTCTCTCTTAATCTATTGAGTCTTTCCTGTACCTCTTCATTAGAAGTCACTCTTCTCGAGTAGTATCTAGATAAAAAAGTTAAACCACCACCTATACATACACATTTATTTAAAAAACAATGATGTACAATCAGTTAATATAATCTTTATTATACATCTCATTCATTCTATCTTACCATTATTTAATGACAGAGTTGCACTTTTGTTTAACAATTTAAAAGAAGATAACATTTTAATTAAAATTAGACAAAAAAAAAAAGAATGTTTGATTTATTTATTCATTTAAATAATTTAATTAATACAATAATTTTTTTTATTTTTTTGTTTTTTTTTTTTTTTCAAATCATCAATATATCTACAAATTGAATCAATCTAACAAATATTTAATTAGATAAAAGTAAATAACATATTTATCTTATAAATATTTAATTAAAAAAAAAAAAAAATTTGTTTTTCTAATATTTAATTTTATTTTTATTTTTAAAAAAAATACAAATTTGAGATCTTTTTTTTATTACACGGCAAACTTTTTATTTGATATTGAATCTATTAAACACATCTTTTTAATCAAAGTTTCACATACACACACACACACAAACACAACTTAATTTTTAGATGTAGAATTATCAATAGTGATTGGTTCAAATTATTAAAATGAGTTAACACAAAAATAGTACCCATTTTTTTAATTTGGTAGATATTGCTTTAAGTTTGGTGTCACTAGTAAATCAACAATGGTGAGCTATTAAGGAAATAATTTAGTTTGGCTTTATTTAAACTCAAATTGGTGTCGAAACTCTCGCTACAATTAAAAATTATTGGCTTTTAATTATTTTCAAGTTACTATTCTCCATCAATCTATGTGCAATCAGCAATCAATCTTACAATGATGATCAGAGGTGATCACTACTTCATACCCACCTTTATCAAATACAAGGTCCAATCGAATTAATTCTATTTAATTAATTTATCTTTTAAACATTAATAACAATTGTTGTTTTTTCAGTGTCTGTTATATCAATTCAAATTTGAGTAAACAATATAGCTATAGATCTTTATTAAATTTAACTTTTTAAAATTTATTTATTTATTTATTAAATTATGATTAATTTATTTTCTTTTTATTTATTTATTTATTTTTTAATTATTGGATGTTGTTGTTTTGATAGTGTTCAGAGTGTTAGTATCGAATTCCAAGGCTATCAAGTGGTGTCAAATGTTAGCACATACTCTGATACCGGATGTCAGGGCTTGACTGCCATTTTTACAACACACGAGAATGTGGCGATCATTCCAGCGGATTTCAGTTGTGATCAATCACCGATAACAGTCACCATTATCGACAGACAATTCACCCAACCACTGATAAGTACATATTCCTATTGGTCCGTTTCATTTGACAACATACCATACAATACAACCCATCTGATATTAATAATGGCCGGTATCAATATTTTCAATCTAACTGTTTATTGTCGTATGTATAACATTTATTTACTATAATCAAATTATTCTTAATTTTAAAAAATAATAATATCTTTTTTTTTTCTTTCTTTCATCTATTGAAGCTGCTCCAATTCCGACATCAGCATCTATGGTTTTAAATGGTATGAAACCATTGAATCAAAAGGATGGAAATGAAATATTCTTTTATATTTCAAGTCTTTTCATTTATCCAATCAAAACTCAGTGTGATATACTTAGTAATGACTGCTACAGCAATTGTACACTGGAGCAATATCATAACGGAAATTTCCTTCTAGCATCTGCAACTGTAAATTACCCTTGTACGAACTTTAACGATCAAATAAGAATACAAATAACCGATTATCATGGTCATATTTTTACTCTAACTGAGAGTGATACACCTTTTAAACGTAAGTTTGTTTTTTATTACTTCTGATTTTTTTAATATTAATCATATGTTACCAAATTATTATCTAAAATCAATTTATATAGAATCTTTAATCATTCAAAATGATTATCTACAATACTATCCATCTAGTTTTGTATTGAATAAATACAATAAATACAACTATTTGTCTGTATTGGCTGATTTCAATGTGACTGATTGCAAATACTTTATCATGGATAACTCTCACGTGAATGTAAATCTATCGAGATTGTTGGTACAAGTCTCTGGTAACAGTACATCAGGAACCTACTACGGTGGACACCGACTGATCAATGATACCGACTACACAGACTTTTCGGTATTTTCGCTTAATCCTGATTTTCAATACAACGGTTCAAAGCTTAAAAATCTTACAATTGGAGGTATGTTCAAGATTCAAAAAACAAGTAAAATAACAGTCATATTTCAAATATTAATTAAAATTTAAACGTAAAAAGATATACCTGCTATTGAACAGTTTTCACCTTCTATTACAAGAAAATTTATCTATCTAAGTTATGATACTCCTACTATCAACTTGATAGAATTTAACTACACTCAGAATTACGACAAGGTGGCCAGCGTCGAGAACTGCTGGATTGATATGCCATTTCCATTTGGTATAAATGGAGGACCATCCACCTATTTATCATCTTTCATAATGTTAAACTCGATTTATAAAGAAGTTTACCAAGGTGCTATTACAATCGGTGGAGTCGTAATCTATAAATACCTTTCTTATCAACCAATTAGTATTCATGGTAAGTATTTAATTATTATTGAAATAAGTTTAAATGAATTAAATTCTAATTTCATAGTTTTTTTAATTATTATTTGTTAAATAGATTCTTCACCTCCAACCATTTTGAGTATGAAAGTTTTACGTACAACAGATAGATCACAGTATCTAAGAATAAGAATTCAAGATGACTATAGTGGTTTCTATAAAATAGTGTTGGGAAGAAATACACTTGGTGATGAAGTATTCTTTAACACTTCAAATTTGGTACTTGGATCACTATTGGATGGTTACTATGAAAAGGAGATTGACATCATTTCTTTTTACAATTTTTCTGTATATGACATGGCTGGAAATGTGGAAACAAAATATAGTTATCCTGGATATTATTATAATAATAATGGTTATTTTGAAATACCAAATCTATCATTTTCATGTAACTATTTACAAATTCTAATATAATTACAATTAACATTTTATTAATTATTCAATTATATTCATATATAGCAACAATGGATTTCTCTTCATTTACCTATTTTGAATTTGATGATCAAGTGGAAACTACCAATACTTCACCTCAGAGATTATTAAGATTCAATCTTACATTTATTGATACCGATTTCCATCCTCAGTTGGTTGTTAGCTGGGAAGGTCAAAAGAGAGTAGGATATGGAAGTTGGAACCCCGATATTCAACTCTATGAAATAGTATTCACACTTGCCAAGAATATGATTAATTCATCATTAGACTATAGATTACACTATAAAAGTGGATATATTGAAGGTATTGCTATTCAATCATTCTTTGATCCAACTTGGAAAACTAAACTATTAGTTAATTCTATAAGTAAGTTTTAAATTTTTTTTATTTTAAAATTGAAATATCCTATTAATGTTAATATTTGTAGATGGTGATTATATCCCACCAATTATAACAAGTATAATATCAACTCTAAGTGGTCAGAGTTGTAGTTTCACGTGGAATATAACTATAGAAGATCAAACTGGATTCGATAATGGTACGATCATTGTTAAAGAGACAACCGGACTCCAAACTTTCAGTTTTGATTTCAATAGAAATACACGAACCAGCTCTGTTATATATGACAATGGAAATCTTTATATTTCAAAATACTCTCTATGTAAAGAAGGAATCAATAACTTTACAATTACAACTATCCGACTGACCGATACCGAAGGAAACACAGGAACCTATGATTCTTTCTACTCCGATAAATACATTGTACCTCTATTAAGTACAAGCTATAATCGATTAATTGGAAACATGACAATCAGATATTTATATTCTTCAAATGCTAATAGTAAGTAAAAGTTAACTTTTATTTTATTTTTATTTTAATATTGTAATTAACTATCCATTTATTTTAGCTACAAACTATATATTTAATCCAACTATTACCAATTTATATTTAAATAGATATTCAATAGATCAATTCTCAAATGATAGAACAGTTAGTATTGAAATCTCATTGGAATCACAATTTCTATTGAATACACCACCTACATTCTATTTACAATCACTCAACCATCCATTGTTGTCATGTGAATCTTATCAAACCCAACAGAATACCTTCAAATGCGATTTAACTATTCCTTTTGGATATGGATTTGAAGTTGCCTATATATCTGTCTATGGTATTACCGATATATTTAAATTCTACAAAGGATTCAATACTATTGATTTGCAGCAGATGAATCTACCTTATAAAGTATTATTATCAAAGAGTAGATGTATGTATTAATTAATTTTAAACAATCTATTATATAGACTAATATTTTTTAAATAATTATTACTTTCATGAATAGTCCCTTCAATTGTAAACTATTCACCATTTACCTCTACAATTGGAGGAAATGTAACATTGACCGGTGTCAACCTCAATCCAATTGAAACAAACCAATCGTTTGTATATGTTCTTTTACCGAGTGGAGTTAATATAACACTTCCTGTTCTATCGAAAGCATCTGACTACATAGTTATATCGATGATTCCAATTTCATCTTCAGTTTCATTGATATATTATGTTGAAGATTTCTATTCAAATAAGATAACTTTAACTCCTTATGACATTCTTAATCCAAGTCAATCGCCAAAACCAACTCCAGGATGTTTAGTCGATAAAGATTGTTCTCTTCATGGCTCTTGTTTAAATGGTACATGTCAATGTGAAAAAGGTTATTACGGAGGTGATTGTTCGAATGGTATGTTTTAAAAGCACATTATTTAATTATCTTGAAAATTATATATTAATCAATATATTTTTAGTTATTGCACCTATTGCTCCGAGTTTCAATGAAACAAGACCATCTGTTATCATTGATTATCAAGGTCATCTTAGCTCAATTCAAATTGAATATCTAAGAGAGATGAGTGCTATCAATGAGGTTATCTCCACCTATAATCTTACCAATGTAAATTGGAGTGTCACCAATGTTTCCAATGAGTTACGTGAAGCCTACCAATATTCCTATAATGTTTCCGAGAGCACCTCTATCTTTGTAGTGTTAGAATGGTTCGTCAATGGCGTCAACTACAGTTTTATCGATGATCTCTATTATATTCCACCACATTCACTCAAATACACAATCACTTTTTCACCGTATCAATTCAAATCGATATTCAATAGTTTGCAACTTGTGATGTCATCGTCGATTCGTGGATCCTCGGATCTCAGTCAGTGTAACTCCAATAGAGGTGGTTCCGGTAGTGGTGAAGACCACTCTGAAAAAGAACTGGATTCTATCAACCTGAGCATCAACGATCAATCGTTGTTTGGAACGTTTATCAGAGTCGGTGATATTGATAAACGAAAACTATCGATCTCCAATACAATAATTAGTAAACAACACGCCAATGATTCGATAGGTTTGGAAATTGGTATAAATATACCCTATTTCTCACAATATGCTGTGTTGGATCCAAATTTCTCATTACTACTAAATACCAATCCAAATACCGATCAATGTAATGGTAATAGTGCTAGCTTTGCTCTCACAAAGATCCAATTGATCGCTGTTATCGTATCGGCATCGCTATTCGCTGCAGTTATTGTCATCATCGTTGTAATAGTAATCATCAAGAAACGTAAACTATATGAATACAATCAAAGACTTCAATATCAAATAGAAAAAGCAGATAAATATATTGAACAATAAAATTCTTAATTATTTTTATAAACTTTTAACAAACTATTCATTTTTGTTATCACACTTAAAGAAAACAAAATAAGTTGGTATGATTTAAAAGATAATCCATTATCATCAAACCATTCAAGTATCGATATAGAATAGGTAGAATGAAGAGTATTCATAGATATGGAAGGAACAAACACCCTTCCTTTTGAACTGGTATCAGCTAAGGGTGGATACCAACTGAGCACATTAGATCGACCTCTATTTGCCTATCAAAGGTGTTCTAATGATTCTAATTGTATAAATTGTAATTCTAGTGAGAAAGTAGTTTATTCATTAAAATTTCCAACTTGTACAAGATTATAATTAATCCAAACAATGAAACTAAAACAAACATTCTATAAAATTATTCCATTACAAAAAAACAAAAAAGAAGTGTGTGTTAAAAAATGAAAAGAATGAAAAGAAGAAATTGAATCATTGTCCATTTTTGAAAAGAATCGAATCAAAACAAAAAATTTGTGGTTTGTCAAACAAAAATTATATTAAACTATAAATATGGATTCTGAATAATCATTTTCAAAAACAACATAAATCAAAATAATCAATTTATTATTAATATTATTCTAAAACAAGTTAAATAAAATGACACAACCAACTTTATATTATTTAGACGCTAGAGCTCGTGCTGAAACCATTCGTTTCATTCTAAAGTTGAAGGGTGTGGCTTTCAATGATGTCAGAGTAAAAGAGATTCCAGCCGACTTGAAAGCTAAAACCAATTTTGGACAGGTTCCATTCTATGAGGATGAGAATATCAGTTTGTCGCAGTCACTCTCTATTGAATCATACCTCGCTGAGATCCATGGCTTGGCTGGAAATACACCAGTAGAACGTGCGTTGATCAGCCAGTATGTTCATGCCACACAAGATGTCTACAATCCCTACTACAGAGCCAACGGGGAGGAGGCCAATCAAAAATTCAAGACAGAGATTGCACCAAAGTTCTTGACTCGCTTCGAACAACACTTGAAGGCAGCTGGCGGTGAACACTTTGTCGGAAACAGACTGACACACGCTGACATCTCTGTGTTTGCACTCCTCGATTATTTCCACCAACAAACACACAACAATCTCCTCGAAGTTCTGGCACCATTCACCCTCTTACAAAAGTTTTACGATAAGATTGCTTCAATCCCATCGATTGCAGAACATATCCAAACTAGACCAAAAACCAGATTATAAAAATTAAATAAACTTAAGATGATATCATCAATTTTGTATAATTAATGAACAACCATAGTAAAAAATAATATTGGGGTCTTTGATTTGCAATGATATAAAAATATCTCCGATAAAAATATAAAAATTAAATATAACTTAAGATGATATCATCAATTTTTAACAATTAAAAAACCAGAGTGAATAAAAAAATACACCAGGATAAAAAAATTAATAAATATCTTGTGTTTTTTTAAAAATAGGAGGGGTATAAAATTTTGGAAAGATCTTGATTTTTTTTTTTTAAAAACTGATATATGTGAAAAAACCATTTAGTTCGAAAAATAGTAAATATCTATTTTTGTTATATCAAACTGGTTCAATTGAAAAGCCGATGAGAAACAATTGTTTTTCAATGAAAATAACCAAATTTAGTAGATACCATCTTGCTTCTTTTCTGATTCCAGAATCCTAGTAAAAACTAAATCCTAACTTCTAAAACACAGATCTATGTAAACCCTGGTTATCTTAGTCAACAATTGACTTTAAGATAATTTTAATATTTTATTAATACAACTATTTAAACATTTTTTTTTGAAATTAGTTATTCACCAATCAATTCTAAACATTCAAATATTAAATATACACAAATTTTTTTTTTAAATGAAATTAATTGCATTCATCTTTTTAGTTGCTTGTGCTACCGCAAGTAGTTTACCATATCAATGTCAAAACTCCAATGGATACACTACCAATTTCGAAGTATCTTCCTTCAACTGTTTAGATCCAAATTCGAACTCTCCACCATTATCATTCTTTGAAGGTATAAATTTTTAAATATTTAAATATAGAATTTAAATTAATTTTAATATTATAAAATACACTAGCTGGAAATACTACTATAGATTTTGTTGGACAACGTAGTTTCCTCTCCTATTTTATTGTATTTGAAGGTCAAGAACCAAGTTCTGGTTCGGTTTGGGAGTTTGGTCAGACTGGTGAGGGATATATCTTGGATAATGGAGTTTGTTTCAAAACATCATTAAACTATCCAATTCCCTCTGCACTTCCATTGGGTGATGTAGTAGGTACCACCAAGATTGGACAATTCCAAGTTCAAATCTTCAATCCTTCCAAAGTTTCAAACAATACCGATCAAGCCTATCTCTATGATCCAAAGACCTGCTCCCTTGTTTCATCCACCTTAAGTAATTCCGATCTAACCAACCCAGGATATATGGTTTTGAATTTCTACGACTTTGATAACAGTTTCACCGAGTCATGGTTTGATTTACCATCTGAGTGCTCCTCAGAATCTGTAGTCTCTCTTCCCAATTTCAAAGCTCCCAAACACCTCAATATGTTAAAAAAATTCTTTTAAACCAATAGAATTTTAATTTTATAAATTGAAACTAATAAATTAATATAGTAGAACCTATCACTCCCCAATTATTTTTGTAGTTTTTTTATTCATATTTTTTTGTTTTAAAAAAAACTATTATAAACACTTTAAAAATTAAAAAAACATAGTGTATGGTACTATTAAATAGTTGATTGAAGATTTTTGAAAACCAAGACTACAAATGAACAATAAAATTACAACATATAGATGGTTGTATTGATGCTACAGCTTGAATACCTTTTAAAAGACACCTCACTCGTTGATCAAATCCTATATCAATTAAGATGAATGATAATGAATATTATTGGGTTCTTTGGTTTGCTATCTCCGATAAAATTTTAAAAATTAAACAAAACTTAAGATGATATCATCATTTTTAACAATAAAAACAACCAGAGTGATTAAAAAATAAACCAGGATAAAAAATTATCCAATCTTTTTGTTTGCAAAATAAAAATATTTTGTGTAAAAATTATTTAAAGATCTTGATTTTTTTCATTTACAAAAACCGATGATGTGTAAAAAACCGCTGAGTTCAAAAAAAAAGTAAATATCTTTTTGATTGTCAAACAGGCTAAAAATTGAAAAAGAAGTCATAGAATGCAGTGAGATTCATTGAATATAACCAATTATAGTCTATATCACTTTGTTTCTTTTTTTTTTGACACCCGAATCCTGGTAGAACTAAACCCCAGATCCTAAAAGTCACACAACACAAACCCTGGTTAGATTATTAGTCAACTATTGACTTATTAAAATACAATAACTCTTAAAATAACTATTTAAACAAAGTTTAGAGATCAGTTATTCATCAATCTATTCTAAACATTCAAATATTAAATATATATAAATAATTTGTTATATCACTAGCAAAAATGAAATTCTTAATTGCATTAATCTTTTTAGTTACCTGTGCTTCAGCAAGACGTATGCCATATCATTGTTCAAACACCAATGGATACACCTCCAATTTCGAAGCAACTGCTTTCAACACTTTAGATCCAAATTCAAACTATCCACCAATGTCATTCTTTGAAGGTATGAATTAATCACAGTGTTAAAATATATAAATTTAGAAAAAAAAAGTTAATTTTAATAATATTGTCTATAACAATTTTTAGCTGGAAATACTACAACCGATTTTGTTGGACAAAGAACTTTCACCACCTATGTTCTTGTAGTGGAAGGTCAAGAACCAAGTTTTGGTTCTATCTGGGAGTTTGGTCAAACTAATGAAGGATATATCTTGGATAATGGTGTTTGTGTCAAAGTGTCATTGGACTATCCAGTTCCCTCTGCACTCCCATTGGGTGACTTAATTGGTACCACCAAGATTGGACAATTCCCAGTTCAAATATTCAATGCTGCATTAGTTTCATACAATACCAACCAAACCTACCTCTACGATCCATTGAGTTGTTCTCTTGTATCATCGACAATAAGAAATTCCGATCTAACCAACCCAGGATTTACAGTTATGAACTTCTACAACTTTGAAAACAGTTTCACCGAGTCATGGTTTGATTTACCATCAGAATGCTCTTCACAATCTGTAATCTCCCTTCCAAATTTCGTAGCTCCAAAACATACCAATATTTTAAAAAAATTCTTTTAAACCATTAGAATTTTAATTTTATAAATTGAAACTAATAAATTAATATAGTATAATTTATCACTCCCCCCAATTATTATTGTAGTATCTTAATTTTGTTTTTTAACTCTATTTAAATAGATAAAAATATTTATTTTTTTTTGTCTTGATAATAAAATAACTTTATATCGATTTATTATGGCGAATGGATATGTTGAATATTTTATTGGGACCTTTGAATAATTTAAAATTAACAACATATTTCCGATACGATTTTATTTGAATTGTTTGCAGAAAAGATTAAGCTGCGAAAATGTGGGTGGACTTTTTAATTTTTTTTGATGTTCAAGAAGCACAGAATTATTTATATTTGTAATAAATAAATAAAAAAAAAGATACTCTACTCTCAATGAATAAGATTGTAAAATTACATTGTGTGGCACAGCAATACTCTTGGGGAAACTATGGTCTCAATAGTACTGTGGCACAGTTGCTCTCTGCAGATAGCTGTGTGAAGATCGATGAGAGTGCACCATATGCAGAGTTGTGGATGGGTGCACATCCATCTGCACCGTCGGTCGTAGAGACTGATGATCACAAACGACTTACACTACAACAATACCTCGAGGCAAACGGCATCGAATCGCTACTGGGTAAACAAGTGGTAGATAGATTCGGAGCGGTATTTCCATTCCTCTTCAAGGTACTCTCTATAAGAACTGCACTTTCAATTCAATCACATCCAGACTCTGACTTGGCAAAGAAGTTATTTGAGAAGTTTCCTGATATCTACAAGTAAGTTTTAAATTACTTTACTTTTTTTTTTATTTTATTTTTTTTTTTGAACATGTTTGTTTACATTTTGCTAATCAAATATAATATAACTTTACAAAAGAGATCCATATCATAAACCAGAGATTGCAATTGCTTTAACACCTTTTAAAGCATTATGTGGATTCAGACCATTGAATGATATCATTCAGTTCATCAATGATGTACCAGAACTAAAGGCATCTATACATGCATCTATTGAATCTGATAAACGTATGTAATCACCTCAAACATTGATAATAGTTCGTGTGGTTGTTAACTAACAATAACTAAATAAATATTTATTTAGTTGATCATTCAAATTGTTCATTATATTTAAATAATGTTGTTGTTGCATTACTTAAAACCAATGCAACTGTCATTAAAGAGAATCTTGCCACTCTTGTAAATAGAATCAGTGCACAGTCTACAAAGAATGATTTAGATCAATTGGTTTTGGTGCTACACGAACAGTATCCAGGTGATGTAGGTGTATTCTTTGCTTATCTTTTGAATTATATCCAGATGGCACCGGGTCAAGCTTTGTTCTTGCCAGCTGGTGAGCCACATGCTTATGTTGCCGGAGACTGTGTAGAGTGCATGGCACCCTCTGACAATGTAGTGAGAGCAGGTCTGACCCCGAAGCTCAAGGATGTCGATACACTCGCCCACATGCTAACCTATAACACCGGTGAACCACCACTTGTCAAACCAATCTGTGAGTCTGACAATCACGCTCTTTTCCGTCCACCCGTCGACGAATTCGAAGTAGAGAGCTACCATATCTCTGAAGGCGCCGAACAATCGATTAAATCAAGAAGAGGACCTGCTATTGTATTAGTATTAGATGGTAACATCCAGATCAGCTCCTCTTTGCAACCTCAAAACAACTTTGATAAACTAATCAAAGGAACTGTATTATTTGTACCAATTGACACACCATTCACCGTTAAAACAATAGATAGTAAATCATCTACACTCTACATTGCAAGAGTTAGTGAAAGATTATTTAAATAACCAATAACTAATAAATATATTGATTTTTAATTGATATTATAATAACTTTATTATTAAACTAAATAAAAAAAAATGATCTTTTTTTTAATGTTTTTATGTTTAATAACTTCTTCCGTATAAAGTCCATTTCTTGGCGGATCTTTCACAGGCAAAACAACGAGTTTCGTTGGTGATGGCTGGGACATCACGGAGCTCTTCGACTTTGAGTGGAATACAGAGTGACTTGGCAGCACCGGTCAAACAGAAACCTTTTTCGGCTTCTTCCTTTTGCTTCAAGGATTCCTCGTTGGAACGCTTCTTGATGGCCTCCTCACAGTCTGGGACATCACACCATGGTACCAAACAAATGTGACGCTTGTCCAACGATGGGATGAAATCAGACCATTGGGTGACGATACTGATCGATTCATTACGTTGCTTGGTGGCACGCTCCAACATTGAGACTTGGATGTTATCCAAAGTCGACTTGGCGGTGGTGATGAGATCGGCGTTGGCAACAGACTCCTTGACACCGTTGTCACGACGACAGAACATGACTACATCCTTCTCTAAATCCTTTGGACCGACTTCAACACGAATTGGGACACCCTTGAGTTCCCAGTGAATATATTTCTGACGTGGGTTGTAGTTGGTACGGTTGTCGAGGTGAGCACGAATACCGGCTTCCTTGAGACGTTGTACGACTTCGTCGGCCTTCTTATCGAGAATGGCAGAGTCAAAGTCCTTAAAGTACAATGGGACGACTACGACTTGAATTGGAGCGATTCTTGGTGGGAGAACCAAACCCTTGTCATCACCGTGAACCATGATCATGACACCGATGGTTCTGGTGGTGAGACCCCACGAGTTTTGCCAAGCCAATGCCTTGGCGTTGTTTTCGTCTTCAAACTCAATACCAAACATCTTTGAGAAGTTCTGACCCAAACAATGAGAGGTGGCAGCCTGAATGGCACGACCATTGGTTGGAATGAAACCCTCGATGGTGCTGGTGTACAAACCACCGGCAAACTTCTCCTTCTCTGACTTGAGACCCTCGACGACTGGAACGGCCAACAACTCTTCGTAGACACGCTTGTAGAGACGCAAGATTTGGAGTACTTCTTTGTCAGCCTCTTCCTTGGTGGCGAAAGCGGTGTGACCCTCTTGCCAGAGGAACTCACGCGATCTCAAGAATGGAACTGGACGCTTGAACTCCCAACGCACAACATTGACCCATTGGTTCAACTTCAATGGGAGATCACGATGTGAACGAATCCAGTTCTTGTAAGCTGGATACATGATAGTCTCAGAGGTTGGACGAATAGCGATTGGCTCGGACAAGTTGGACTTTCCAGACTTGGTGACCCAAGCGACTTCTGGAGCGAAACCTTCGATGTGATCCTCCTCAGTGTTGAGTGCCTTCTCAGAGACCAACAATGGGAAGTAGGCGTTTTGGACACCGAGCTTCTTGATCTCACCGTCAAAGAACGATTGAATCTGTTCCCAAATGCTGTATGACCATGGACGCAAGATGTAGCAACCAGAGATATCGTAGTAGTCGATCATCTCTGAACGTGTGATGACATTGGTGTACCACTCTGAGAAATCTTCCTCCTTACCGACACCGGCTGTATTCAATTTATCTCTGGCTTCCTTTGTCTTTGCTTGATCCTTGACCTCCTTCTCCTTCTTCTCCTTTGGCACCTTTGGTGCCTTCTCTCTCTTTTCCTTTGGAACTTGTTGTTGTGTTGTTGTTGTTGTTGGTTGTTGTGATTCAGACATTCTTACACGATATTAATAAAAAATTATTATTATAAATAAATAAATAAAAATAAATATTACTAATTGTCGATAATTTAAAAAAATGATTTAGCTAAATTTTTTGGCTTTTATGTTTAAAAAAAAAAAATTTGTAATCAAAAGGTTTTTTTATATTTTTTTTTATTGAAAAAAATTGTGTTATTTCAAAGAGTTGATTGAACTTTGACTTTTAATAATTAACAAGTGAATTGCAATGGTTGATTGATTTTAAATATTGATGTTCTTTCTATTTTTGTGTGTGAAAAACAATATTTATTATTATTTTAGATAATTTACATATATTTTTGAAACATGTTTCAAATTAACACACATTTAAATGCTGTGAGATTGATTGGTCTTACAGTCGACTTGTTTATTTTTGATAAATTTTTAAGATATTTTTTTAATTAATTTTATCCGATTTTTTATTTTAAATAAAATAGTATAAGGTTAGATGGACTGGTAAGATGATTGAAAATGATCTATTGTCATTACCATATATGTAGATAAGTAAACAACCCAATATTCTGATACAATAAACATAAACAATACAATAAATAAATAACAGAGATCATAGATATGAAATCAAGGTTAAATGTTTAACAAATAAGTATTAAGATATACAATTTTTTTGTTTATTTTATTTTGTTATTTTTTTTTTAAAATGATAATTCTATTCTTGTCGGTAATGTCTGATTGAACTGTAGCAATAACAACATTACAAATTTGAAACAAAAGCAACAACATTTGTTGGTTAAGTTAGTTAGTGAGTGGTGGAGACAGTGGTGAGAGAGAAAGGTAGTGGAGTACACATATAATAGAATATTGTGATTTTAAAAGTGACATTGAATTTGGTTGGTTTGTTTGTTTGTTTGTTTTTGAGTGTTGGTTAAGATGATCATGGTTCTGCTGTTGTTGTGGTTGTGGTGGTTGTTGATGCTGCTGCTGGTGTAGTGGTTGTGGAGGGAGAGGTAGAGGTGGTCGATGATGCTGCTGCTGCTGCTGCTGCTGAAGTCTTGGTATTTGTTGATTTCGATGATTTTGAGGTCTTTTGTTTTTTGAGAGCGGCTTTCTTTGCTAGTTTCTCCTTCTTGCTGAGCGGTCTCTCTCCGGTCTCTAAAAAGTCGGCAATAACCTTGGTCAACTGTGATTTCTTGTAGGAAGAGTATGTGATGTCGTTCATTTTACAAAATTCTTGGAGTGGCTCCAAGTTAAAAAAGTCATGTAGCTGATCTTTGGTGACACCCTTTACGATCTTGCTGACTGGTGGCGATATATATTTACCGTCTTTATCTCTGTATCCACCGAATGAATTTAGCTTTCCAGAGGCGCCGCTGCCATTGGAGCTTGATTGCTCGTCTTCGTCGTCGTCCTCCTCGTCTGTCTCATCTTCTTCCTTTGCTTTTCTCTTATTGCTAGTGGCTGCTGGTTTTGCCTTTGCCTTGCTATTTGTAGTGCTGGTGGTAGTAGTAGTGGTGGAACCATTGGATGTTGCTTCATCTTCGTATTTAGTAACTGGTTTTCTTGCTCTCTTTCCACTTACTTCAGTGGACTCTGTAGTTGCTGCTGCTGCTGGTGCTGTTGTCTTTCCATTTGATTTTGATGCTGCTGCTGCTGGTGGCTTTGACTTTGCTTTGGCGGGTGGCTTGGATTTTGCGGTGGCGGGTGCTGGTGCCTCCTCTTCAGACTCTTCAACCTCCGATTCGACAGCAGCGGCGGGCTTGGCAGCTGCCGGCTTCTTGTTTGGTGCCTTCTTTGGTGCCGCTGGCTTCTTGGCGCCGGCAGACTTCTTGGCTGGCTTCTCTTTGGCGGCTGGCTTCTTGGATGGCGCAGGAGCAGCTTCCTCTTCCTCCTGGGCGTCTTCGTCATTGACCAAGTCAGACTCGAGATCAAACATTGACTTCATCACCTCCTCTGCATTCTTTGAGTCGTCGTTCTCGATATAATTCATCTTCAAGTCTTTGCAGTACGACTTGAGCACTTCGGAGCCACCCTCGCACATCTTTATCAGCAGCTTGTTGACACCCTGAAGGAAGCACTCCTCCTCGATCTTTCCAATCATCTCTTGGCGTGGCAAGTCTTGCTCGGAGGTCTCTTGGAGTGAGAGCAACTTGAACACTTGCGTCAGATCTTCTTGACTGAGTTTCTCGAGCGAGTTGTAGAGACCGTTGATCTCGAGCTTCTTCAAGACGTCGGCTTTGGGACATCCGAATCCAGATGCAAAGATCTCTGTGAACTTCTCCATGTCCTCCATGAATGAGTAGGTCTGAGTGCAGATCACTGACTTGACCATTGAAGTCAGCTCTGGTTGCTCAGCAGACAAGATGATCGCTTCATCCTTTGGATTGAAATGTTTCAAAGTTTGTTGCAATGAGCCAACACTTAGCTTACTGAATGACTTTAATATATTTGCTAGTTGAGTTGACATTTAACACAATATTATTATTATTACTATTATTATTATTCTTTAGTTTAGATTGTTGAGTGTGTTATCCTTTCTTTTCTATCTTTTGCAAACAAAAAAAAATGATAAAGATTCTCTGCTAACAATTTTGTGTACTGGTAATCTTATCTTGCTTGTACTGTACTGTTATCTTGTCAAACTGTAAAAATTAAAGAATGATGAAAGCTGAAATAACAGTGTTTATTTTTATTTGTTTCCGTTGGTGTTTGGTTGTTTTTTTTTTTTTTTTTAATTTGTTCAAATTAATTAATTAAAAAAAAAAAATCCAAAAAACTAACTGTTAAAAATTAATGTTTAAATAAATTTGAAAATAGTTTGTTGTTGGAGGAATAAAAAAATTTGAATAATTGAACTGTGAGCGTTGATCTTCATACCCACAGTTTTTCAATTTTTGATTACAAAATAAAAATTAAAAAAAAAACAATTTTTCAAATTCAAAAAAAGATTTAACAGATTGGCGCCAAACATTTCAGATTTTGCACTTACCAAAAGATTAACGGTTGGATAATTTAATGATTTTGAATTTTATAGTTTAATTTTATTTAAATATTTCCTTTTTTAAAAGTTGTAATAAAATAAATATTATTTCGAGGAATTGAATTTTTTTTTTTTGATAATAATCAATTTATTTAATAATGAATGTAATGTTTGATATTTGGTTTGTTTTTTTGTTTGTTTGTTGTTTTTATTTAAAATAATAATGTAATGATTGATAATAATAATACAATCGTAATTGATAAATCTAAAATGTTTTGAAAATAATATTAAAAAAAAAAAAAAAAAGTATTGGTTTTTGTTAACAAATTAGTTAGATTATTGATTTGATAGATGTTTGTTTGTTTGTAAAGGTTTAAATAAAAGTTTACTTACATTGTGAGGAAATGACTGGTTTGAGGATGTTGCCCGAAGAATAGGAATCGGTATGACCAGAGTAACGAATTGCGATGATTGTACCGGTGGGATCATCACTCGATATCAAGAGACACTCTGTGATGTTGATACCACAGGGTGCAAGACGTACAACCGACACTGGACGGAATGCCCATTGATCTCCCTTTACACCTGGAATACCACCAAACAACTTGGTCATCGTTGCATTAACAGGGTTGTAGTTGCTATCGGTTTGAATGTGTACCACTTGATATCCTGAGGATGGAACACGATTCCACGATCCGTGTTGAGTGACAAACATACCCTTATCATAGGGTGGTTGGAATGTAGTTGAATTCCAAAATAGCAAATCCAATGGTGCAGTATGAGCAGGCATACAAAACTTTGGACGAACTACATTTGATTGATTGAAACACCAATCATCACTGTTTAGATATTTTTCAAAACAAACAAACAAGTAGATTATTAGCAACAACATATAATATTAATAATCATCAATTACTTATTCTACATACTCTGATTTAAGTACACCAAAGTTTGCACCAACACCCTTTGATACATTGGGTGGAAGATATCCTTCACTCCAACATCTTGGATATCCATAGAACTTGAAAAATATGTATGTATTAGAAATAAATATTGAAGTTGATTGATTGATTGATATAAAACAATACTTACAGAACCTCTAGATTCTAAAAGATTGATCTCTTCACATGGATTGTTGATGTGTGCATCGGCTACCAAGTCAGGTCTGCTCAGTTCATCCATTCCATTTTCGACACCCCACAATCTACCGGTTGGATCGAATCGCAAACCGACTTCATTTCTGCAACCGTCGGCCTGAACTACACAGTTGGTAAAGTTAATCGGTAGAGTCAAACCGGTGGCGTCACAATAGTAGACTCTGGCACGCGATGAATTCGGATCCACATTCGATCCACTGCCGATGCTAATGTAGAACTTTAGTTCATCGATCATTGCGAGTGTTCTGGTGACATGACCATCCGATGGCATGTTATTCAAAACCACCTCGGGTGTACCTAGATCCGTTCTGTTTCCCGGTGTGTATCGCCAACGATAGGCAGTCGATGGACTGGTAGCATAGAGATATTTACCAGTTACTGTTACTGCATGATTCAATCCTGGTGCAGTTGCTATATTTAATCAAGTTATATTAGTTATTTTTCAAAAAATAATAATAATATTATTAATAGTTTAAAATTACCTAAAGTTGCACTCTCATTACTATCGATAACACCATTTTGATTGAGATCATACATGACAGTGATAATGCCATTGGTTGAAACTAAAACATCACCATTGCTAGCAACATAGAGTTGTCTTGGTTTCGACAATCCCGTCTTGTATTCCCAGACACAATAACCATCTTGAATGAAATATTTACTGTTTGCAACTTGATATGCACATTGTGGTTGTGCACTTGAATATCCAATAATTACCACAATAGCTAAATAGATAGATAGATAGATAATAATATTTATTTAGAACAATCTAACTCATTATAATAATAACTTTTTTTTGTTTTATTAGTTTTTTCTAACATACATAATAAAATAAATGATTTAAGATGATTCATTTTACTATCTATCTATCTATATCTATTTCTTTCTTTATAGAGATAATGCAAACTAACTAATTTAAAGAATCAAAACGAAATAATATTAACTATGATTTGATCATTTTGGTTTTAAACAATCTTTTCAGATAAAACAAGACCACTAATATTGCTTTAAATAATTGGCACTTTTTTGGGGTGAATTTGATGTGTGGGGGTTATAAAAATAATCTAGATCTCTTAATGGTTTTTTTTGAGCTATTTTCATTGGAATTGTATTCCTTTGCTAATTCCATTGAAATATCTTTACCGATAGTTGGTGTTGTCATTTAAATTTGTGTGAAAAAGAAAAGAAAATAAATTAAAAAAAAGAAAAAAAGAAAATGTTTAATGAACATTAAATTAATACAAAAGAATTGAAAAAGAAATAGTTAAAACAATCAATATGTTGGTCTAGTATTTGATGTAACTGATAGAAAAAAGAATAATAATAAAAGTAATAGTTATTTGAGTTATTGGTAAATTTTCAGTTAAAATTGTATAAGAATGAATAAATTTTAATACTTAATTCCAGTGGTTGTATTTGTTGCTGATTTTCCAGTGGAAGGTGTTGGTGTAGTGCTGTTGTTGTTGTTGTTGTTGGTTCTTGGTTGATAGCGAATTGCAATGATTGTACAGGATGCGTCACTCGATACCAAGAGACACTCTGTGTTGCTGTTACCACAGGTGCGAGACGTGCAACCGACACTGGACGGAATGCACATTTATCACCTTGAGGAGTAGGTACGCCACCAAAGAATTTGGTAATCGTTGCATTCACAGGATTGTAGTTGCTATCGGTTTGAATGTGTACCACTTGATATCCAGTGGTCGGGACACGATCCCACGATCCGTGTTGAGTGACAAACATACCCTTATCATAGGGTGGTTGGAAAGTCGTTGAAATAAATCGATACCATGATTTAATCCAGGTGCGGTTGCTATATATTAATACATCATTAATAAGATTCTGAATTTTGATTTAGCTATTGTTATAGTATTATTATAATTATTACCTAATTTTGAACGTTTTCATCGGGATCAATTACTCCATTCGTATTGGTATCATATAGAGCAGTTATGGTACCGTTTGTAGATACTAAAACATCACCATTGCTAGCAATATATAGATGTCTTGGAAAGTTCAAATCAGATTTGTATACCCATACACAAAAATCCTCTTGTATGAAATATTCTGTTTGTGACAAACCAAATAAAAATGAAGAAACTAAAAAATTAAACAATAATCTATTATTATTATTATCATTTAAGCTTTAGATCAATATGCCTACCTATTAATATTATTTTAATTGTATTCATTGTCTAAAAAAGAATTTGTTAACAAACTTTAGATTGTATACATTGATTGAAAGGAAATAAACAGCTAATGTTTAAAAAGCTATTTTTATTATCATTAGGCCTAATACCAATAACATGATATTATAATGGTGGTGGTGGTTAAATAATCAATCATATGATTATTATAGTGAATTCATAGTATTATAACACACACAAGTGTTATAACGTGTTACCAACAGTCAAATTTGTATGCCAAAGTTTGCTAAAAGATGAACATCGTATTGTATTAATAATAATAATAATAATAATAGTGAGTGGTGATCCTATATTGGATCGAATATAGATAGAATATATATTATTTTACAATATATATACTAAAATAGTCTTTAATAAATTAATTAAAAGTCATTATTCTTTTGTTCTCTGTTTTGTTTGTTTGTTAACTTGATATATATTATATCATTACTATTTATACTATTATTTGATAATTATTATTATTATTTTATATTATTTTTGTTATAATACTATAGATGATTATGATTTACTGGTTGTTCCTTTTTCTCTTCTTTTATTGTTGGTGGTGGTGGTTGTTGTTGTTGTTGTTGTTGATCGGACTTACCACCACTACTGTCAATGGAAACTAAATAATTTCTTATAAACTCATAAGATGTAAATGTAATTGCACAGGCAGGTGTCACTCTTATCAAATTGACACCCATACCCTTATATAATCCTCGGAAACCTTCTTCATTGATGATCTGTTTGAAATTCGCCAGTAGACCGCCTTTTAGTTTGAATGGTGAATGTGGTGAATTATCTTGTAAACGTGATCTAAGTACTTCGTGTGGATACGCCACTATACTAGCAACAATCTTACTTGCAGACGATGCCAAAACAATATCAAACATTTGTAATTCTTTTTGTTTCTTTTCTGTACAGATAGATATATATATTTTAAAGAGAAGAATAAGTAAAGTAAGTAAACAAAACAAACATAATATTATTTACTTATTATTATTATTATTACCTTTCATTATCATTTTTAACTTCTCGTAAAGTGGTAATTGTACACCGACATGTATTAGACCTAACAAGCTTGGACCTAAACCTTTATATAAACCAGCAACACCCTCCTCCTTTATAATCGATACAAAACTTTGAGCTATACCAGTATATCTCCTTTCTCTTCCACTCATTTCTTGTGTCTAAAATAAAATAACATAGGTGATAATATGTCATTTTCAATTGTTAGTTTGAATTTTAAGTTGTTGAGATGAAATTAGATGATGATGATGATTATGATGATTATGATAGATAGACAATAGTATAAATCATATGTGTGATAGTTACAATTAATCTAGTTTTTATTACCCATATTGGGTTGGTTATGGTTGATGTCGTAGCACCGGCACCCATTGCAGCGATCATGTGTAGTCCGGACGATGTCGATGGATCGGTGTGTAGGAGTTGTCCAAGTTTCGATTTGAAGTAGGAGTACGATGAGAAGTAGATTGCCCAAGAAGGTACCAGACCAACGAGTGTCGGTTTCAGTCCTACGAACAAACCACGCACACCTTTTTTATCGACCATCTCTGTAAAGGTACGCCACACCGTTATACCATCGCCTTTTCTTCGTACCTGTATAGTTGTTTTCAGTACATCGAGAGGTGTCGTCACCAACGATGCCGCTGCACCAGCACCACATCCAGCTGCCATCTCAATCAACTTTGGATGATATACATGTCTACTACTACTAGTTGTTGCTGTATTTGTTGCTATAGGTGGTGGTGGTGATGGTGTATTTTGTTTATTCATTTATTTACAATATAAATAATATAATAATAAATCTAATAAATTTGTTAAATTAAATATTAATGTAACACAACAAATTGCATTGTCAATTTTTTTTGAAAACGACAAAAAAATATGATATTTTTTTTTTCACAATCGTCATTATGATCTACCTACCCCAGTTACTTTTAGATTTTTGAGTTCTGTTTACTGCTCACTTCGGAATCATAGAAAATACACCCTTTAAAATTACTTTATCAAAATTTCATTATATATTTGATAAATTTATTTTATTCATTATTTACCTCAAAAAAAATCAATCACTGTGCTTTTTACAAATAACATTTTATTAATTTTCTTTCAACAAACTAAAAATTGTGTGTTGATTTTTTGCATTTCTGTCATTGATTAAACTGTACCACTTAAGGAATATGATACTAAGCCACACACATCCTGGTTCTGCAAAACAAGATTTTCTACTGCCAAAACGCGCACAATGACGGTCACCTAAAAAATATCAATGTTAGTTTGTAATATATTTATTAAAGTATTTGGCACGGCTTTTGTGCATTTTGCAAAAATAATGCGAGAATACAAAAAAAGCTGTGCAAAAAAAAACCCAACCTATAAAATGAAAAAACACTGTTTAAATAAATGATCTAAGATCACTACTAATAATAGCGAGAAGGTACTAGATCAACAAGAAAGAAAATGAGAGCATATTAAAAATAATGAAGTTTGTTATTTTCATTTTATGCCTCCCAAAAAATGAAAAAATTTTACATAGCTTATGTGCATTTTGCAAAAATAATGCAGGAGCTCTATCCTATAAAAACATATAAAACAATCACAAATTATATTCAATAATCAACACAACTTCCTAAATCAGAATAATTTAATAAATGATAATCAAAAATTTGTAACTTAGTCTTGTTAAAATGAATTAACTTCAACACTTAAATTTTGTTTTTGTTTTTAAAATTTTGTTAAAAGTGTTTACTTATAATTGGTAGTAATTTTTAGTTTGTGTTGTTGACTTTCATATCAAAAATTAAAACTGTTAAATTTTTTTAAGGAGGAAGCTAAATTTTATTCATAGGATCGATAAATTCTTCACACAGTGGTTATTAAGGGTTTGTTTAAGCACTTCATTTTTTAAAGAATAGAGTTAACACTTTAAATACATCCAATGGCAATTTAAATTTTTATTATTTTTTCAACTAACAAAAAATAACCAATCCTCTACCACTTTCAACTTAATGATAAAATATTAGTTTTTCTATAATCAGGAGCTCCTTTAAAGAATAACCTTTCTTTATACTATTATAAAAAATATTTTATTACTTCAGAAATATTGCACAAATTAATTTTATCTTTTATTTTTTTTATTTTTTTTTAATATTTCTTACTTTCTATAGAACAAATAAATGTATATCTGTGAGATACTATTGATCCCTCTGTCCTGCTTCTCAGATTTTTGCTGTAAAAAAAGTATTTAAATTCGTTGAGTCTTCGCTTGGTCGACCCTAAAAGATACCTCTATGGATTCTACAAAATTTATGTAAAATTACAAGTTGTATTATATTTTTATTTATGTTTTGTTTTGTTTATTTTGGTTGCATTGATCTTAATACAGCTGGTTGATCAGCACCTCCAAACCATGAGGAAGCGGTTCCAGTTGGTTGTTGATCCCAGGTGTCGGGGAAGAGATCGTCGTGGAAAAATTGATTGTTTTGACGTTGTACTTCGAAACGGATTGGGATGACCTGACCGTTTGGACAGAGCTTGACGACACGTGCAATCTCACACTTCATGACATCGCAAACACTCTTTGGCAACAGTGCCATACCGGATGATGGTTGTGTGTGTTTCATCTCGCTCAACATGACACACGGTTTCTCGTTGGCTGCCAACACCTCGAACACCTTAATACCACTGTCACCCTTGCCACCCAAAAATACCAAATTGGTATCGACATCATAGAATGGCATTGGTGATGCTGGATTAATATCCAAAGTCAGCGATTGTACTTTCTTACTCATATTCTTAATATCCCAAATTGCAATTTCTCTATCCATTGTTTTGTTAACTAAATAAAATTTAGTTTGGAAATATTAGTTCTTAAATAATTATTTCTTCTTGAATACTTTTATAGACTTACATCCAATGGTAAAGATTAGATCTTGTTTTCCAGCCCAAACTGCACGTCCACCTTTGGTACCTTGATGATCGGCAACCTCAGAAACAACAGAGTTTCCACGAACATCGAAAATACGCAGATTTTTATCTTTACAGGAGGTTGCCATTAAACTTCCGGTGTAATCCCATGTCTGTGAGGTGACCATTCCTTTGTGGACGGATGGCAATGTCAACATTGACATTTGATTCTCGATGTCCCAAAGACGGATCTCATCTACGCTTGTTGTGTAACATACACCGCTAGCAAGTGGGTGGAATCCACAGGAAATCAAACGTTTGGCATTGCCTACGAGTTGTGCAGTCGGGGTTGAGGTGGAAGCTTCAAGTCCACCCTCTGGAATGGTCCAGAGACGAGCAACCGTATCTTGACAGGCTGTCAGTAGTTGGTTTTGTCCACCGAACGGTGAGAATGCAATCTCATTGACTTGGTCATCGTGTTGAATCAGTGGAGTGTCCTCAGAGATCGTTCCCTTTTGTTGAAGCGAGACCACTGCAACCGTTCCAGAGACCTTACATGGAAATGCCAAGAAATTGGCATTGGCTTGCAAAACATTGGAATCCTGTGAACAACTTCCAGCTACACAACCGTGAATTGTTTCTGTTGCCTGTGCTGCTGTTCCATATGTATGCTTTTTATTTTTATTGTTATGTTAATAACAACAACATTTTATATTTTTCAAACAAACAAATAACAAATGTTATTGAAACTCACCTTATATTTACTAACATAGACTTTTGATGCCATTTTTTTGTTATTATCTACTATTTATTTAGTTTGATGTTGACGAATGCCTAACTGATATGGATCAAAATTGTTGTAACTCCTCAACACACATTTTTTGTTTTTTTTTTAAAATATCAAAGATTTTTTTTAAATTAAATTTGATTTTAAATTTTTGCACAAATTTAATTAACAGAAAAGTTTTTGATTAAAAGAAAAGTGCACTTCTCATTTGCAAAGATTGTAAATAAATTAGATCTATTTATACATAGTCCTTTATTTAATATTATTATTCTATTAAAATTAATTATTTTTTTTTTAAAAAATGATCAAAATATTATGATCTAACTATTCGATCTGTGATACCACAAAATTTGAAGAATTTAATTTGAAAGCAAATTAATTTAAATTTTTTTGTTTTTTATAAATTGATTGCGATGTTTTGTTTTAATTAAAAAAGTTATTATTTTAAAGTTGTCAAAATATTTTTAAAAGAAAGAAATAAATAAATAAATAAATTGTATATATATAAAATTAGTAGAAAAACAAAAAAGTAAGAGATAAGGGTAGATAAAAGTTTGGTTGAAATTTCTAGAATCTTAAGCTAAACAACATCAAACTTTTGAATTTATAAAGAGAGAGAGAGAAAACAAAACAAAATGATAAATAACAACTCTGCAGATAGAATATCAAGTTTGAAACAACATTGTTTCAACTTTTTGTTGAGACACCGTGAGAATATACCAAAGAATGTAAATACAATCTATGAGATACCAGAGATCAGAGAGCAATTCGTTACACTTGCAAAACGTAAGAATCTGGTGGACGATCAATTCTTCTCAGTGTTTGGCGATGTCTTTATATTGACCGGTGCAAATTCGAATACAACCACTCCATTCCTATTGAATCCACAGTTTCATACTGCATCTGCAACTCAACAACAACAGCAACAACAACATAATATAACCTATCAAAATACTAGTAATAATAATAACAATGATGGTGATGTTGAAATGACACCACCATCAAATGATTATCCAATAATATCATCAAATAGCAACAACATCAATCAATCAAATGTAAATATAAATAACTCAATCTATGAGATTGATTTAACTGGTCTAGGAAGAATTACAGATATCTCAATACAATTCATAACAAAGTATAATAATCTACAACATTTGAATCTCTCGTTTTGCACGGGAATCAGTAATGACTTTATAAAGATATTGGCTGCGAATGAGATGATTCAGCTGCAATCGCTGAATCTCTACTATACCAATACGAACGACCAATCGATTCAGTCGATTGTCAATGCCTATCCGAATTTGAAGAGTCTTTCGATTGCCGGCTGTCAATCCGTTACGGAGGCCGGAATCAAATCGCTTGCCAAGTGCAGTAGTCTCACCTACCTCGATATCTCTCACATTCGCAAGCTGTCTTCGTCCATAACCAAACAACTGGCATTCCCACAGTTGATCTATCTCAATGCTTCTTGGCTTGGTCCAGACTCGAAAGAGGTGTCGTTCAGCAAGTGTGTAAAGGCGTGTCCACGACTGCAGTCTCTGGCCATCGGTAGTTCCGGCATTGGCGAATCGGAACTCTACAAGATCCTAACGGAGGCAAAGCGTTTGGTGTCTCTCGACATCTCGTACTGTCCGGCATCCATTACTTCGGTCGACTCCAAGTGTCTGAAACACATGGCCAATCTCCAGTCACTCTCACTCTCTGGCTGCTCGTTTAAAGAACCGATTCTCAAGAAGATCATCGAGTGTACGCCCAACCTAAAGGAACTGGATCTCTCCAACCAAGAGGGAATACTCCCATGGTCATTACTGGCGTGCATCGTCAACGATCCTCAAATTCTCCAACATCTACACACTCTCAACCTAAGTCAATCCAAATTCGACAAATTCGACATTGATACACTACTACAATATCCATCACTCAATATTTTCTTACCATCCATATAATAGAATTAACTTTATTCCCACTCTAAACAATTATAAATAAAAAAAAAAAGATAACATATCTTAACTTTACACACATTAATAATTATAAAAATTGATTGATTGATTGGCTTGTTTGTTTGTTGTTGTTGCGTAATATAATAAAAGTTAATAGTTTATTAAATTTGGTTAATCTTTTGTGTGTGTGTGTTAGGTTGATATAGATTCTCTTGGTTCTGCGGTTAATGATAGTTTGAAACAATCAGATTCCGATACGTTTTTGTGTGTCTGCAGGTAGGTGGCAATCTCTGGAACCGGTGCCAAATTGTATGGCTGTTGTTGGTATTGTTGGATCTCTTTGATGACCTCTGCCACCATTCGGCATTTGAAAAAGTTGACGAATCCATTCTCCAGCTTGTCTGGGTTACCCTCTTCGATGAATGTCAGATCGGAGAGATGCACACCCAGATATGGAATACACGGTGGGTTGGAATTGTGAAGTTGTTCACGATACGCTGAGAACGAGAGGTTCGGCGATGTCAGAACGACAAACTCTTCGAATTGCTTCTGCTGTTGCTTCGATATCTCACTCCACGTCTTTTGCAAACGATTGACCGATGCCGAGTGCAACGCCGATACTATCACGAATACACAGTTGAAATTGTTGAGACGGCGCAGTTCCTCTGTCAACTTGATGAATCGCTTCAGGTTCTGTGCTCGCTTCTTCAGGTTGTTCTCACGCACGATACTTGTCACCACCCAATTCGACACCTCATTGAAACGGTGAATCATCTTTAGCAAATTGGGAGATCTAGTTTCCTTGTCGTTCTTCTGCCAAGAGAGTGACAACAACTCCTTCGATGCAATCTGTCTGTACATATCGAATTCGATAATAGTCAATTGTCTGGCCATCTCCACAGGATCGATATCATCAATCGATAAAATCGGTGTCTTTGGTGGAATAACAGGAGGTGGTGGTACACCAAATGTTGCTGTTTTAGTTGATGATGCACCTGATAACTAAGTTGTTGATGAAAGAAAATATTATATTAATATTATAATTACTATTTGTTTGATAAGATAACTATTTAGTTATATATAACTTACTTTCTTTTCTAAAGTTCTTCTTAATAAATTATTTAATTTTTCATCTTTACATTTGGAAATGAATACATTGTACTCTTGTAGTAGTTCATTGTCAAAGTCGTGGAAGAAAACATCTACCCAACGCTTCAAAAAGTTACAAATTCTCAGACGAATCTTCTTCTTTCCGAGATTCTCTTGTTCGACTATGAATTGACTCTCGGAATCCGCTCCGGCACCGTCCTCTGTTGCCGAGTTGTCGTTGTAGGTCTTTGTCAGTCGCTCCAGTACGTATTTCGAGGTGGTAAACGAACGGTATGTCAAGAGGAACGTATCGACATAGTCAGAGACCGATCCAATGATATTCTTATTGTACAGACGTTCGATCAGCTTGTCGGTGTTGCCACCCTTTATCGTTTCAAACTTGCCGTTGACCTCGCTAAAGATGATACCTTCCTCCTCGACACGACTCGCTTCCGCTTTCGATTTGCTTGCTAGCATCTCGTCGAAACGTGCATTCAGTGCTTTCTTCTCGACAATCAACTGGTCGACCATCTTTTGCATCTCCTCCGCACGAATCACCAGTGCTTTGTTCTCCTCGACTACGTTGAGCACGTTCTTCAGTGTGAAGATATCAGAGAGCATTCTCCGTTCTTCACGACGACACACCTCTGCTTGCGCCTTGGGTGAGAGTGCCAGGAATGCAGAGTTGACAAAAGTCGGTGATTTCTCTTGTTGTAGCAGCGCGTCGTAAGCAACGAAAGACCTGTACTTCTCGGGATAGGTGAAATTGATGCGCTCCTTCAAAATCTTGCGGTCCTTATAGAGGAATTCAATCTGTTTGATGTTCTTCATCAGCTCCTCCTGCGAGAGCTCCTGTGTGAGTGCGGCACCGTCGTCGATACCACCGTCCTCCTCGTAGGTTTCCGCTGTGTAGCCGCCAGACGACTGCATTGCCGACTGTCCATTGTTGTAGTATCCATCGTTGTCCACCTCGATTTCAATGTCTGCCATCGCCTTGTTCTTTTTGTCTTTGTCTTTTTCTTTCTTGATCATGAATCCACCGCCACTGCCACTCATTGAAGGTGCGGAGGTCGGTGAGTTTGGACCGCCGTAGGCATTGGGTGAAGTTGACATTGGAATCTGTCGACTGGATTTGCTGACCAACGATGTCTTGCTAAAGAATTTCTCGATACGTTGTTTCGTACTGGAACGTGGTTTCTTTCCTGGTATGGTCATACCCTGTGAGATACTGCCTGGTGGCGAAGAATCATTGCCATTGCCACTTGGGAAACCAATTTGAGAAACTTGATTCGATTGGTTCGATGTCGATCTATTCAGAGATGGCTTATCACTACCAACAGAGTCACTACTATTATTCATATTATCTCTATCCTTTTCTCTATCCTCTGCTACTGTTATTGTTGTCAGATGTGGTGATGATGATGATGATGTTGAAGTTGAAAGTGGTTGAGAAATTGTTTGTTGTTGATGTAAAGGTGTTGTTATTACAGAATTATGATGATTGTGATTGTGATTATTATGGTTGTGATTGTGATTATGATTGTGATTATTATGGTTGTGATTGTTGTGATTATGATTGATGTGATTGTTATGATTATTTTCTTCATTTCTTGGCTGGATAATTGGAGCAGCTAAACTATGGTTGGCAATTCCGTTGTGACTGGCGTTACGTGGTGGTAGTGGTGGCCTGTTGTTTGGTGGATTCGATAAACTTAAATCCGGTATTTTGTTTTCGGGTGGCGGTGAAAGAGGTTCTCTACGTGGTGAGGTAGGTGGAGATCTAGCTGTTGACTGTCCCGATCCTGATGATAGCGCCGATGCTATTTGCTCTGATGTTGGTGGTTTGTTGTTGAATCTCGGTTTCGATGGACTACTCGATGAAATGGTGTGATGACCGTTTTGGTTATTGTGATAATGATTTCCTGATGATGAAAGTTGTGAGTTGTGATTGTTATTGTGATTGTTATGTAAATTTATTTCGGAAACGGACGGACCAACCCTTTTTGGTTGGACCGGTGAAATTGGTTGGTTTGGTTTGCTATATGGTGAGGTTGGTGATGTTGACAATGGCGATGAAACACTACTACTGCTGCTGTTGTTGCTGTTCGACTTTTCCATAAACTTCATTAAAGCAAATAATATTTTTACAACGATGATATCTTTTCCCTCCAAAACCAACTCTGGAACTCGAGATACATCTTCTGGAAATCCTAAAGTTTCACATCCTTTACAAAAACTTAATAGATTTTCCTAATATATATAAAAAAGAGAGTAAGTTGAAAAACGGTTAATTTCTATAAATGTTTGAGAAAACTATTTAAATAATATTGTTTGATCATCTTACTCTATGAGCAAATTGTGACTGTACAGTAGTATTTATCTTTTTAACATAATTTGGTTTAATTGTATTTAATAACCTTTGTTGTTTTTAATAATAAAATTGGTTTGGTTAGTATTATCTTAAAAGTATTAATAAAATATTATAACTAACTTACTTGCATAAAATGACTCCAGATTTCAAGGACTCACAAATGGGTGGATTTATTTTAGTATTTGTCAACTTGTATATCCAGTCTATAACTTGTTTTTCTGTTTGTAGTGAATATTCAATCTTATTAATATTAAAGTAATAGTAGGTAGGTTGGTGGTTGTTTGGTGTAGGTGCGATGAATGATGTCGGTGAGCCAGATAGAGTGTGCATTGATATGGTTCTGTGATATCGTTTTAATTGAATTTGATGTTCATCGCTTAAGTTTGAAAATTCACCATCACTACTATTGGTATCACTGTTGTTGTTCGAGTCGTTGTTATTCGAGTTGTTGTTATCTGTTGTATTCAAATCCAACATCATTTTGTTGATTATTTTGTTTTTAAAAGTGTAGTGGGAGTATGATAATGGTGGGGGTGGAGGTGGGATTGGAATAGAGTCAGATGTTGGGATATCAAGTAAGCCTGACACTTCATCGCATTCCATTGTTTCACATCCCATCTTTTGATATCCTATTTTAATACTAAACATAACTATTATTATCCTATTATCTTATCTATCCAACTTTAATGTAAATGTATCCAATCTATAGAAAAAAAAAACAAACAAAACAAAAGGTAAACTAACCATCATAGTTTAATTTAAAAAAAAAAACAACAAGAAACAAGTGTCATGATATATTTTTGTTATTGAATGTGTGATGAGAGGTGGAAGGTGATAATTATTGAGATTCATGAATATTGGTATTACCTATATGGGGTATGTCCGACATTGTTTTTTTTTTTTTTGATAAGATTCCACTTGATTGTGTTTGATGCTTTTCTTTCTTCAATTCAATGCCAATTAATTTTTGAGACCTTTCTAGCTAACCTGTCTCTATCCTGCGATAATAAAATAATAATAACGACTATCGATGATTTTACAACAGTGTTGATTTTGATATATTTCAATTGTAAAATTGCTATTGTCACTGCTATCTTGTTGTTGTCTGAAACTATTACTCTATCCTTCCTGTAAAAAACACTTTTATAAATGCTATTTGTTTGTTTTCTTGTTGTTGCTACTGTTACTGTTGTTTGTTTTATTGATGTTGTTGTTTTTGGCTGTTGATATTTATTGACTTACTATTGCTATTGTAAGCAATGTTGTGTGTTGTTGTACTTTTTTGGTTTTAGAAAGTGGGAACTGTTAATTTGGGTAAATTAATGGGCTGTTTGAATATTAATATTGTAATTTATCACAAAATAAGGATTTCACTTTCTTTTTGAGACTTGTTTTGTGTTTTTTTTGTTTTTTTTTTTTTGTGGTTGTGGCTCTTTGATTGGTATCTAAATCATTTATTGTTTGAATACCACAAAAATAAAAATAAAAACTATTATTATTATAATGATCGATTAAATTGATTTATAAATAAATAAATATAAAGCTACAATTTTTAAAAAAAAAAAAACAACCTGTTTAAAATATATGTATATCTCTGTGTGTCTATATTATTTGTTTTTTGTTTATTATTATCATAAATAAATAAATAAATACTATATAAATAATTATTAGAATTCGTTAGAAAAATAAATAAACAAAAAAAAGGGATAAAAAATAACAATAATAAATAAAATAAATAAGATTATAAATTAAAAAAAAAACAAACAAACTATTAATATAATAAACTATAGATTATAAAAAAAGACTAATAATAAATTTGTTCCTCTTGGATTGATTAGCTAATACAACAAAGAACACAGATAGTTGAAAATAAGAAACAAAAAAAAAAAAGCAAGCAAACAAACACAATCAAACCTCATTTCAGTATGTTGAGTGTAAGCCAGGCTCCAACAGAGTGAAACCATACAATGTTGCTTTAAAGATGGTTGTGTGTTTGATGTTTGGCAAAATTTTTCAATAAACTGGACCACTATCAACCACAGCCGACCCATTGACAAAAGGTTGAATGACCTTTTTTTTTTTTTTTTTGCAAATTCTGAAAACCAAAATATCAAAAACAAATTAGGATGAGATGGTGTTTATTTTTTTTATTTTTTTTCCAAAAAAAATCAGATCTCAAAAAAATAATAATTTTTTAAAATTAAACTTAATAATTATCCCAAAAAATTTCCATCAAGGCTACGATTTAATCTGATCGTGAAGCATTTGTTTGTTTTGATGTAATGATCTTTTTTTTTTTTATAATAAACCCCACAAATAATAAATTGTAGTGTTTAAAGATCGATGGACAATATCAATTATACAAAAAAAAATTAGGTCAATCGACTCGACTTTGTATTGTTCCAAGTCGGAAACTCCTCCATTAATGTTTGTTCAAAGAGTCGTCTTTTACTTATTATTTGAATGGTTAAAAAAAATAAAAGACAATCTTTTTTTTTTGTGCCTTTTCCCCAAAAAGTAAATAAACTTAAACCAAATTCGATTTCGTTTATTTACAATAAAAATTTCAATATCTTGATCTAAACTCCTCATATAAAATAATATTTGAATCATTGTGATCTTTAAGAAAAATACAATTTTTTTGATTAAATTGGAATTTTATTTTTTGAATCAAAGATATAGAGTTTTGATTGTAAGAATTTCTGCAAAATCCAACATATAACATATTACAAAACAAAAAAATTAATTAAGTTTCTAAAGTTTATTTTGTTTTGATATTTACTTAGAAATATATATATTTTTATGAAAAGAAATATCTAGTTTTTGATAATGAAAGTAATTAAGTATTTAAGAAATTTCCGAGGTAATCTTCAATAAATAACCTATTTTCTTGGGAGGACTTCTATTCCCTCAAAGAGTAAAACATTTGGTCTTTTTTAATTTTTTTTTTTTAAAATTTTTTTTAAAAGACTTTTTCAGAAAACTCTACTTTGGGATTGGTTCGGAGCTATTATTATTGTTATTGAGATAATAATAGAATGAAAAATAATAAAGTTGATGATCATCAAGATGATGGTTTAAAGAAGAGATCAACAAGCTCAAGTAAATCTAAAGAATCTGAAGATGATCATAAGAATCAGCAACCACAAAAGATAAATGACAAAAAGAGTGTAAAGAAACAAACACAAGATGAATCGTCATCATCGTCATCATCATCTTCTGATAACCAACAACAACAACAACAAGTAGAAAGAGATGATATTGTTAAAAGAACAAAACATGCAACATGTATAAGAATCACAGGTTTGTTGATCATTACACTCTTGACATTGGCTATGTGGTCGACTTTCAACTATGTCGATCCGGAGAAAGTCGATCGATCAATCTACTTGAAGGAGATGCCATTGCCGTTGTTAGAGCACTATCAGAGTGGATCTTATATACCGGTTTACGACAGTGCATCGAAGCGTCAATTCAAGTTGTTCGTTGTACAAGCCAACAGAGACCAAAGACAACCACGTGAATCCGTCCTACTCCTCCACGGACAGGCATCGACTTCATTCAGCTACCGTCAATCAGTAGATTCACTCTACAAAGCCAATCTCAATCCAATTCTAATAGATCTTCCATGTTATGGATTCTCTGATTCCTTACCAGATTGTTCACAATCATATATTGCAGGTAATTATATTACTAGTAAACTAATTGGGTTATAACAAACATTCATTCATTCATTAGATTAACAACTGTTATTGTTATTATTATTACGATGTTATTATATAGATCGTATTCCAGATATTCTTAATGCATTATCAGTTAATAAAGTACATTTGGTTACATTTGATATGTCAACGGCAATCGGTGCAGAGTTTTTAGATAGATATCCAAAGAGAGTGGCATCTGTTACATTGGGAGATCCAGTTATCGATGTCAGTCATCAACCATTCTATGTCAACGTCGCAAAATATTCTTTGATCAACAGAGCACTCATCTCACTTGCAACAAGTCCATACATTTCATGGATTAGATGGAAATACTTACAATTTGCATGTATGTAATAGCTTTTTATAAATAGCTATTCTTTATAGATATTTCAAATAGCTAATCTTATCTGTTTAAACAACAACAACAACTTTATCAATTAATTTAATTTAGATAAATCACCATTGGATCAAATCACTACCGATTGTTACTTCTATATGATTAGATATAGAAACAATATCAATAATTATATTAGAACCATTGTTGAGTCTGATCTTACATTTAGAAGAACCAACGATCTCATTCACTCAAGACTTCATTATGATAGTGTTATCCCAAGACAAGTACGTATAGTTAAGAAATAATTATAGTTAGTTACTTTTACTAACTAAAGAAACTTGATATTTATTTATAGGCTATTTTAACAAATGGATTATTACAAACATATCATAGTGTATATTTCCAGAATAAATTCACATTCCCATTCTTACATATGAGTTCAGGTGAATTCCTATTGGGAGAAGAGTCACCTTTAATCTTTGAGACTCATGTAGCTTCGATGGTTGACAAGATCGACCCAGAGTTAAGAAAGTTGAAGCAAATCGAACGAGAAGAGGAAAGTCATGGTGGTCACGGACATAGTCACGGTGGTAACGATCACGGACACAGTCATGGTGGTCACGGACACAGCCACGGTGGCGCACATGGACATAGTCACGGTGGTAACGAGCACGGTCATAGCCACGGTGGTGCTCACGGACACAGTCACGGTGGTGATGAGTATGGAATGGGTGGTTATGGATTCTAAAGTAAGAAATAAAGAAAGAAAGAATTCAAAACGAATAGCTACTAGAATTCATAATATATAATAAATAAAAAAGAAGAAGAAGAAGAAGAAGAACACTTTGTAATTTAAAAAAAAAAAACTAACATAGTATAGTTTAGACATATTGTTTTTATTCATGTTTTTACTGTACTATTAGTTGAGTGGCTGGTATTTGAGTATGGTTGTTCTCCTCTAAAATCTTTGGCACTATCCATATAACCATATAAAAGTCCGAAAAACAATCCGACAAAAATTCCCCAAAGCGTTAAAATAACTAATACATATTGACCTATAAACCAAATGTTATTATATGTATTTAATCATCAAATATTGAAATAGATTATAACAATTGTTGTTATGTTGTGTAATATGATGATTTCAAGTTTAAAGTAAAGTAAAATAAAATAAAATAAAGAGAAAAAGAAGAAGTAGATTAAAAAAAGAGAGATTTCGAAAAAGAAAGAGAAAGAGAAAGAGAAAGAGAAAGAGAAAGAGAAAGAGAAAGAGAAAGAGAAAGAGAAAGAGAAAAAGTAGAGGTTTTAGAATTTGATATTTAGATTGATTGTTAGTTTGTAAAGTTAACTATAATATATGTGTTGTGAATGCTAAATATATGTAAAGCATGTTTTTCTTTGTTTTTTTTTTTTTTTTTTTCGTTGTTGATTATAGTTGATTTATATCATTACGATACAATACCACAAACTAAAGGTTTATCACCACAAATCAGAAGTTGACCATTTTTATCCCTCTTTACAGGGCTATAATCCGATGGTTTAATATTCTTGATTTTGCCTAAAGATTTCTTGATATTTTTTAATTTCATTTTAAAAATCTCTCTATTTATATATATAATATCTATTAATGTACAACTATTAGTAACTAGATTATCTTTACTATTAACTAAGCTTAAATTCTTAAAATATAAAATGTTATAAATTATTGTTAAATAAAAGATAATTGTCGTCTATTTATATCTGACCAAGAATGAATTAATTAATTTTTTTTTTTTATTTTTTGTTTTCATTTTTTTAAAAATTAAAAAACACAAAAAGGTGTGAAAGTTATAATAATGTTTATTATTAATTTAATTTATTTATTTACTTACTTACTTCCTAATCAGCAATTGATATTATAATGCGATGAGATTAAAGTAACTTAATAGTATTCATGTTTCTATAGATATTAGACTTAGAAGAAGTAATGATGGTTTGCAAAGTAATATAGAGTTTTGAAGAAACAGAGGAGTGTCGACATTCCTTATTCAACTCAAATTCTCTCTATCAATTCAAAGTAATTCAATTCAATCTGTTGAAATATTGTTCACATTAAAAATTTCTAAGAATCAAACAAGATATTGTTTTAATTATAAATATAAACAATATATCAAAAATCATACAAATAATTTTATTATTATCTGATCATGTGTAGTTAGCGTAATGTTTTTGCTTGTTCTATATATCTAAATTAAATAAAAAAACATAATAATAGCAATAATAATGTTGTCTAATTTTACAAATCAAATCAAATAAATTAATTTTGTACCATTTTTTTAAGTAAAGTTTAAAGTTAAAATATATTTATGATAATTTTCATTGACAATAGTGTACTTGTTTATAATAATCAATCACGAAGATGAAGGACCTCTTCTCCAATAGATTATAATAATCAAAAAACAAAAAGAATTATAATTTATAAATAAAAAGATGAAAAGATAATTAATTAATTAAGTTGTAGCTAACCACATCACACATAAAAACACACAACGATTAGGTTTGTTAATTTTTATTATAACTTAAAAACCTTTCTTAAAAGCACCTGTCAATATATTTATCAGCGTGAGATGCTGAAGATGCATGATGACAACGGAAACTGATGATCGAGGAACTTCTTTTTGCAGAAGATTTGATAACTCATCAAGTTAACGAATCATATCAAAAATATGTAGGATAGATATACAATGTTATTGTTATTTGGTGCGTATGTGTGAATGTCTGCTATTGTTATTAAATGATTGATTGCAACATGATTGCAGATTTTGTTGTTTGTTTGTTTTTGTTTTTTTTTTTAAGAATCTTCGCATGATGTCATATCTAATTAAACAACAAATTTTTTAAACCAAAAGACAAATCATTTCAATCAATTTATTTAAAGAGTGTGAGTTTTGTTTTTGTTTAAGATTTATTTAAAAAAAACAAATGGTTGCATGTATGATAGAGAGAACAAACAGGAAACTACAACAACACAAAAATGCTTAAAAAATCATCAAAACTTATGCAGTTCAATTTAAAATGATGATGATGATTGTTGGACTGATTGAATACACACACACAAATGTTGTTGAAATTATTAAAAGGGGGAGGTTTAAAAAAAAAACACACACTTAATCACAAATAGACACACACCACACACAAACACATAACACAGGTATCAATAAATCTATAACTAAAAATAGTGTGTGAAATTAAATGTGTGTGTTGTTATAATTAACATCAGTGACACTAACAAACACACATAAACAATTAAATTATTGATATTTGATGGTATCACTGATGCTTTGTGTTTATTGTTTGGACTATCAATCAGTTTATTTAAATGTTCCCCATTTTTTTTTAATACCTTGTTATTTTCGACACTATATTATCAAGACTGTTGTTAATTTACCCATTACCACACTTTTGGCAGGTGCTTCTTTTACTCACAAATAAATAACCACGAACATATAAATCCAAATAACAGTATTTATTCAAAAGCAATACCCTCTTGTTATTCTGACACTTTTCACTCATTCTCATTCATTGATTAAACATATACAACTTCTTCTATCTCTCTCTCTCTCTCTCTGTCTATATCTCAATCTTACTGCTGTCATATTATTCACAACAGTATCCAATAAATTCCAACAACTCCTTCAACATTTCACACACATTTATTTTTCAACCTCAGAATTTACAATAGCAATTTCATCATTCAATTCAAGCACACCAAGCAACTCTGTAGTGGTATATCATCATATTTGTTTTGGTGCTTATCACTCACTGATAGTATTGTTTTTGTTGTTGCTAGACATATTTTGAATACTCTGATAGAGATAAATAGATTGGTAACCAGTCACCAGTTAATAATAAAATAAAACATATCGTTTGTTTTATTTTTAATTTTTTGACAGTAATAAAAGCTTTTATTTTTAAACATACCACCCCTTCAACTACATACTTAATCATCACCCAACTATTAATACAATTCAACTCAATTCAATTCAACCAACTCTAACTCAACTCCAAAATTCAATATTTAAAATTATTTGCACACATCCAAAGGAAAATTAAATTAACAAATAATTATAATTTTCCATCTAACAACTGCATATTATCACCATCGATTATATATTATCACATTTCAATTCACACAATTTAATACCTACACCAGACACACACCAAGTTGCAGGTGCTCAACAGTAATAATCAAATAAAAAAACAATTTAAACAAGAACAGTGAATAACAGAAAAGGTGGTTGGTTTTGAATCTTATGCACCGTACATTTTTATGATGGACGCTTATGCTTTCTCATATTCCAACACTATTGTTGTGATGAAGCACTTTGGTCATAGAAGAGCTCACAGTTATGATATTGACAGACCTTTTAAACAAATGAAAATTGAAAACATTATTCAATCCAATCAAATAAATCATATAAATATTATTAATTACAATCACACTCATCCTAACACCATCATCAACAATAACAATAACAATAACAACAACAACATTCTCAACAACAACAATAACACAAACAACAACTTAGATAATAATAATAATAATAATAAAATAGTAACCACTACACAAACATCAGTTTTAACAAATATTAATAATTTTAATTTACTTAATGTTAATAATCAAAATAATTTAAAAGACAACACTTTCCAAATTTATTATAACCATTATTCATCAAGTGGTAATACATTATTCAAAAACAATATTAATAATAATAATAATAGTAGTTTAAATAATAATAATATTATTTATAATAATAATAATTATATTTCCAATATGGGAACTAGAGAAAATCAACCTGATGAGGCAGAGGTTTTCACTCCACCTCCATCACCAAGAGGAAATAACTTAAACCTCAATAACAATATCAATAATAATCTAATCAATAATATTGAAAAGAGACAGCAAATGCAGCAACAACAACAACAGCTACAACATCAGCAAGTTTCAAGTGATTCTGAAAAGTTACAGAGTCAGTTTAATAGTTTGACTACACAAAGTACAGCTAATATTTTGGTTGCGGAGGATGATAAGATGTATCAATTGGTTGCAAAGCGTTTGCTCTCGAAATTGGGACATTCTGTGACCATCGCCAAGAATGGACTGAAGGCTGTCGAGGAGGCCACATCCGGAAAACCATACGATTTCATCCTAATGGACGTCGAGATGCCAGAGATGGATGGTCTGGAAGCAACAGGAAAAATAAGACAGTTTGAACAAGCAAAGTTTGGAATGATGGCCAATTCAACTCAACGTAGAATCCCTATAATAGCCTATACAACCAGTGAGAGAAGTCGGTGTATGTCGGCGGATGTCGACGAACATCTGCTGAAACCGGCGAGTGTTGAAGCACTGAAATCAATGATCACTCTCTACCTAAAGAACAAAGGAAGTGATCCATCAAAAAGATCAACGATTCCTATTCAATAATCAAAATTATTTAATTTATATTAAGAAAAACAAAAAAAAACAAACGATCAACCAATCAATGGATTATATAATGACTAGTAATCTATGTATAGCCTTCATGAACTTGTAATATCAACAACCAACAAACAATCTATTATTTATTCAATTTACAAGAATGAACCAATATTCATTCTATAAAATCAACTCAAAATATTTTCATAATAGTAATACTATTTAAAATAAATTTAAAAAACCATTTTCATTTAATTTTTGTTTATTTTAATTATTGTCTAATAAAAACTAGGTTAGATAGTGATAGTAATGACAGTAAGATCTATCAATATCAAACCAAAGGTGAATTAAAAATACAAAACTTAAGTGATTGATATACTTCTAAATAAATGTTTTTTAAAAAAAATTGGGATAAATAATAAATTCTTTATGGTAATCAAATCTACATTGTATAAAGTATTTTAACAAAAATCAAAGAAACTGTAGATCTCGCTGACCATCCTACTCCAACCAATCCATCCTCAATAAAACTCACTGTTCAATCAGCATCTCCTCATATCATGATCCTCAAAGCGATCGACCTCCAACCTTAGTTTCTACTCATTCTTGACCTTAGTCTGGAGGAAAATGAATAGAAATAGCATGTATTTGATCGTTGCTGTATAGGTATACACCAATCTCTTGGTTACTATATCCTTTATGGGTGGGCGGTGACAGTAAGGAAGAAGGAAGGATATTCATTGGATGTGTCTATACTAAGTTAGTAGTACTACTAACGGAGGTGCATTATTACTTGATCACAAACTTTGGACAAACATCCGTCTTGAATATGAGTACTGGAGCACTCTGTTTGGCTGTGAGGTTGAGTCTGACTACTTGATAGTCGCAACATGAATGGCCCAAAAACTCTTTGAACTCTCTCTCTGTTCCGTATCCTCTGCTCAATTCAAACGCGCTTCTTAATGAATGTTCCTTCAAATGAGTGATGAACAATGTTGACGCGTTGTCTCTGATGGTGGGTGATAGCTTCTTGAGGTCTTGAATGAGAATGAAGATGCTAATGAAATAGTGTCTGCTACTCGTGGCCAGCTTGTCAAATAGTTTGTTGTGTTGGAACTCTACACTTCCAATGCAATCATCCAACACAATAGCTATCTTTTTTTGTGTTCCTTTCTTCTTGTATTCTTCTTGTTGTTGAATGATCATGTAGATGATTTCTTCTGTTGGTTGTTTGAATACATATCTTTGATCGAGAAAAGAGTATTGATCTTGTAGATCTGCTGTTGGACAAAGAAGATAGATGCGATTGAACTCTTGATGATTGTGCGGAACCAACAACTTCAATAGATTTGTCTGGCCGGATTCTGTCATGCCTGCAATGATTGATAGAGATGGAAGGTGTAGTTGTAGTCCCTCTTTCAATGATGTCAACGACGATGCGTCCTCTTCTTGTACAGCTTCATCCTGTTCGATAACATCGTCAAAGGTAGTCAGCCAAGTCAGTGGTCGGTGTTGCAATGCCATTCTTTGTTGTATGTCTCCATATTCTAATTCTTCTGCTTCTTCCACGCGATAGACTTGCTGATGTATTGCCTGATGCTTCGTATCTCATCTCTGATGAATTGAATGTCCAGGTGTATGGATGGCAGATGCAAAGCTTCACAGAAGTGCCTTATTATCTTCTCTTGGTCCAGTTGCAGCTTGGTGTTGTGCTCGAATATGACCAACGCGTGTAGATGAATCCTCCTCTGCTTTGATCCAATCTCGGTGCCACAGTCTCCTTCATAAGAGTGTACATGATCCATTGCTATAGTCTTGTCAACACCTCCAACAAACTTGATATTTCGACCAATGTTGTTGTAGAACTGTTCATAAGCGTTCTTGAGTAAAGGTATGTGTCTTTGGTCAGTGCTGTTGGTATTAATTGTGACTAGGAATCGACTAAGTGTTGGCCTAACATCATTGACGCGTATGGATGATGGTAGCTTCACTTGTAGATCTCGTTTCTTTTCCATGATCTCTTTGTAAAGAGAGAGTGAGAAAAGATGTCCAAGCAGCAATTGACCAATCCTAATACATTGATGTTTGAAGAGAGAGATGTGAATGGTGCCATTGACGCTTTTAGTGGAAGATCATATTGAGAATGGAAGTGGTGGTATTTATATTGCCAAGTGAAAGGTGACAAACTGTAAATCAACGGCAAAGAAGTTGTACCTACAAATAGAGTGGATAAAGTTATTGATAAGTATTACAATGATCCATTGTTGACTGGGAATAGAGATACCTTATAGGAGATTGTCATCGTTGTATGTTGGTATAAGCAAGAGAGATGTAATGACGCCTATTCGCAGGTTCCACTCCATTGTGTGCCCTTCCGTCAATTCCTTTAAGTTTCAGACTTGCGACCATACTCCCCCCAGAGTCCAAACACTCATGATTTCTCACAAGGTTCTGAGCGAGTTAACAAAATTATATAAAATAACAAAATTCAAAAACAACAAACAACAAACAACAAACAACATAAATATTATATAACAGAAAAGAACAACAACAGTAGTATACAAAACGAACAGAACCTATCTACTCCTTACCAGTTCACTATCCCTCTCCCTCTATCTCTAAGAGGTGTAACATCTGTAGAACTGATAGATATGTCTCTGCCGCTGTCCTGCTTAAATTCTAGTGATACAAACAAATGAGCTACTTCATAGTGATAGAGGAGCTGGGATGGCATGGTATGACATCTAGTGGTTTGAGATACACATTCAAGGTCCCAATGAAGTATAACAACGCGTCATATGTCTCGCTGGATAGCTTTATAGGTTTGTACAAGCAGTCAATCTAAATGACTCTTGTCGATCTACCACAACTGACGATCTAATTGATATCAGATCGGGCTGTTTCTCAATCATCAGGCGAATCATTTTGTCTATTCAGATCAAATTCTTGATATTATCCAGAAAGGAGGAGCCTGCACCTGTTACCCTATATTATTATAATATAGGACCGCTGATCCGTGCAAAAAATCGGAATAACGGCAGCTTTTTTTTGGGTGGGCACCTCCATATAAATGCCTACCTTTTTTTAAGCTGTTCGAAATTCCGTCTATTCTCTCGATAAGACGGAAACTTACCTTTGTGCATCCTGAAAATAGCATAAAACGGCTCTTCCCTCTTTGGTTTGGATCACAACAAAGAAAGATGTCACAGCTGACAAATATTTGTTGGTGATGGTATAAACAATTTTTTTTTTGTTGATATTTTTTTTTGTTGATTTTTTTTTTGTTTGGTTGGTGTGGTTTTTATTGATGTTGATTGTTCGATTGAAGTTGATTTTAACTTTATTTTTAAAATTGATTGGGTATTGAAAAGTTGCAATATTATTATTGTTGGTGATAAGAGAGTTTGATCCAAGCTTTCACTTCATGATCTTCACCAGCACCGATTTTTTTTTTTTGAATCATCAGATTTTTACCAAAACTATTAATTTTAATTTAATTTCAATATTTTGAACCAGGTAAAATTAATTCCCTTTGAAATAAAAGGTATAAATAATACAAACTAATATTTACTAATAATTCATTTTCTTGTTCCAAACCTTCTCATTCATCTCTTTTCTATCTATCTTAATATCATGTCTTTCAAAATTATTGTTGATGGTGTGCCAAACATACAAGATCTCATCAACTGTAAAGGTCCTTGGAGCACCGATCCCGCATCACCAGTTAAGGGTCACTGTGTGACATACACCTATGTTAACGAGTATTTTTTCAATTGTTTGGAGATTAAGGGACAAACTCTTCGTAAGGAAAACGTCAGGAAAGATGGTAATCGATGGTAAGTACAGATTTGTTAAGTTGAAGATAAATGAACTAGATCTAACACCTATAAAAGTGCTCTATTAATTTATCATTTGCCAGGAGCAAGTGCAAATTGGGTGCAAAATTCTGTTCTTACTTGCCAAAGATTAACTCAGAGAAGTGGCAACACCACTTACGCATATATTGTGCAGCAACAAGTCCTGCCCACCCTACCACCCCCTGTTGCTGATGCTCTACAAACAGTGCTTACCCAAGAGCTTGCCACCCAAGGTCAGGAGCCCACCCTACCACCCCCTGCTGTTGAAGCTCTACAAACAGTGCATACCCAAGAGCTTGCCACCCAAAGTCAGGAGCCCACCCTACCACCCCCTGTTGTTGAAGCTCTACAAACAGTACATACCCAAGAGCTTGCCACCCAAGGTCAGGAGCCCACCCTACCACCTCCTGTTGTTGAAGCTCTACAAACAGTGCATACCCAAGAGCTTGCCACCCAAGGTCAGGAGCCCACCCTACCACCCCCTGTTGTTGAAGCTCCACAAACAGTACATACCCAAGAGCTTGCCACCCAAGGTCAGGCGACCCCTATCAGCCACCTCATCCAACTGTTGATGAATTTGAACATCGAGACCCTTGTTGTTTCCAACACAAGAGAGGCCAGAATTGCTCTCCTTTTTAACGAACTCAAGGATGCAGCCAATGCTCAATAGGCAATTGCTTAAATTAGCATTGAAGACGGAAGGTCCCAATCTCTTCTCGTCGTCCCTCACTGGCCATCCTACTCCAACAAATTCATCCTCAATAAAACTCACTATTCAATCAGCATCTCCTCATATCATGATCCTCAAAGCGATCGACCTCCAACCTTAGTTTCTACTCATTCTTGACCTTAGTCTGGAGGAAAATGAATAGAAATAGCATGTATTTGATCGTTGCTGTATAGGTATACACCAATCTCTTGGTTACTATATCCTTTATGGGTGGGCGGTGACAGTCCAGTTAATGTTTTGTTTTTTTAAGATTTCAATCATGATGAATTTTGCCCAACAAAAAAAAAAAAAAAACAATCAAATCATTTCAAATAAAAAAAATTTTAAATAATTTTTTAATATATTTTTAGAAACTAAAATTTAACATATATTAAGTGTAAAACTATTAATTCATTGTCTTTCTACATTAGTAAAATTCCCACAACCATAATTATTATTATTATTTAATTGAAAAACAACCAACCATTAGAGTTCTCTACAGTATACAACACACCTTCATAGTAGTACTATTAGATCTGTATTCAAAAAAGAAATTCAAAATCAACACACATCGAATCAAATCAAATCAAAAATAAAAATAGTAATTTAATAATAGTATTAGTACCAGAACCAAAACATAATAATAATATAACAATACAATACAAGACAAAACAAAACAAACCAAAACAAACCAAACCAAACCAAACCAAACAAAACAAATAAAATTATATCTCTCTCTATATATATATATTATTCGAATATTGTTATTACGTAATTCAGTCATAGTGCAAATAGATAATTGGATTTTACTATTACATTGTTTTTATATGTATAGTGATTACATTAGTATAGAAATAGAATAATAATAAATTTAGCTATAAGATCGTAGAGGATCAAACATTAAGATCAAAAGAAAAAGGACAGGAAAGGAAGTATCATGATGTTTAATGGAAATTTGATATCTTCTCCACAAAAGAAGAGTCCTGCGAAAACAACATTTTCACCGAGTCCATCACCGCCACCACTGCAGGTTTCCAACTTGACCAACGATGTCGAAGAAAAGAAGAAAACTAAACTGTCACAGTCTGCAGCACTAGAATTAACCGTGCGAAAGTGGGTGTCCGACGTTCTAAAACAGAATTACAACGATCTATCGGTGTCGTTCTCCACGCTCTTCAAGAGTGGTGTGTTACTCTGCCGATTGGTAAACACCATAAAGCCGGGTGCCATCAAGAAAATCAACGAATCGACGGTTTCATTCAAACAGCTAGAGAATATCGAGAACTTCCTAAAGGCATGCACAGCAATCGGAATGTTGGACGTTCACCTCTTCAACTCTATCGATCTCTTTGAAGATAAAGATATATCGTTGGTAATAACAACACTAGCTGTACTCGGTAAATTCGCTGCCAAAGTAGAAGGATATACCGGTCCACATTTAGCTGGTGAGAAAAAGGTAATTAGAAATAAAAAAACATGAAAATATATATATATTAATATTATTTCTCTAATATGATATGGTTAGACTGTAAAAATAACAACAACACCATCTCCACCATTATTTTTAAATGGAAGGGAAATGAGTGGTGGTGGTGGTTCAACTGGTTCGAATTTAAGTGGAAATAGAAGTAGTAGTAGTAGTCAATATAATAATAATAATAATAATAGTTTAGATGTAAATAAGTCGAATAATGCAAATGCAAAGAAAACAAAATGGAGAAAATCAGTTAAACCACCATCTGTAACTCCACTGAATCTTGATATTAGCACCAAAGAGGCATTCAAATACTCACCAGAGTTGGAACAATCTGCGAGAGAATGGATTGAACAATTGACTGATGAGAAATTTCCATATCCATCATTTAGAACATCTTTAAAAGATGGTGTACTATTATGCAAGTATGTTATTAATCTTTTGTTTTTTACACATATATATTTAGAGTTTAAATTCTAATCTCTTCTCTCTTTCTTTTTTTTTTTGTTGACAACTAAATAAAGAGTTATAAATAAGATAAAAAAGGGTACGATTCATTATATAAATACAGGAAAATCAAGTTTCAAACAGATGGAGAATATAGCAAACTATTTAACTGGATGTTCTACACTTGGATTGAAACCAACGGACTTGTTTGATATTCCGGATTTGTACGAGGAAAAGAATATCAATCTGGTGATATCGAATATTCATGTGCTGGCGAATCACGTACACAAAACGATAGGCAATTCAATACCAACGATCAAAGCACCGGAATCCAGTGCCTCCAATCACAACAAGCTGTATGCATCGTTGGTTCATTCGAGGTTTGGCGCGTGCACTTCGAATTCCTCGGGTGAGGCGGCACCCGAAGATCTACCAGAGTTGGTAGGGTGGATGAACGGACACCTCAAAAACAGAGGACTCGAATGCAAGGATATCTCATGGGATTTGAAGAGCGGTGTACTACTACTAGCGTTACTCGAGGAAATCAGCTCACTTCGCGTTGGAATCTACAGTAAAGATCCGATATTACCATGGCATTTCATGCAGAACATATTCCTTCTTTTGAACTTTATGCGAGAAAACTCTACTTTTAATGTTGGTACTATTTCAGCTCATGGTAAGTACTACTTATAAGCATATTACAAAGTAGTAACTAATCAATCGATCGATCGATTGATCGATAATTATTAGATATATTCAATGGTAATGTTGTATCACTATGTAATTTAATAAGATTGATAAGGGAGAACTTTGATAGAGATCACTTTTTCAAGAGTGTACCATTGGACACCAGAAGACAAAAGGTTATCGAGGAGATTGTATCTACTGAGCAGGCATATGTAAAGTCATTGTCTGTTGTTTTCCATACTCTCATTGTACAATTACAGATTCTTAGTGATGCAGACTCATCGGATCAACATCCACCAATTTCATCGGATGACATTTTCTCTGTGTTTGGCAACTGGGATAAGATACTTCGTGCACACATCATACTACAACGAGAATTTGAAGATCGGCTATCGAAATGGAGTGACGATTCTACATTTGGTGATATATTTTTACAAAAAGTAAGTTACTTACTTTTTCATTTAAAGTGCTATATCTATTTATTTCTATATACTAACTAATGATGATAACTTTTAATTAATATGTTTAGTGTGGATTTTTAAAAGATACATATACAGATTATATAAATAACTATGATAACTCGTATCAGAGAATCAAGAGGTTTAGAAAAGCAAATAAATCATTCGATGAGTCGGTAAACAACTTCGAGGTCATACAGGATTCTACAAATGGATTGGATTTAGCAAGCTATTTGATTATGCCAATTCAACGTATACCTAGATATCTACTGTTACTCAAAGAGGTATTGAAATATACACCCAATACACATCCAGACTATGAGATGTTACTAAAGGCAAAGGAGACCATTCGTCAGGTAGCCGATCATGTCAATGAAAGTAAGATGATGTTTGACAACACCAGAAAGATACAATCAATCCAAGAATCTATATCTGATATTACATTTGTAAGTTATTGTTATTAAACAATCAACCAATCAACCAATAACATGGTATAGAATCAAACTTATTAATTTCAACATGTTACTATTTTTTTTTAATAACAGAATCTCAATGAGGTATCAGATAGAAGATATATAAGAGAAGGATTCTTAGAGATTGATGAGTCTTTCAACAAGAATGCATATTTCTTTTTATTCAACGATATCTTGTTATATGTAAAATATAAACCATCTGAAGATACTGGTAAAGAATTTAAGGTATGTAAAAAAAAAATATAAGTAATAAGAATTATTATAATAATCATAGTCATCAATCATTTGATTACAAAAGACTCTAACTTTTGTTATTTTATTCTTTATTTTCTTAGTATAAAGAGGTATTTTCTATGTCAGATGTGATTGATATCAATGATATTTTATCGGATGACGAAGATTCTGATGACGATGATGATGATAGAGAGGAACAAGAGAAACAACATACATTTAGAGGTGGTAGACAACAACAACAGAAACAAAAGAAACCATCATTCGAAATTGAAACACAAGACTTTGCGCTGATTTTGATTGCCGAGTCAGAGTTGGAGAAGCGAGCATGGATGGAGGATATCAGATCTTGTATTCAAAGCAATTTGATCAATGACGAAGATCAGCTGAGTGATCTATCACTCGATGCCTCTGACGATGAATACGATCCAATCGATCATGAAGATTATGAAACTGATGCAGAAGACGAAAGAATAATTAATAGTATAGAGGAGATTGTTGATTCCGAAACTAACAGTAATAATAATAATAATAATAATAATAATAATAATAATAATAATAATAATAATAATAATAATAATAATAATAATAATAATAATAATAATATTAATAATGACAATAACAATAATAACAATGATAAACAACAAAATATACAAGAAGTTGAGCAAGCTGTATCTTCATCATCAGACTCAGATTTGGAACTTGGTAAATTCAAGTCATCAACACCTGGCGAAGTTCATTACATAATAAAACATTGATCATCTACTCGGCTGTATTTATATATATATATAATTATTTTTTACCTAGCTTTTTACCTTTTATTTAATATTGGGACATAGCAACTAAGCTTTGCAAATATTCAAAGCTATTAGAATTTTTTTAGTTTTATTATTTTTTTCATTTGACCTGATACAATTTTAATTTTTAATACTCTTTTTGACAAACCAAATATAGTAAAGGATCTAATAATAATAATAATAAAATATAAATAAAAACATAGAATGATGAATTATTATTCATTCTTCTTTAATAGTTAATAGCTAAATCATTAAAAAATATATATATTATAACATGACATTAATAAGTTTTGCAATAGAGTTAGACCAGTATGAAAAAAGATATGAAATAAGCCATTATTTTTTGGCTTCTTTTTATATTTTACATTTATTGGCTTGTTTAATTATTTTAATTAAACGTTTTCACTATTTTGGTCATCTTCTAAAAATGTTCTATTCTTTTATGATAGTCATAGATGTTTTTAGAGCACTCACATTCATTTTTATACCCATTGTTAAATATGGATCATTACATCCCAATGTAATCTTTATATTTTTCTTTGGAATTTTCAAAATTGTTCCAACCTACTTACAAATTACCTGCTATTCAATGACATTACTACTATGGTAAAAATATTTATTTGTTAACACTAAAATATAAACTAATTTTTTTAATTCATCATAACAGTGTTATTCTTTTAGATCAACAAAACCAGGCATCTACCAAATATATCTATGAAAAGATATTAATTGGGGCAAATATTACTCTGTTTTTAGTGGCACTCGTTCTCTTTATTTTAGATTTTGTCCAGGAAGAAATTATATTGGAAGAAAATATAACAAAGAATTCCAAAATCGATTTTTTGATTGAATTTATTGCTTTCATGATATACATGATTGCATTTGGTTTTGTTTGTGTGTGGTTGTAAGTAAAAAAAATAACTAAAAATTTTGATTCTGAAAACTATTATTAACTATATCACCATGATATTAATATATTCAGAACTATTCAATATTTCAATAAGACACAATTCCACACACTATTCTCTGAAGATGGCTTGCAAGAATACAAAACACTAAAAAGATTACTCCAAGTGTTGTTTGTTTTCAGTGGATTGGTATTTCTATCAAAATCTATAGTAGCTGGTTTTGAAGCATTTGGTTCCCATGATTTTGATGAATTTTACTTTCACCTTCTCTACTTTTTCTTTTTAGAAATAGTACCGTTTTTCTTCCTTATTGTTGTATTGAACAAGAATGCTACTACCAGATTGATGAACCCCAAACAAGAAGAAAATGAACCTCTAGTGAACTAATCAATATTATATAATAGTTATATGTTATTTTAAGAACTTATCTCATTGTATATAATACCTAAAAATAAAATAATTAAATTTTTAAGTTTAGTAAAAACGGTGTGTGTTATCTTGAAAGAGAATACCAATTGTTATGTAATGGGGGTGATTTTATTTAATCAATCAAAACCCCCAATAAAATCATCCAATGAAAATTAAACATATAAATTGTTTTAAACATTAACAAATATACATATGTTCATATAAATTTTTAATACTATTATATATAGAACTATTAATATTGAAAATAATGTTTGAACTATTAAATAGGGATATTGAATCTCATATTTCACTATATTTTTCTTTTCAAATTATTTTAGGCTTTTTCTATTTATTATTATTTTCATATCAATCATTCTTATTATTTACACGTCTATGCATATACGAGACTATCAGGAAATTGTTCTTTATATTAGGAATGATAATGTCTTCCTTAAGAACTATTTTTAGTATAGCTATTGCATCAGCAGTATATAAAGACTACATTTCTATCAGTGATAATAACAAATATTATCTATTGGCACTAACATCACTTCCAACATATTTTTTATTTTCATGTTATACAATATCTATATGCAATTGGTAAATATTTATATCCTTTAAACTTTTTTTTTTTTAAACAATCTTTACTAATTTTTTTGGTTTTTAATTAAAAGTATCTTTATTATTGATGATAAAGGTAAATTTCTAAATTTAAGAAAACTAATGTGCTGTGCAATAATCACCAATATTTTGATGTACAGTTTGTTGGCAATTGCATTGTTCTTTGAATTCCATTCAGATACACCAAACTATAATATCAACGATGAATACTTTGTTCCATCCAATTATGTTTCTATTCTAAATATGTTGCCTTGTATCTTTTTTGCTTTGTATACCTTAATAATAATTATATTATTGTAAGTTGCTATGAAAATGATTTTGTTTTTTTTCTTAGTAATATATTTGTTAATAAAATTCATTTAAATAGAATATTTCAAAGAAACTCGAGTAACCCAAAGGAAATTAGTGAAGTCATGAAATATTTTTTGGATTATGATGGTCAGCTCACCTACAATCTTCATAAAAGACGAACTGAAAAGAGCTTTTTGGAAAGATATGAAAAGGTAAAACTTCAGATTCTCATATTGTTTGCTTTTACCATTGTTGTATTTGCTATAAAGACGGTTTTGCTTATATTGGCATTATGCAATGTTAGGAATTTGGAAAGCTGGTGCTATGATCCATTATATTATTTCTTCTTGGAGATAATACCATTCACTTGGCTGACAAGAATCATGTCCAGATCGACCACTGGACATCTATTTAAAGAAAAAATAGCTCTAAAATCCCCTGTTTTTGGTGAAGAATCTACTTTGCTTGTCAGCCAACCTGTCACAGAGCCAAATAATACTTCCAAAACCAACTATAACAATGGCTACAACTATAATGAAAAAATACCATCGCATCTAATGCCTAATCACTGTAAATAAAATGTGTGTGTGTGTGCTGTATGATACCAGATAAGATCGTATAGTACTATTCTTTCTATAAAATATTTATTCAAATGAAGCTCTTAATATCATTTTTGGATCGTTGTGGTGACTTTGAGCTTCTTTTTCATTTGAAAGTGAATGATTATCTAGTGATGTGGAGATTGCTGGTTGTTGTTTGTTGTTGCTATTGACTAACTCGACGCTGTCGCTATCCAACAGTTGTTGTTGTAAAAGTTTTTTTGATTCGATATGTCTCTCCATGATTTGGAAAGCAATAAATAAGAGAAGTCCGAAAATGGTCATCAAAAGAATGGTAAGATACATTGCAACCGGTCCTGAAGTCTCGAGGATACGACCGGCAACCAAAGCACCGATACCCATGCCGAGTCCAAGGTAAACACTGTAGAGCAATGACTGGCTTGTTGCTTCTAAACCCTTGGGTGCCAGATCCGAACAAATCCTGGAACCTGCACTCCAAATCGATGCGAAAATAATACCGTGAAGCAACTCCACCGGCAAAATCGACCACGCATTCATCTCGCCTTTGATAATAACAATATATGCCAATACACGAAGAATCAATGCTACATGTGAAACAATAATCATTTTCATTGTTCCCAACTTGTCTAGAATTTGTTTACCAAAGAAAAAGAAAACCAATTCCTAAGTGATTCATAAAATTAGATATTAATAAAATGTACAATTTCCAGTTATCAAATACTACTTCTATATTACTTACAAATACAATATTTAAAACTGAACCAACTCCAACCAATGTTGTTGTTCCATTGAGATGCTCGGTAATAATGATTCCCAAGAAATTATTGTTCATAGCCATACCAGTTCCAACGATGAGTGCATTCAGCAGGAAACACAACAATCGGTAGTTTGACAAAAGAACGACCAACGATTGTCCGAATGTCATTTGTTTAGCTTGATCATCCTTTGAATTCTTTTCATTGAGATCCTCTATATCTATTTCTTCGGTATCGTCGTCGTCTGATGTGATTGGTGTAACCTCCATTCTTCCAGTAAGGTCGACCGATGTTTTACTATCGTCTTCAGGCAGAGGAGTAGTCTCCTCGTTTCCGCCGGACAAGCTACATGCAGTTTCATCCTCCAACTTTGTAAAACTATTGGCATCCAATGGTTGATCGTAGTACATATACTCCACCATCAGACCATAGGCAAATATCATAATTGGATAGTTTATCCAGTAAACTGGCTTACCTAACAGATTCGCCAGGAATCCAACCAATGTTGCACTAATAGCAAATCCAATACTTCCAAACATTCTTTGTTTTCCATATCTATAAATATCCAATTAATAATTTATGTCTTGCTTTGTTTATTCTGTATACTAGCAGTTTAAAAAAAAAAGAATACATACAAAAATGAACTTTTACCTAAAATTTTGTAGGTGGTAGAATCGAGAATGGGTGTGAGTGGTGCCCAAACTACAGAGTTTACGATGACGATGATGATCACCAGTGGATGGTTGTCGATGAGATAGAGAAGGAGAATGAGAAATGCACTGATGATTGAACAAAAAACCACTGCTCTTCTGTGGCATTTGAAACGATCGCAGATACCACTCCATATAGGACCAGCCAAGAACGATAGCGATGGCGGAAAGAAGAGTGTCATTCCCACTAGTGAATCAGAGAATCCGATCGACTTGAGGAACAACGGTACAAAAGGACGGTATCCACCGAAACAATAGAACAGCATGAAATAGAAGATCTTTGGGACAATCGGTGATGGGAATTCAAATGGATCCACTACTAAACTGCCGCTGTTACTGCTACTGTCATCGTTGCTACCACTGGAGTGTCTCTTTCTAAATCTATGGAATGCATCCTCTACAAACATCTTTATTCTTCTTCTTACTCGTTATGTCAACACTCAGCAATGAAAATAAATATCTACAAATATTTTTAAAAAGGTACTCAAAAAAAAAAAAAAAACTGAGATTTTTGGTGGTGATTATTTGATTATCTTTGCTAGTGCTAGTCGTTAATTGGTAAACAAAACTAAGTCGAACATTTATTAACAATTAAAAATATAAAAATTACATATAATACTAATTAATTAATATGATAATGATATTGATTTTAATAATATAATATTTAATATTATAAAAATAAAAAGAAGAGATTGATGATAAGAAGAGAACACTGGGTTAACTAAAGTTACACAAATGCATTGCAATCGTTGAATGACTCATTAAAAAGATCAACTTTTGCCTTTTTAGAAAAAAATAACCTCTTGCAAAAAAAAAAAAACAAGACAACTTGCACGGTGGAAGGGTCTCTTAAATTGTGTAATTTCATTTTATGCCTCCCCCAAAAAATGAAAATTTTGGCACGGCTTTTGTTTGCATTTTGCAAAAATAATACGAGAATGAAAAAAAAAGTTGTGTGCAAAAAAAAACCAAACATATAAAATGAAATATATAATTAGGGTTGTTTTATTCTGATATTACCCTGCAAACGCAAACCAAAACATCTTAAAAAATGATCATCTACTTCAACTCGTTTAATTCTTAACAATTTACCAATTTAAGATCAGACTATCAGACTACTTATGGAAAGATCTTTTTGTTTTATATTTTAATATATTTTTCTCTTTTTTTTTATTTTTTATTTTTTATATTTATTTTATGTTTTAATTTTATATTTTTATACCAAAAAAGAAATATTTAAATTTCTTTGGTTTTATATAATATATATGTTGTTGTTCTTCTTCTTCTTCTTCATCTTTAACTATTAATCGAAATAACCTTTAACTATCCATTGTTGGTCTAATATCTTTCTATCTTGATTTCCTAAAAACTGCCAGAGTATGTGTGTTTCGTTTTGAACTTGTAGTTGTGCATATCCATATGTTGAGAATCTAGATGCAGACCAATCAGGTGTTGGATATATAAAGTCTTTATCCAAACCTTCTTGGTTTCCTGGTGTTCCAATAACCATATGAACAGTACCGCCTGGGTAATCGTAATTGCCAATATTCAATTGTTGATAGACAGGGTATGTACCTAAACATCATCATCATCATTTTTAAACATTTTAATTAATCAACTAACAATAATCTAATTTCAATAACCATTTACTTACGTTCATAGGCATGTGTATGTCCAGCCAAGAAAATATCGACATTATACTTTTGGAATAAACTACCGACGGTTGCCTCTATCAATGCTCTCAAGGTTTGTTTTCGACACCAATCCCATTGGGTAGAACAATAGTATGGTCTGTGAGAGTATGCAATGATCCAACCATTGGGATTATATCTTCTATATTGCTCGAGATCGGCTTTAATCCATTGATACTGCTTGGTGAATGGTGAAAGATCAGACTCGGAACTAATAGATATGAAATGTACGCCATTGTAATTGAAAGAGTACCACGGTTCATCGGATGTCGCCGGCATTCCGAATGTCTGTTGGTACGCTGTCAATGAGTAGAATACATCGTGATTACCCGGTGTGGTCATATAGGGTACCTTTGAGGTGATCGGTTCCAACTCCTTGAGGAAATCGTTCCATACGGTCTGATTGCCTTGCTCCACCTTATCGTAATCACAATACGATATGTCACCGACGTGAAGCACCATATTGTAACGATCCATATTCTCTTTCAGATGTGCAACCGTCTCATTGTATCCATCACCATTCCCCATATCACCGTAGACTGCAATGTGGAAGGGTGTCACTTTTTTCATTGGCTCGGTGGCAGTGGTATTGATATCGAATGCCTGTGTTGTAAATTTGAAAATCTGTGAATATGCAACCTGACTGGTACCTCCAACCACATAGAAATAAGTGGTCAATGGCGAAAGATTAGATAGCAATACTGTATGAGACAACCCATACCAGGTATCACTTGTAAAGTTTTGTGGCTGAGCGGAGGATGTTGTAACATTAACTCCACTCTTGTGTTGTAACTTTGTCCAACTCAAAAGAGTGGAATGTGTCTCGGAAAAGTGAACCAAACTGTCTCCATTTTCTTTTTCTGTGAACCAAGAAATCACCATTTCCGATGGATTGGAAGTGAATGCTAATTTTACAGTCTGTGGACGTATCGATTCATCTGATAAAACAATATTTATTACAAGATATATAAAAACTATAATAATAATTATTTTGGGATAATTCATAGTTATTTCCAACTATTTAAAATATTATTATATTATTTTATTTTATTCTATATTAATTTAAATAAATAATTGTCTAAAAAAAAAATAATAAAAAGATGATAAATGGAATAAATAAAATATGTACAAAAAAAAAAGGATTTAATAAATAAATAATATTAAGATTGATATTAAATAGTTTTCTTTACATCAGAGTTAAATCTCGTATATCAGATTCATCAATATTTATAAAGGTTGAGTTGAGTGTGTGCGCAGTGTTAAACATCCAAGCTTTTGGGTGTTAAATTAGGATTGGATTTTTTACCAATGGTCATCAAAGATGAACCAAACAAGCCGAACATGTAATTTTAGTTTGTGGTATTGATCTCTGATTTTGATTGTTCTCAAAAGACTTTATTTCTTTTCTATAAAAAAACAAATAAAAGTCTATTTTCTGTGATCCCAATAACAATTAATATGGACAAATTCATACTTTTACAAGTCTATATTTATATCCCTTGAAGAATGAATCAATAAGTAAAAAACCAATTAAAGAATTTGAATATAAATAGTGTGATAATTTCGTTTTATGTGTGTGTGTATGTGTGTGTGATGTGGATGTGTTTGGTGTGAATGTGGATGTGTTTGATTATAATCAAAATCAGACGAAAATTATTTATATTTCCAATTGATTTTATTATAATACCAATCAATCATGTGGATATATTCACATGAAACATATAGAAATATTATTAAAATCAAACTGGGAAAATCAATCATAAATATATCTATAAACATATGTTTAAATACATAATATTGTAGTTTTGTTTTGAGAATAAATAATTATAATATAATTATACAATTAAATAAAATGAGAGAGATAATCACGATATTATGAGATGTTTTTGTTTTTTTTTTAGCTTTTTTTGTTTTATTACTAATATGACATTAAAATTAGGAACAGATTATATATAGATTAAATGTCTGATTAATAAAATTAGTCCATTTAGTTTTGAGCAGCGGACCAATCGGCAGATTCGACTGGCTCAGCGTATTCAATGACTGGAGCTGGAGCAATGGCGAAAGCTGGGGCAACCTTCTCCTTTTCTCTCTCGACTTCTTCGTCAGTATCACGGAAGATGAAGAGATCGACCTTGGTTTCCCATGGCTTGTCACGTGAGAGGGTTCCACGCAAGAACAAGACCTCACGAGCCAAAAGCCAGAACATCAAGGCGATGGAGTTCTTACCACGGTTGTTACATGGGATGGCAATGTCGATACCGTCCAACTTGCTGTCGGTGTTACAGAGAGCGATGGTTGGGATGTTGACGTATGAGGCTTCCATCAATGGTTGACGGTCAGAGACTGGGTCACAGACGATCAACAAACGTGGCTCGGTGAACTTGGATTGGATTTGATTGGTGAAGGTACCTGGGGTGAAACGACCAGAGAAGGCGGTGGCACCGACAAAGTTGGCGAACTTCAAAACAGCACGTTGACCGTAGGCTTGAGCAGAGATAATTGAGATATCAGCTGGGTTTTCGATGGCGACGATGACACGAGCAGCCAATTGGATCTTTTCCCAGGTCTTAGCAAGATTGAGGATGTGAGTACCGTTGTCCTTTCTCTTCCAAACGTAGGTTTCCATGTTCTTGTCACAGTTGGTGGTACCCATGTGAGTTTGACAGGCCAACATCTTAAGGATGTCGTCTTGGTGTGGGTTTAAAACGTCTGGGAATTGACTCATCTTATTATGTCTTTTTGGAGTAACGTCGACTTTTCTAAATCATAGTAGTAGTAGGTAGTAAAGAGTATGTTAATACATTTCTTTTGATCTAAAACTAAAAGGAGAGTAGATAGTAAGATAGATTATGTGCTAGATAGATGATAAAGGATTGCTACATAGATAGATAGATTGATATATAGATTTGATAGATAGATATATCTTAAACTTAAACATACAGGGTAGAGATTCCAATTGGATTGAGAGGAAATAGGACAATGATTTCAAAATTCACATAGTGTGGGCAGAGAGGGGTAGCCGATGCCTGCGAAACTCACACAGTTTCCCAATTTTTTAAAATTTAATTTCATATTTTTATTTCGAAAATCAATCGAACTACAAAAAACTCTCATAAAAAAAAACCGTCACTCGAAAATGGTTATTCAGTGACTTTCATTTTAAAAATAACTTAATACGTTTTATTTATAACCGTTTCTTAATAATCTATTACAAATTATACAAAAACAAAAAAAAGGAATGATGATTCAACGTCACTGCTAAATACTATATACCCCTCTTATTTTACATTGAAAAACATCCACTTTACTTTAAATTGATTCGAATCAGCATGTCATTGCAACCAATAAGGTTTTTTTTTTAAAAGTTTGCAAACAAACAGACAAAACAGAGTTACTTTTTATATTAGTTTGAGTTGTTTGTTGTTTTATATATTTATATTTTGTGTTGAGTGGTTTATTTTTTAAATAATAAAATAATTACAAGAAAAGATTATTGGTGTGATAAGTATGTTGTTTGTTTGTTTGTTTTTTAATTAATTTAAAGGTTTGATTTGAAGATTGGTTCTCTCTTTTCTGTGAATGCACCAACTGCTTCTAATACATCGGCAGACTTTAGTAGTGAAGAGTTGTGAAGTGCAACACGAAGAAGACCTTCTTCGACGGTGTGTGTCTGTGAGTGATTCAAGATGAGTTTTGTCGATTGTACGACGAGCGGTGAGTTTGCTGCGATCTGTGAAGCGAGGTGTCGTGCTTCTGAGAGCAGTGCCGCCTTGTCTTTGTAGACACGGTTGACCAAGCCGTGTTTCTCTGCGGTGGCGGCATTGATCGACTTACCGGTGAATGCCATCTCACGCGCGAAGCCCGGTCCGACAATCTTCTCGATACGCTGGAGTGTACCGAGATCCGCTACGATCGCCAGTTTCGTCTCTTTGATGGCAAAGGTTGCGTCTTCCGAGCAGAGACGGATGTCACACGCACTGACCATGTCAACACCGCCACCAATACAATGACTGTGGATGGCAGCGATCACCGGTTTCGAACACTTCTGAATCTTATCGAATGCAGCTTGCCAACGTCTAATCATCTTGAACAATGCCAAATTCTGGTCTGCTTGCGAGAGAGAATCGTCCGATGTCATCATAGTGGAAGCAGCCATCAGGTCAAGACCAGCAGTGAATACCTTGCCATCCGACCATATTATAACTGATTTAATTGCTTTATCGCTTTGTATCTTATCAAAAATTGCAACAAACTCTGTTTTTATATTGTTTTACTTTTGTTAACAATATGCATCATCATATCTTTAAGAAAATAAACTAATTAACTAACCATTAAAGAATTGATCTGTCATCATATTCAATTTGTTTTTACTGATAAGAACAAGCTCTGCAACACCATCTATAGATACATCAAGTTTGACACACTTAAAGTCATTAATATTTACACTGATAAACGATGGTGAATTGTCTGTGAAATAAAGTGATTCCATATTTTATACTTAATAATACTTTCTAAAATAATAATTAATTAATAATGTATAAAAAACAAAAAATAAATCAATATATTTGAATGAAATGGGAGAATATAGTGGTAATAATAAGTGACACCATTCAAATGAAGTGAATAAATATTGCATTTTTACCAAATCAGGAAATAATTGATGACATTAATTTTTTACTGTTTATGAAATTTCACACTGATTTAATATTGATATCTATTTTTCAGAGTTGATTTCTCTTAGTTTAGGTGGACGCAAATATTGTTCTTTGGTTGGGTAGTAATTGTATTTAAATGTATTACTGAGAAGATAGAGTGCATATCCAGAGACAAGACTAACCTTCCAGTATGGCATGAATTGATTCAATGTAACAAAAGGTATCATAAAACTAGAGTAATAGAGACCGGATATAATAACTTTGAATGGTTTGAAATCTACTTTTCTAACCAGTGTTTTGTGTAACTCTGAATATCCATAACCTACTAATGTCAAAGGTGCTAATGTCATTGCTGTATATATTGATCTCTTTAAATGCTATATTTATATATAGATAGATTGGATTGAAGATTATAATAGTTTGATTAGTTATATATATATATATATATATTGTTGGTTGGTTGATTGATGAGCTTACTCTTCCTCTAACGAAATTATAGAAAACTGTTGAAAATAGTACGAATTGTGGTAGTGGATATTGTTTGAGTGTTTTCATGATTGGATTGAGAGGATAGTCTGGAGAGAGAACGAGTTGCCTGAGTGTTGCCTTCTCTTTTGGATCGTCGATCGCTAGACGGTCAATGAGTTCGACATTCTTGGTTTTGTCGACTACAGAGTCGAGCAGTCTATACACTCCATCGTAGAATGGTTCGTAGTTTCTAACCTTATTGACAACGTAGTACAACAATAGTGTTGTTGCATTGTTACTAATGAGATACTGACAATTCTCTGGTTGCTCTGTCAATCTCGTAACTGTTTGTGCTAGTTGCAGTCTCACTGGATATGGAACATCTACATTATTCGCCTCCTTCACCAATTTCTTTATAAACAATCCATTCTTATCTTGATCTTTTTCATAAATGTAAATATTACTATTATTTAGCTTTGTTGTTAATCAATGAATAATTATTACTTACAATTATTTGATAAAAGATAAAGTAATATTGAACATTGTGTTAAAATACCAAAGTTGTTTTCACTATATTTCTCACGTTTCTCCAATGGTGATAGATTGTTGTTGCTGTTGGAGGTCTCTTCTTCTTCAGAGAATTTCTTGGTAATCTTGTCATCAAGAAGATCTTTGTGTTTAATGGTGATATATTCAATGATTTCAATCAGTCGTAGCATGTTGTCATCGGTTTGAAGCAAGGCGGTGAGTTCATCGCTGTTAAGTAGCTTTTCGATGGTCTTTGAAATGGCAATGTTCCACTCTTTACTCTGATACAATGGTAGACGTCCAAGTACAGCGCTAGTATGAAACACTTCGATCATCTTACTAACGAAAGGCACAGTAGTCTCTATTGTTTCAAAGTAATTATTATATTTCTCTGATATCTCAGGGTTTTCTATCTGTCCTAAAACTAATCATAATATAATAACAGATTTATTTGTTAAAATGATGATATTCATGAAATATACTTTAGCAATAGTAATAAACTTACATGCATAAAAGAAACAACCAATTACCCAGACGGCAGCATAAATATACCTTCTCTCGAATCTAAATTGATGTTTATTAAACATCTCGACAGCTTGTCTCTTTATCTTTTCATTGTGAGGTATACCGCCTTCAGTGGAAGTTGGTAGATTAGGTAATTTACCAGTCTTTTTAAGTAGTTTCTTGAGTGTTTGATTAAAGTTATATTTATTTCTTAGATTGCTATCATTTTCTGTACAATAGAATCTTGTGTATGGTTGTTGTTGTTGCTGCTGATATTGTTGCTGCTGCTGATATATTAATATATTGGTATATTCATTATTATTATATTTAATATTTAAAAGATTATTAAACTTATGTTGTTGTCGTTGTTGTTGATTTAAGTTTTGAGTAGTAAAACCACTAAAACTACCTAATTTAGTGATGTTGTGTAATCTCCTATTTACAAAATTTGACAACATTGCTGTTATTATTATTATTATTTGTTTTTGAAATTTTACAACAACATCAATGATGAAATTTACTTTAAAGAATTTTTAACAAACGACGAATGAAACGACTGTTGAAATCATTTGAATCAAATTTGGTTACATTGCTAATTATAATTATTAAAACAACAACAACAAATTAGCAGCAAATGTATATTTTAAATTGCTAGCAGTAGAAATTAATTAGATATGAAAGATATAAATATAGAAAAGATTTTAGATAATATTATAAATAGTATTTATTTTATTGTATTAAAATCAGATGATAACAACAGTATTAATAATATTAATAATAGTAGTAGTAGTGTAACAAGTACTGCAAATGTAAAAAAAGAAGAGATATTACAGTTATATAAAAGTAGTTTAAGTAACTTTTTAGATAAATATGGTTATCATTTAAATAAGTTACAATTATCACAATTAAAGGAAATTGAGATATTAGGAGAGAATCATAATAGTAGTACTAGTAGGAATAGTAATAAAAATAGTAGAGTAAATGATTTGTTGGAATATATGAATCAATATGAAAAGAAAGAGAAATTGAAAGAGGTTACATTGATAAATGGTCGTTATCTTCATATGAAACAACATCTTTTGGAAAAGACAGATTATTTCTCGATTGAGAAATGTAGGAAGAGACACCCCTATTTATACTATTGCTATGTCGGCAGATACCAGACGTCAGTAGATCAACCGATGCTCTATCACGATCAACCCTATGATAAATCAGCGAAAATCAGTGAGAGACTCATGATAAATGCACAGGTAGAGCATGATCAATTTCAGAGTATTGACAATGAAATAGAGGAAATAGATTATTTAACATCAAAGATAAATCAATCATTAAAATTACAACAAGAGCAACAACAACAACAACAACGACAACGACAACAAGAACAACAGAGTATTTCATCACCAGAGTCATTGTGGTTCAAACATGATAACAAATCAACTTTGGAGCATCTTAAGGATATGCTGACGAGGAAGAATGAACTTATGAAACAAAAGAATATGATAAATACATTACTACACAAGAAAAAGAGAGAAAGAGAAAGAGATATGGAAGAGGAAGAAGAAGAAGAAGAGGAAGAAGTTGATGTAAAGATGGAAGTAGAAGAAGTGGAAGAAGAAGAGGAGGAAGATATGAATGATGAAGAGATACAAGAGATATTTGATAGTTTTATAGATAAGGTTAAAGATATGTTCATACATGGTCATGATCAAAAGTTTGATTACCATAAAATAGATAGTAGCATAATAGATGATATAGATAGTGATAATGAAGATTATTTCAATGATATTGACAGCAACAAACAATCAATAACTAGTAATAATAATAATAATATTAGTAATATTAATTCAAAAGTATATAATCTTGGTGAAGAAGATGATTATGATTATGAAGAGGAATATAGACAATCATTATTATTGGAGAAATAAATATAAAAATAAATAAAAATAATATATGATACATGTATAAAGTTAATATATAATTATAAGTAACTACTTTGATAGTTTTAATGTTATGTTTAGATGATCTAATGCTATTGCTATTATTACCAAGAGTGAAGTGTATCCTACGATGATTTTCATTGAGGTTTCTTCGCTTGCATAGATGGTTTTGATGCTAAAGTTGATGAGACCGGTCATGATGTTTGCCAGTAGGAATATGAAGAGTTGATTTCTATTGATTGCTTGGGTGATTGCCGATGGGTGTAGATGTGATGCCGATATCAGTGAAACCAAGAGGTTAACCGAGAGATTGAAGATATTCAACGCCAAGATAGCCATTACATAGGTGAGATTGGTCATTCTTCTTGAGATTGGTTGGATTGTCTGCTCGGCGTAGTAGAGCACACCAAACATAAACAATCCGACAGCCATCAGCTTGGCAGCGTACAATCTCCACTCCTTCAGCGTTGCACGCTGCTTGAAAAGCGATGCACCCAGTTTCGAGCCGATCAAGTAGAGCGAGATGTAACCGGCGAGACTGCAGATTCCCTCTTTGTTGGCGGAGATCAAGTTGTCTCTTGGGTGATTGAGAATGTACTCGGACAGACCGAATTGACTGAGCAGCACTTGGTAGAGTGCAATAATAACGACACCAACAATGAGATTTACATTCGGTGACATCTTTAGGAATGATAGGACGATCGAGACGAATCCCAGAGTGAAGAAGAAGTTCCAGTGAATACCGTATTCCGTAACATGTTCCTGGTAGTTTGTTGACTTTGTCAAAAGCATTCTAACGAAACCTAACAACATCAATGGTGCATTAGATACGAATGCATGATATGCCAATGCTTTTCTAGATAACTTTTGTTCAGAGGTTGTTGTTGTTGTTGTTGATGCTCTACTTTTGTTGTTGTTGTTGTCATCTGTTTTCTTATGATGTACACTTGACGACGACGATGATGATGATGATCTAGCATGTCTAGATACCATTGCACCTGATAATACTACTGATCCAACACCAATATCCATCTGTTTCATTATTAGTATTGATAGCTAACAAGATGTATGAATATACAAACTTAACTTACCAATGAAATACCAAATGTTTCAGTCTTACTGAATCTTCTTGGAAATACCTTAAAGTCTACTGCTAGAATACAGATGATAGTTGCAATCATTACGAATGCACGGTACTCCTCGATGAATCTCTTTCTTGGTGCATTCATTAGATTTAACATATCCTTATTCTCTGATAAATAGAATTGTTTTGATGATGGTCTAATAATGATATGATAGATAGTTAGTTACTTGTTAGTTAGCAATCACTATTGATTGATAAGCAGTAAAAGGTAACTACTTACTTTGCAAATATAGGTATGATCAAGCAAGTCAATAGCATTAATAGGATGAGTGGAATGGTCATTTCAGTGTAGGTAACCGATGCAATGCATGGCAGAACAATGATTGAAAACTCCAAGAAAACACGAACAGCCAATGGTATCTTTACATTGTTATCAAAGAATGTTGTAAATAATACTTTTTGAAGTAATAATGATACCTATATTTATAAAGTAAATAGAATAGTTTTAAATATTAACAATCTTTAAACAAAAAAGATCATAGTAATCATCTATCTAATAAAAATTTACAGGTATTATATTCAAAACTGTGCATGTCTCAAATAAAGTAGATCCAGTTGGATTCTTTACAAACTCTTCGTGTTCAAGTTTATATTGCTCTTCCATGTTTATATAAATTAAATGCGTTTTGTTTTGTTCACCAAAAAAAAAAAAATATAATTTTTTGGTCATCAGTGATTGATATTCTGGCATGTCTGTTCATCAAATGTGTGTGGTTATGTTTTGATTTAATTTAAAACTTTTAAGTCTTATTTATATATTATAAGTAGCATAGATATATAAATCTAATCAAGATATTATTTATTTTATATTCATGAAAATGTTTACTAAAATATAAAAAAAGATTGATTATTTGGCAAGTTTCAATAGCAGTGTTTGTTCGAAGATCTATAAAAATGATCTAAATAAGATTGGCATATTACTCTTGATCCAAAGATTCTTCTACAACTACAACACATAACAAATTGAAAAAAAAAACAAATTTTTTTTTTGGCTACCTAATTTTATCATTATTTGTATAACAAATTGTTTTTGTTCAGTATGATATCATTCATTTCTGAAAGATAAATTTTAAGAGTGAATATTAACAAAAGTTATTGTATCTTCTCTCTCTTTTAAAGAGTTGATTAAACAACAACAGGGAATAGCATTTTAATTAAAACTTTGAATTCAACATTGGAACATTTTGGAATTGTTTTGGAACACCAAATGATTGTATGATATCCTTTGAGTTTACTGTCATGTCTTCGCATAGACGTACCAGAGTGTTCTTGATCTGCTTGCATCGCTTTTTGCTGATGATCGAGTGTTCAATGTAGAATCCACGGCTACGATCGATCAAGTAGAGTGCATAGGTGGTGAGAATCAACTTGAGTATACCGGCAATCTCTGGTTTAGCATTGGCCAACATACGTTGGTAGAAGATCTCAATGATACGACGTTCGACATGTGCTTTCGCCAAGATGATCAAATGGTCAAGACATTTGTTCCATGCACTGAAACCACCGTGTAGCTTTGCCATCTTTCTGAGACGCATCGCTGCCATACGACAGAGACGTGACTCACGGTATCCCAGTACGTAGATCAAGAACTCCGGCGACAAGATATCGCCACTGCTGAAATAGGTTGCCATCTCTTCGGTGATGTTATTCATGAGGAATCCAAATGCACCTTTCTTTTGCATGTCGGTAATCAGGTCTTTGGCAACCTGTTGGCAGAGTACGGTGTTGTCACCCTCGAGTGTCAACATGACATCAGCATCGATACGCAACAAAGCAATAATATTACTGGCGAGGTAACCTTGACCACCGGAACACTCTCTTGCGTTTTGGAGTGCATTAACCGATTCCCATGTCGAGAATGCCTTGAATCCACAAATCAATGTTTCTACTTCACGTTGATCCACAGCCGATACCTTTGCCCAACGCTCTTCAATATACATCTGAACAACACCCATAATCACAGAACCTGCCAAAGATGGCATCAATCTAGATTGATGAGTTGAATAGTGAATCAATAATTCTTCTGGTTGTTGTGGTAATCCAAATTGTCTTCTCTTAAAAACGAATGTTTAAGGTTAGAAAAATAGAATATATGGAGAAATAATATTGATGATATATTTACCTGGAATGCATAATTAATTGCAATGGATAATGCAGCTTGTGATGCACCTACACATCCACCACTAACAGCTAAACGAGTGTAGAAGAGAGCTGATAACATGGCTGTGAAACGCTTTCCTTGGTTCTTGTGAATGCTGGTGTAGACACCGTTGACGTCGATCGATCCATGAGCATCCAAAAGTGCATCATAAGGAACTTCGAATTGATCGAACCAAAGATATCCATTGTCAGTTCCATTCAAACCCATCTTTTCGCCGCAATCCGACCAGTTTACACCTCTGAATAAACTCTTATTGGTATCACGAATTCTCACTGCGAATCCGTGGAGTCCATGATCCTGAGCTTGTTGTCCGGCATGAGATGGCATCAATAATCTAGCAAAAACCACTGCGAATTGTGCCTCACCTGAATTTCCTAAAAATACCTTACGTGCCGATGCGGTTGGAGTTTGGATTACAAAAGATCGACGGGCGTGGTTGTAAGTTGCAATGGTCTCGAGTGAACGGATATTCGATCCATGTCCGAGTTCTGTCATGGCAAAACAACCTGGTGCTTCGAATTTACGGACGGAATCATTGTAGAACTCCTGGTGTTTGGCAGTACCGAGATGAGCAATCGATCCACCGTAAAGCCAGACGTGCACACCCATCTTTACACTGGCAGAGAAGTCACAAAGCATTCCGATTACGACAGCCGGTGCCATTAGACGTCCAATCTCTGACTTGATATCTTTGTAGGCAATTCCCGATTGCTCGAGGAAAGCTTTGCATTTCATGGATGCGTTTCTACGGCGAGAATTCAAATCACCACCGTCCGACAAAATCGAGAATGTCGGTTGATTAAACATATTTCTGAGATGATCTAAAAATGGTTCGTAAGGTCCATCCATAAAGGATTTCAATGCTGCAACTGGAAAATCGATTTTAGTTCCATTGAGACAAAGTGGTTTGAGTACTTTTGGTGGTTTTACAGTTGATTGTGGTTGTTGTTTTTGTGGTTGTTGCTGTTGCTGTTGCTGTTGTTTTATAGCAGCTGACAATTGTTGTGGAACTTTATTCAAAGATGATACATTTAAACTACTATTGGTATTATTTGATTCCATTTATTTGTCAATTTATTTATTTATTTTTCAGAGCTACCTTTCTATTATTTTTTATTTTATTTTTTTCAAAAACCTAATATTGTTGAAGTGAAGTGATGATGTATTTAATATATTTGTTCTTTTTGTATGTATGTGTGAAAAGATAACAAGGGTGTAATGAAAAAAAAAAGACTTCACCTGACCTATTTTACAAAAAATTGCAATGGATGGTTGGTGGTATTGGCTTGATTTGATTTTTCACAAGTCGAGGAATCTTAAAAAAAAAAAATCAGAAATTAAAAGATTTTTTGGTTTTTTCGATTTTCTACAAACCTTGCATGCTTTTTTACATTTTTTTCATAAGATGATTACCATCACCCCAGAATAAAGATCTTTTGGTTGACAAATCATAGGATTTATTAGCAAAAAAAATACGATGAATTTTCTTTTTTTTTTTTTTTTTTTCTCTATTTTTGTAAAAAAACTGATTGATTTTTGTAGTGTTGCAAATCTAACAGTTACAATAATAGTTGATATTTTTTTTAGAAATGAATCTGGGGTTGACAACTCTCGAGTAACCAACATTGAACCCAAGTTAATGTAATTGTCAATCTATTTGATTAGAATGATGAAGAAGCTAAATAATAAAATATCTTTTTAGATTTGAACCGACTTGATTATTAATTAAGTCCAAGTTCATTTCAATTTAATTGGTTCTTTTGTTATGATGTCCAAACCAAAGTTGTAAGATTCTATTCACAATTTTTGTTCTTCTTTGAAGACCCAATTCATTCATATGAATGAGACAGGGTCACTATGTTTGTTGTATCTCATTCACATCAATAAACCAGGTGATCGTGTAGAGAATACCCTTTTCTTAGTTCTTATACCTAAATCTATGTACGTGTAAGTAGCTACAATAGCATACTATAAATATATATATCAGTAAGAGATTACTAAACATTTTATATATATTATTTAAGTAAAGGAAGAAATTATCATATGATATGCAGTTTAATAAATTCAGAGTTAGTAACTTTAGAGTCAGAACTTCTTTGTATGACAAAGAATACGATTCTTTTGTAACTCGACAAGTAGCGCTATTAATGGTATGTTTGTTCAAAGAAATTGTGCTGAGTCAATTAATAAGTGTAAATATAAACATAGTTTGTCAATTCGGTATGTTTGTCTTCATCCCTAACACATGTATTTATTTTGTCATCTTTCAAACTAAAGGAAAATTATTAAAGGATTTGATTGACAAAACAACAGAAAAATTGATAAAAGTCACTCAATTTTTTTCATTAAATTTTTAGTTTTATTCCAAACTGGCTTGGCAAATAACTCTATAATTAAAACTATAAAAGTGGAGATTAAAATTTAATTTTTTTAAATTATTAAATTCAAATTCCTCTAACAGCTTTCTAAATAATTATGAATATGTAAGTGGATTTTTAATTTTATAGTTAATTATTTAGTAGATTCACACAATTATTATCTTTTTCAAAATATTTATTTCTATAAATCTTCTAAAGAATGTCATCAAATCAGTATTTAACTAAAAGATCATTTCCAAACGGTTTTAAAAAATCAGATATTGCAGCTCAACAAAGAGAACGTAGTTTTTTGAGATCAACTCCTTTGTTTGAGAGCAAAGGAAATAGTATTACTAAATCTATTAGTGTCGATACTCATCAACAGCAATTGGTTAGAGATGACATTACAATTCCAAAGGTGGATCTCCAACCAAGTTATGAAGATACGAACAGCCATTTAGAAAATGGTGAAATAGAGGAACCTTTTAATAACACAATCTCTTCAATTCCGGTGCTTTCGACTTATCCACCTGAGTTTTCAAATACAATTAGCTTTCCAAAGCTAATGACTTTAACTTCTCAGTTGCCAAAGTCTATGGATCAACCCCATCTCGCCAAACAGAATCAAATGTATGTTACCCCCAATCGACCGTCAGTTTCAAATGATAAACAAGTAAGAAAGACTGTTCAAAACCCAAAAACAGCAATGTTAAATCAAAAACACAATAACTACAATAGTAACAGTAACAATAACAAAATCAACAATAGCAATAGAAATAACAATAACTACAATAATTACAACAATATTAACAACAACAACAATGCGATTAATTCGACTCCTCTTGGTAGTATTTCTGTGTATCACAATAGATTTTATTGTCCCAAGAGTAAACGATCGTTTATTATCACTAGAAATGTTCAGACAGTTATAACTGAAGAGCAACCAAACGTAGATATGTCTCTTCCTTCTCCATGGGTACTCAACTATAATAATACCATAACAAATGCAATACATCACACCAACTCAATTAGATATCAACAACAACAACATCATCAGCAACAACCATTTTATCAATAAAAAAAAATAAATAACCTATGTAATATATTTAATAAATAATTATTTTTAAACTTTAGAATAGAATTAAATGAAAATTCATAAAAATATCAATCTTTTGCAGAGGTGATGAGTTTTGTTTGATAAAAATATACTCTGTTTTTTTTTATTATTATTAACACATAAAAAGAGAGTATTAAATAATTAATGAATATTATAACTCTCATTAGATCAAAATCAATGGTATGAAGTCACCTATCAATTCAGTTTTTAGTAATATTTATCTATTAAGACATATAACATCATTTATCAGAGAACAACGTGATAATGACTGTCCTTTAAATGATTACAAATATTATTATTTACATCGTTATCATCAGTTTACTGATTCACGTATCATCAACAATGGCTGGTATCATCTGTTAACTGATAGAATCAAAACGGGTCGATCGCTTCGATTCGATACAGATGATGCATTGTTACTTTGTCAGCAAGTCAGAGATATCGATGTATTCACAACGGTCTACAATCACAAGAAGATCTACTTCACCAATCCCGAATGCTTACTATCTGCCATCGGTTCCGGTAATATCGCTGCCACCCGGATTTTGCTGAAACAACGATATCCAGTTGACCATTCCACTCGATACACACGAGAATTCCTTATCGATAAAGCGGTGTCGAGTTACCAATTTGATATGGTGACGTTCCTCATCAATGAATTATACACTACAACGACAGAGAAACAGCTTTGTCCGTCCATCGAAAAGCTGTTCGATAAGAAAGCACGGATGTCATGGAATAGTAAAACTACCGACCTCTCAGAAATGGAGAGAATCTTTAGAGCAACGAGAAACCAACCATTATCCAATCTTGAAACCATTCTACAGTCGTTCAAAATGTATTATACACCGAAACAGAATCTTAATTCAGCATTCTTCAATCTTAAAAACCACTTTTCAGTGATAATTAACAACTATCACGAACCAATTCAGTCGTACCTAGACCAGCTCTATTGTTTTTGTAAAGTCTATGGACTACTTAAAGATGTTGAACATTTCAAAAGACAAGCAGACTTCCTACTTCAACTATCGATATCCAATTGTGTCAATACAATCGCTAGCTTTAAGGAAAGAGTAGATCTTACAATGGATAAATATCAACCAAGCCAACACAACCCAAATCGTCAACAAATGAATTACTTTATTCAGTTGATAAAGTTGGTACAACTGATCAACGGTGGTCAATTCCCTATGCTTGAACAAGAGAACATAGAAAATATAATTATCAGATCAACCGGACATGCATATATCATTTCATTCTTGATTCATCATGTTTTCGAATATGTACCGAGACAACTTCTAATTGAAAAGCTTGGTAATGTTTCGGATTCAATCGATTCCACCATTGTAGCATACAATTACTTTACAAGAGAGAAGTCAACAAAGACATTGGCAGAGATGATAGACGATCGTTGGTACCGATCGGCAAAGTGTGCAGCTTGGGCGGGTGATGTTGAGAAACTAAAGAATCTATTGGCTGGACGCACTCTTCCGAAAGTCAAAGCTGCCATCACAGATGAACTCATCAAACTATCGATAATCAACGAAAAGATCAATGTTTTGGAATACCTCGTTGTTCAATACGGTGCGAATCTCAACAAAGAGAATATAGAATCAATTGGTTTGGTTGGAAGTTTCTCAAGTATGCAACTGTTGCTCGGCGAATCATTGAGAGCTGGTGACTATGACCAAGAGAATGTTGTGTCGGTACACAAGATGGCAATATTGAGTGGTCAAACTAAATTCATTGAATCGCTATACAATGAATATCCAGAGTATGATAGAGTGTATTGGGATGAATCTGTATTCTCTGGAAATGTAGAATTGGTACGTCTTAACTTGGATCAATGTAACCGTCATCAACAACCAATCGATCAAAAGTTTTTGCTTGATCTCATAAAGATGGCTATCGAACTGGGTCAAATAGAGGTATATCAATTCTTTGTTGATAGAATACAAGATCGATCCATTTTGGATGAATTACCACCAAATCATCAATTGTTATCACCGTATGACAAACTCTATCCAATGTATCTCTATCAAAAACAACAATAATAATAGATTATCATGTAAAATAGGATTTGGAGAGTACATCGATTTTATTTTGTCAAAATGATGTCATATTGAAACAAAAATGTAAAAAATAAATTACACTGTTTCAGTTCTATTTTATAAAAGATAATAAAAATATATTTTCTTGATTAAAATATTAAATACATAGTAAACAAATTAAAATAGATTTAAATGAAGAATAAAATAGAATAAAATAAAATTATTTTAAGAACAATTTATTAAGCAATTATCAATAGTTTCCGGTTGTTTGTTCTCTAGTTGACCAGGTACGATAGAGGAAGAGATCGGAGTCTTGGATGAGGCCAGAGTCGCTTGGAATATATCGGATGGTAGTGAATCTGGGCGTGTGACGGGAGGGACGATATCAGGAAACAAAGTAGAGGTTGATGGGATTGAATCATTATCATTATTGCTTTCGAGATCGTTCATTGTAAGATCATTTGTTGTGGTTGTTGTTGTTGTTGATGTTGGATCTGTAGATGCCGTTGATCCAATGGTTGTTGTGGTTGTGGTGGTGTTGGGTGTTTCTGTTAATTGTTCATTTGGATCTGCCATCTCTCATGTGATTTGTAATTAATAATAATAAAGAGTTATTTCTAATAATGTTTTATATAATCTAATTTCTAAGTTTTATTTTAATCCTTTTCTTATTTATTTAATTTCTTTAATTTTATATCTTGAATATTGAATCAATTGAATATTGAATGATTAAAGTGAATGAATCTTTAACGTCGCGTTAAACTCAATATATTCATTATTGAGAAGCTTGACGGCTGAATGTTGAATACTTAATTTAGAAACAACAGAAACAACAGAAACAACAGATTCTAATTTAATTATTATTTTGATCTGTTGTTTTGAACTATTACTTATTTAGTTGATTTAATTAATTTAATTAATTATAATTGACTGATACTATATGTTGGCTGGTGACTATTATTGATGATGTTGATTGATAGGTATTGATATTGCCTTGGTGGCTACTTTATTGTCCTTAGACGGACAACACCGGTGGTGTCGACTTAAGAATTTTTGAAAGCGGAAAACAAATCAAAGGATATTGGATAGTTTTCACTCGTGATTGGAATTTCTTTTAGCCATTCCAAACCGAAATCATTGGCAAGCCATGGCATCCTTAGAGAATGACACCAAGAAAATAGCAATTTTTGAACTAGATGATACCATACATTTTTATAATGATGGTAGCGCTTAAAAATGACAATTTTTCTAATATTAAATAAAAATTAGTATTCTTATTATTTTTTGATAAATTTGATATAAATAGACTCGTCTAGTGATTGTCTATCATTATTTCTTTGTTTTGTTCTTTGAGTTACTTTGATTGAAATTACATATTTTAAAAAAATAGAATAAAATAGAAATTAATTTTTTTTTTTGATAAATTTGATATCAATAGACTCGTAAAATGATTAGTTTCTCTTAGTTGCAACATTTAGGTATTTGCAGAGATTGAAGTTACTAGAAGTTGTGGTGATATTTCTTCGAATCTTGGTTGTGACAACCAAAAACAGATTTTTTTTTATTTTTTTATTTTTGTGCCAACAACAAAAACGCAGAATCTTGTTTCGCTTTGCATGATCGCATCACTAATTCAGAATCAAACACATTCAAATGATAGAAACACCAATCAATTAAGTTCAGTTCAGATCATTCGCTGATTGAATCTCAATCATTTTCTGTTGTGTATTTTGTTGTTGAGAAACATCTTTCTTAATAAAAATTTATAAATTTAGGAAAAGTAAGCCCTAACAATGTTCATATCTAGATTGGCTTATCTTGCAGGATCAATGAACGTAATATCCAGTCAAGCGGATAATATTACTATTTTGATAGGAAGAATGAATAGGTTTAAATAGCCTGGATGATCATTACTTCATTACTTTCACAATCATTTAATATTGTTATACAAACAATTATAACAAGTTTAGTTTTAAAGACATGTCAACTACAACATTATTATCACAAGCAGGAAAACAAAAAATATTAACATTTGCAAATGTTTGTAAGTAAAAATTACTTGATTTTAACAAAGATATATTTAGTTTAATCTCATTATTTCTAACTACTTTAATAGTCCGTTCTAAATTCGCTGATTCATTCGGAAACTTCCTTGAGAAATCGACTGCTGCTTCAACTTCTCTAGTTGTTGACATGTATAATTGTATGGATTTATTGAAATTTGATGCATCATAAAGGTCGGTCGGTCGTTCGTCTGTCAACTAATACTATCAATCTTTATTTTAGCTAATGTACCGATTGACGATAAGAATTGGGTAGTTTTAATGACAAACATCATTTCCGGTTCTTTAGCTGCTATTCCAGGTTAGGTCCAGCTCTTTGTGCAGGTTCTCTTTTGGTTTTCAATATCATTCTCAACAACTCTGCAATTGAAGACAAACAAAACAAAGAGATCTACGATATCCTCAATAGAGCAACCAGAGGTCTTGTTGCTGGATGGAATCAGGCAAACATCAAAGGTGCTACCAACTTGATAGAGCAGCTCCTGGAATTCCAATTGCTCCTCGCTAAAAACAAGCCAGTCGATGCCGATTATGTCAAGCTGAAATCGCTGACTCAAGCGGTTCTCGACTATCTCAATTCTCATTCCGACAGTATGTTACTCGCCGGCGTACGAAGTTGTTAGTTTGCCAGATTACGCCGCTTACATATCCGTACATTTGAAGTTCCTCGAGGATGTAAACAATCGTAGTGAATACTACAGACTCACTGCTACAGAACAACAATTGTATCTCAGTCAACTCGATCAACTCAACAAGAAATACATGCAAAAACTGCAAGCCGTCTATTATATGGGTCAGAAAGAGATCGAACAGATGTATCCCGACAAGAAGTATGAATCCGGTGACTACAACGCCAGATTCAACCATCTCCAACAGTATCGTAACTTTATGATCATTCACGTTTTCGATATGATCAATCAGTCGTTCTTTGTCAAAAAACATGGGCCATCCCTACGACTTTATCAATCCGAGAGCGCTCTACTCCAAGGTCTTTTGCCAGACCACCGATGTAATCAACACCATGATTAATGGTCCGCGAACACAAACCATAGGTGGCGTAAACAAAGCGGCGATGGACAGCTACAGAATGTCATCGACCGAACTCCAATACTATCTCTACACTGAGAAAGCGCACTTCTATGTCTCTGATATCAAACGTATCTTGATCTATGCAGACACTGAAAATATCTATGCCATTCAGAACGATTATATCGATTCATTCAACAACTACAGCAAGCGATACGGTGAGAACAAAGGAGAGTTTGTCATTGTCGGTGCAATCGATTCGCCTCAGTTGATGGTCAATCAAATTCCAAATGCTGGCGGTTCACTCAAATACATTGGATTGCCAGGTTCCAACCAGAAATTCGGTGCAAGCAACCACTTTAAGCTGCCAGTTGAATTGGTTGGATATGCCAAACACAAGATCGGTAGAATCAACGGAATAGCTCGTGCCACCTCTGAAAATAGAAAAACCGATTTCTATGGTTTAATATTTACAATGTTCCCGAGCAATGTCAATTTCTTTACCAATCTCAGTACAACAACGTTGACTATTATCAATGGTTCTAAAGTTGATTATGCAACTCGTAAGTTAATTATAAAATATTTTTAGTATTATAACAAACAATAACAAACTAATATCTATTAAAACAACAATAGCAATTGGTAACTATGAAATTATGCTTGATCACCAAAATATTGGAATGGATTCTATCAAGGCTCGTAATTCAGTTCTCTACAATGTTGAGTGCAGAGCCAAAGCCACCAAATTTATTATTAACATCTTTTGTGAACTTTTCACTGCTGGTTTGGTAGCATCCATTAGAACACAAGAACAAGAGGACAAAGATGCTTTAACTTTCAAATCTACTGCCAATGGTTATTTCATCAACTTTTCACCTATGACAATCAATCTTTCAAGAAAGTTGGTGCTAACTCTAAACAGAGAAACTATCATCAAACAAGTCATCTTCATTCCACTTGCTTAAAAAGCAAGACCAGAACTTCTATGCATATTGTAGAAGATGGCATAGTTACAGATGATAATACCAGTACTTCTTTACATATTGTCACAAAAAATAAATAAACTTTAAAGAAGATGTATGCTTTCTCACTCTTTATTAATTAACAAAAAATACAACAGTTTATTTATCTATTTGGCATCAGCCAGATGAGTAATACCACGATCTTATAGTATCAAAATCGTGTTGATGAAACTGAAACGACCAGATACTAAAATTTAAATTAATTAGATGCCTAAACCTTTTAAATATTGTAATAAAAACTGATTGATCTCACAATGAATTATTTTATTGAAGACTCGAAATTGTAAAAAAAAAATGTTTGTGGGTAGAAAATCAAAAAAAACACTTGTGAACATCACAAGACCAATTAATTTAAATTTATTTTATTTTTTATTTTTATTTTATTTTTGATTGATTAAAAAAAAACAAAAATTACTTCTTTTATTTTTTTTATAAAAAACTTTTTTAATAATTTAATTTAAATAATATAATATACAACTTTAATAAAATGGTAAGTATATATTTAGATATACTCTAAGTTTATAAACTTTGAATCTAAACTAATGGTATTTACTCATATAAATAGGCAAACAGAGTCGAATTAGGAGATTTCACATTACCAGAATTGAAAACCAATGATTCACAGTTTCAATCACACAGATACTCTCATCCAGTTGAGAGCATACAATTAAATGTATTTATTATACAAACAATATACCTCAACATATTAACCAAATAAAGCAAAGTAATCACAAACCAAGCAATACATAGTAGTTAAACAAAAGAAAATAGATAGAGATAAGATAATGTTCGATAAATTATCATTGCTATTGCTATTCAACAACAAAAATAGCGATACGTTGACAAATAGTGTCTATATAGATAATAGACAATATAGATCGATTGATCATATGATAGATAGTTATGTTAAGATGGAATTAAATTGTTATAAAAGAAATGATTATATTTATTTGTTTGTTTTTATTGGTTGGTTGAAAGAAAACAAGATTTATGTTATTAATTTTTCATTCTTTTCAATATTATATAGCAAGAGAGTGTAGATAATAGATTAAAGAATTTTGCAGTTTCAAATGTATTTGGACAACAATTGACAATGCACTACGAAATCGAAAAGCAAATTTATTCACAATTCCGTAGATTACCAACATTACCAAGCTCGATGGTCGGTTTAGAGACTGTTCTTGGTTTGGATGAAGATTTTGATTTTGCAGACTTCTTGAATGGTACTGTTACACTATGATTAATCATCTCATTTTTATACAACACCAACAACTAACATAACTATAATTATCATTATTATTATATAACAGATCCAATGATGTCAGAGAAGCCATTACCAACTTTACACGATGCTATGGAAATCAGATTGGGAATGACCAAGCCAAGTATTCTTAAATTTTAATTAATTCAACAACAATAACAACCAACAACACAGCACAAAACAACACTACACAACACGATCTAAAAACAGTATACATGATGTATAATATATAAAGTATATATTAATATTTAAATGTTAGATTATTAAATAAAACAATAAAATAGTATTCAATTTGTACAAAAAAAAAAAATAAAAAAAAATAGAAAACAGTTATAGATCTTATTGATTGTTGATCTTTGTTTTTTTTGATATAATATAATAAGAGTAAAGTTTATTATTATTGTCCAAAGTTAAAACTAAATGTATAACCACCTTGTTGTTGTTGATGATGACCATGATGACCACCTTGGTGACCTTGAAAACCGAAACCGAATGGGAAACCTTGTTGTTGTTGATGGAATCCTGGTTGTCCACCACCTTGTAGATCATCTCCACGATCGTAACGTTCACGTTTCTCTGGATCCGATAATACCTCGTAGGCCTCTGTAATATCGATGTACTTCTTCTTGGCGTCCTCGTCGTTTTGATCGACCTTGTCCGGGTGATGTAACACCGAGAGTCGCTTGAATTGCTTCTTGATCTCACGCTCGGTCGCTGCTTTGTCGACACCGAGAATCTTGTAGTAATCCTTTCTGCTCGCTTGCTTCTGTTTCATTTGGGCACGTCTGATTCCGTCGTGGATCGCTCCGTCGTTGGGACGCAGCTGACTGGCCTTCTGGAAGTCAGAGAGCGCCTTGTCGTAGTCGTCCAAATACATGTAGGCTTCACCACGATTGTAGAATGCGTCGGCCGACTCTTCGATCGATATCAGCTTGGTACAGGTGTTGACGGCGTCCTGTCCTTTTCTGGTCTTGAGCAGTGCTTTGCACTTGAGCAGGTAGAGTGGCGCCGAGTAGATGGGCGAGCTCGACTCTATCTTGAGAGCGGCTTCGATCTCCTTGAGCGTCTCATCGAATCGGTTCTGTCCAAAGTATTCTTTTGCGTTGTTCGATGCCTTGTCAAAGTTTGTGTAGTCCTTGAGTTGCTGCTTCACCATCTGATTGTCCGCGTCAAACTTGAGTGCGTCATTCAGATACTTGATGGCGGCATCCTTCTCGCCGATAGCAAAGAACGCCTTGCCACGCCAGTAGAAAGCGTTGACATTGGAACCTTCGGATTTCAATACGGAGGTGGTATCTTCGATGGTTCGCTTAAAGTCGCCGGTATGATACGATGCCTCGGCACGCAACAGCTTGATCTCTTTGATCTCGCTGGTTGTCGAGAGGATGCTGTTGAGAATGGGCAGTGCGTCTTGGTAGCGCTTCGACTCCATGAGTGCACGTGCTTCCACCAGCTGCTTGTTGACACGATCGATCAACTCGAGTTGCTTCTTGGCTTCGCTGTTGGTTGGCTTGGCTTTGAGAACGGCGTTGTAGTCTTCACGAGCCTGCTCGAAACGACCCATCGAAGTGAGAATCTTGGCACGCTTTATCTTGGCGTGAATATTGTCTGGATTGTATTGGAGTGCTCTATTTACATCGGACAACGCCAGAGTGTTCTTGCTTCGTGTCTGGTAGATTCCGGCACGCTTAAACAACACATTGATCAACGTTGGCACGTCAGCCTCTGCGGCATCACCGATCTTATCGATGGCACTCGAGTATCTATCGATCGAAGAATCAAATCTACTTTGTTTAAACAAATCATCTCCTTCTTTTATAAGATTTTCAATATCTGATTAAATAAATGATAAAAAGCGTTGATTTGTTAGTTTTCTTAATGTGTCTTGTGAATTTGATTCAAACAACAACAACAACAACAACAACAACAAATTGAATTGCTCTCTTTATCTTTTTTCTGTTTTTTCATTACCTTTTGATATTGAATTTACACCTGCAATGATGCATGTGAAAGTGAATAATATAAATAGTAAAATCGATGATTGATTCATTGTATATATATTTACTATGAATATTGTGAATGTTTTTGAATGATTTTTTGATTGATTGATTGATTGATTGATTTGATTTATAATGTATTCATTCAATCAATAAATCAATATTCTGTTTGTTTTATCGATTTCGATTTGTTCTGTTTCTAAATTACTTTCTCTTTTTTAAATAAATATACAAAACTTAAAAACTAATAAACATAAATATAAATAGATATTTCTATTAAACCCCTAACAATATTAATTTACACATTAAATTTTTCATTTTTCATTATTTTTTGAAGTGAGTCATCTTGCATTGCTTCGTCACCAACCAAAAACACTACTGTAACGTTAAAAATTAATTTAAATTTGAATTTAAATATTTTCAAAAAAACAAAAAAACCGAACGAATGTCATTTTGGAAATCAAGAAAGAAAAGAAACTAAATTAAATTATTAAGATTTAATTAAAAATAAATAAATATATTAATTAATAATGAAACCTAAATCATTTTCAAAATTTAATAACAATAATAATAAAAATAATAATAATCATAGTTTACAATTACCAAGATCACTTACCAATGAGATAAATGCTAATAACAGTAGTGAAAACGATTCATATGAAGATCAAAATCATTATAGTATAAAGAAAGGAAAGAGTAGAAAACAAGAGAGACAAAAAAAGAAAGATGAAAAGAAAAAGAGAAGACAACATTATCATCAGGTCAGAGAGGAACGTTTGATGAATCCCGAGAAACTAAAGAGAATAAAACAAGAGAAGGAAGATCGTATCAAACAGGAGAGAGCTGACAAACAACGCGAGAAGGAGCTGAGAGAGGAGAAGCGTAACAGAAGAGAGGAGAAGAGAAATCAACAAAATCAAGCGAGCATTGCAAAACTATCGGATGCAGAGAAGAAGCGTATCTTTTTGAAATCGATCGGTGGTAAAGAGAGTGACTTGCTCACCGGTGAAGACAGAGAGATTAGCTACTTGGAATCAAAACTTGGTTTGAAGAAGAAGAAGAAAGAGTTACCTTCGTCATTCAAAGAGGATGGTTTGGATGTCTTATTCAAACCTGTTAATAAGAAGAGACAATCTGATGATGATGATGACGACGATAATGAGAATGAAGAAGAAGATGACGATGCCGTTGAGGAAGAAGATCAATACGGTGTTTCAAACTCTGATAAACTCATGGATGAATTGGAAGATGCATTGGATGGTATCGGTGCTGATCCAGGTTCAGATGAAGATGATGAATTCGATACAGATCCAGAGGATCAAGTTGAAATGTTAGATGATATAGAGTTAGATGAAGATGAGGAAGAGGAAGAAGAAGATGAAGAAGAAGAAGATGAAGATGTAGATATGTTGGATGGGGATGAAGATGACCAAGAGTTTGATCTTGATGATGAAGATGAAGAGGATGTTGATGAAGAAGAAGAAGAAGAAGAGGAAGAAGAAGATATACAATTAACAAAAAAGACAAAAGAGAAGAAGGTTGAAACAAAGGAAGATATCTATGGTAGAATTGTAAATGCAAAGACAGGAGAGATCATTAAAGATAATAAGGGTGTTGGTAGTGAAGGTTTAGGAAAGTATGTACCACCACATCTTAGAAATTTGACACAAGATACCAACAACAACAACAAGTCATCGACATCAGCAACAACATCGACAACACCGACAATCCAACTTAGTCAAGATGATTTGAACCTAAAGAGAAAGTTAAATGGTCTGTTCAATAGATTGGCAACCAACAACTTTCATTCAATCTATCATGATATTGTACAGTTATTCAATGAGAAACCAAGAAATAGTATGTATTACTTTAAAAAAAAGATAGTTGTTTACTTACTTATAATCAAACTATCATTAATTATCATTTAGTTTTAAAGCATTTAATTACAGAGTTATTATTAAATAATTGTATATCGAGTGAACAGGTTATACATTCAATTATTCATGCCAATACTGCATTGATTGCAGCTATTCATTGTGGAATCGGTACTGATATCGGTGGTTATTTCATTGAGGAGCTATATAAGAAATATCAAGATGCTTATTCTTCTTCAAAGTCAATTAATGTTACTTCAAATTTATTATTAATTATTATTCATCTTTATAATTTCCAAGTATGTATTAGTGTCAATTCATACGTTCATCTATGAAATCAAATAAATATTAACTATAACATTTATTATTAGGTATTGGGTAGTGTCATCATTGTTGATTTAGCAAAGGTTTTTATAGAATCGTTCAGTGAAGATGATATTCAATTATTATTATTATTAATACAAAGTAAGTAAATACTATATTGTTATTTATTAATAATATCTTTGTTTATTGACAAAAAGAATATATTTATTCTATTTTTTTCTATTAATTAGATGGTGGATATCAATTAAGAGGTGAAGATCCAACTGCTTTGAAAGATATCATTTTGTTGGTTCAAAAGAGACAAGCTGACGTCAAGAAGGAACAAACCAATGAAAGTGTTGTTACAAAGCTGAGTTTTATGATGGAGACAATCACCAATCTAAAGAACAACAAAGTAAAGAATACAAAGTTGATAGAGACCGTTGCAACCCTGAAGAAAGCAATCAGATCACTTCTAAAGTCAACAGAGACATCGATGTCATCCAACACTTTGCGAATTTCATTGAAGGATCTCTCTTCGATTGACTCTGCCGGTAGATGGTGGTTAGTCGGTTCATCGTGGGCCGGTCGTGTAGATAAAGACGGAGTCATTAACTTTGGAAACGGTGGAAATAGCGGTGGTAGCGGTCAACCAATGAGTCAATCGGCGGTGATTGCTCAAGCCAACGCTGGTTTCACCGACGAGTTGATGCAGTCTGCCATTGCCAACAGAATGAGTACACCGCTCCAAAAGACATTGTTCTGCACTATCATGTCGGCCGACGACTTTATCGATGCCTTTGAGAGAATCATGCAGTTGCAACTCAAGGACAAACAGGACCGTGAAGTAATCAACATCATCTTGCACTGCTGCTTGAAAGAGAAGAAGTTCAATCCATACTATTTCCACTTGATTCAAAGACTTACTTCACACGACGAAAACATTAGATTCACTCTGCAGTATGCTCTCTGGGACCGTCTGAAGGACATTGCCAGCAGCCAAGTATCATCGCTCATGGTGCTTGCCAACTTGATGTCAAAGTTGATTGAAACTCATATATTCTCGTTGACATTGTTGCGTGTGATCAGCTTGGAGCGTTTGGATCCCAAATCGATTGTATTCTACCGTTTGTTGTTCACCTACCTCCTGACACTTTCATCGGAGCGTGAAACCGTCGAGATCTTTGAACGACTCTCTCTGATTCAAGACGAGAACCGTAGATCCAAAAAGAAAGATGATCAAGTACAAAACATAGAGACTCTCAAGAAAGGTATTGCCGTATTCTTTTTGCATGGACTCATATCACCAAACACTGAAAACACAGAACAAGTTCAACTTTTAAAACAAAGAGTTAAAATGGTTAAGCCACTCTTGAAATCAGATATCAACTTAAATTTCCTATAATCATAATAAATCAATCAATTAATTGTTTTATTTATTTACATTTCAAGTGATATCAAACGAAATCTATCATTTTAGATTCTGAAAAAAAAGTCAATTAAATAAATAGTTTTTATTTCTGTAACTTATTAATAACAACACCATTGCTGAGTCGATAGACAACCTGGATTGTCTTTAAGCGAACGTAATGCAGATTAGAAGCCGGGGCCTAGGCTGAATAAATAATATTATTAATAAAAATTTTATTTAATTTATTATTTTTCAAATTTATTTATTTTGAAGAGTCTCCTTTAAAAATAGTTTGTATAATTGTGGCTACATGAAATAGAATATAACTTTTATTTAATTGATTATTTTTGTTTAAATTTATTATGGTGTAATTGTTGTAGATGCACACCATTGTCGATCTTGATTATCAATATCTCGAAAGAATGGTTCACATTGATTGGATTCAATTGAGTATTTGAAATTACAATCATTGGATGAACCAAATGAATAGATACAGCTTGATTCCGGTGATTCTCGATGATACATTACGCATGAATACTGTGCATTTGTGAGAGGAATAGCATTGAGATTGAAAGTTTGTTTGGTTTCAACGTTATATTTGATGAATTGTTTGTTGGATGAATCTAATATAAAGAAATTTCCATTGTTATCATGACATGCTGAGTATGGTATAATGTCAATTTGATGATCTATTATCGTTTTATTTGTCAAATCGAATTGAAATAGCTTATTTTGATCATATGATATTGAATATAATGAACCTTTGAAAATCATCGATGATATTTGACGATCATATCCTTCAAGTAAATGATGATATGATTCGAACTTCATTGTATGGATGTTGAATCTATCAATTCTATTTTTTCTGTGGGCTCCATTCACTAAGTAGATATGATCTTGGCCATCATAACAAACTGATATATAATAATCACCTTTGATTCCTTCGATTTCACCAATATGTTCTATTGACTTGGATTTGGTAGAAATTTTAATCCATTTTAAAGTACTGGTGTATCCCCCGAATATATAGATATATTCACCAACTGAAACAATCGAGGAGTAAGTACAAGAAAATTTGTAATCAAACTGTAGTTCTTCAATTGAATAGTTGTTTGATGTGTTGATCAGTGTTGCTCCTTTTGATTTGTGAGTTGTGAAAATATATGATTGTTTATTATCATTGCTGTTTGATACAATTTTATCAAGTTTGATTGAATTTTCAATAATTGAATTCAATTGATTGAAATCATGTTGTTTGATTGATAATTTATAAGATGATATTGAATCGTCATTATTGTCAGTGACTGTTGTTGATTTAAATTGATTGTTGTATTTATGAATGATATCTAATAATAGTAATTTTGAATCATCGCCATGTTGTTTGATAAGTTCATCAATATTTAAATAGTTATTATTTTTATCATAATTAAACAACGTTTGATTGTTATCATTGATGAATGATTGTAATGATGAACTGGATGTTATTGATTTCATTATTGTTGCTGTTGAGTACAATGATGTTGTATCTTCAATAATTGACTGATTATAATCACCACTATTATCACTATTATTATTGTTATTATTATTTAATTTATTAAATATCTTTATAATATTTATTAAATATTTCAAATGATTAATATTATAATCGATTGAATTTGTGAGTGTATGTTTATCATTGATAATATCTCTTTGTAGTTTATGCTGTTCTCTAATGAGATATTGATGCAACTGTTCAAAGTGTTCTTTGATTTCATTCTCTGTTGTTGATAATGATTGAAATCTTGATGTAGATGAACAAAGTGATTCCCATATCGATTTAAGTTTAATATTGATTTGCGATAGGAAGTTATTACTATTGTCACTATTGATATCATTATTGGTTTTGGTGTCAATAATATTATCTACATTAAAATTACTCAATGAATCTTTGATCTGATCAATATGTTCCCATTCTGAATGATCAGGATGAGCTTGGTAATGAATACTGATACATATTGAACACATCAAACTATTACATTGGTAACAAATGAATTTCGGTGATTTTTGATGCTTTAAACATTTAATTGTCATTATTAACTTCTAAATCTTTCTAATGAGATAATTAAAGATTTTAAAAGAAAGAGAAAAATGAAAAAAAAAAATAAGTAAAAAACAAATCAATTAAAGGAAATTAAAATTTTAAGTTAACTGATCTATTCTGATTGTGTAATGGGGGTCACAAAATTAGATGAAAAAAAATAGAGTCCCGACTTTGGAAATAAATTGTTCTGTTTATTGTTATTAAGTTAATGATTGCGGAACATGTTCACCACTTTAGAGTGTTGTTGTTGTTGTTGTAGGGTTATATCGATATTAATCAGATGAATAGGATCGCCCTTTATTGATTTTGTATTAGTTAATTTAGTGTGATTGCGAATATAAGAGGTGTGGATAAGTGAGAAATTAAATTTAGAAATGTTTGCAATAGTTTTGTATAAACATATTTTCTAACTGTTTATCTTTTTTATTAAAAAAAATACAATTTAAAGATATTACCTCGTTATTTCATGTGAAAAAAAAAAGATAAATAATTGGATTACTTATTCAAACAACAAAATTTAAATTATTAATACTTTCTATCCTTTATTATGATATAATATCATTCGGTGAAGGAATGTATCGGAATCGAAATCTGGTTGTGACCAGAGTTGTGTTAGATTGATTTCCACTTTGTTGGTGCCTGGTATGACTTTGGACGCTTCCAGTACTTTCTTATGGTTTCTCAGTTGTGCAAGAATCTCATCGTCACCCGATTCTGTTTTCCATTTGACTAGCAATGCTTCGGCAGTGTTGATTGCTTTGATCGCTTTGAATGGTTC